>NW_028274809.1:117496372-117799257 GCF_037043125.1 Eumetopias jubatus | reverse complement strand
TTCTGGTAAGCAGATCTCTGTTTTATTTCTCTATATTTCCCCATCTCTCCAGATTTGTCCTGTGACCTCAGTTCCCCGATGGATCTAGAAAAGTCACTGATTTTCAATTTTTTCTTGTTATAAGGATAGGAGTCATGATTTCTAATCTCTTTACATGTAGGAGCTAAAATCAGAAGTCCTTTGAATTCTATAATGTTTAATAGTAATCATTATTATCTAAATATTCTGGGTCCCTGGCTGATTCATTCGGTAGAGCATGTGGCTCTTGATCTTGGGGTCATAAGTTCAAGCCCCACAATAGGTGTAGAGCTTACTTAAAAAAAAGTCCATAATTTTGGTTTTGAGTTTTTTCTTTGAACCCATTGGTGGTTTAAAAAAGAATTTCATCATTTCCAAGTAGTTAATACTTATTTTGATTCTCTTTATGTTGAAAATGTATGATTAGATACTATGAATTATGTTGTTTCCATTTTTATTAGTTTCTTATGATTTTCTTTGTGACCTTAATCATTGTGCCATGGGTCTAATTAAAGAGGTGCATTCTATTATCAGAGCAATGAAGTTAATTTCATTTATATTAGTACTTAATTTTCATAGTCTTACATTTGTTTTACATTGGGTGCTGTAGCATTGTTGGTTTTAATTCTTAAATGTCCCACATATATAATTGGAAATTAGAAATATTTATCCGTAACTACAAGACAACAGAAGAGCTAGTGATTTAAATAATCTGTCAAATTCAAGATGCTCCATGGGCTCCCTGCTCAGCAGGGAGTCTGCTTCTCCCTCTGACCCTCTCCCTTCTCATGCTCTCTCTCTCTATCTCATTCTCTCTCTCAAATAAATAAATAAATAATCTTAAAAAAAAAAATTCAAGATGCTCCAAAGTAGCGACCCAGCAACAGTGAATCTGATAAAACTATCTATAATGCAGTGGTTCTGATTCTGATAAATCAACAAATAAATTCAGCAGATACATACAGACACACACACCGTCAGTGATCAAAAGGGTACTTTATTCACAATGAAGTTGCCTCAGATCACCCAACTGCAGCCTTGCTACCTTCTGTTCTTCAATTTAAGAGATTGAGTGTTTAAGAGATTATAAATAATATCATTCTTATCCACCATTCTTATCCTCCATATACTTCTGTGAGCTCAGGCTAGCTTTTAGATCAGCTATCAAACCTGATTTTAAATTAATTAAATGATTTCCATTTCATTTTCTGTCTGTTCAGAATTTATGCTCATTAATACACCAGACTAATTATGAGTCTTGGTACCCAGGATTTTGACAATACTAACAAAAATGCGAATGGAATGGTGAGAAAATGGGGAAAGACACCCTAAGAAATTTCTTCAGAATAACACCACAGAAGAGAGAGAGAGAGGGACAGAGGGGGATATTTTGGCTTCATCAGAAAGTACAATGTTAGATAAACACAGGCTTGCCCTAAGGTGAACTTTAAGAAATGCTGATCTAAAGTCAAAATATTTAATGATGCAACCATTTGTGAAATTATAAGAGCATCTACCACACAATTGGGGGCATAAAACACACAGAGCAGTTATAATTCTTTTTTTTTTTAGATTTATTTATTTATTTATTTGAGAGAATGAGATAGAGAGAACATGAGAGGGGGAGGGTCAGAGGGAGAAGCAGACTCCCTGCCGAGCAGGGAGCCCGATGCGGGACTCGATCAGGGGACTCCAGGATCATGACCTGAGCCGAAGGCAGTCGCTCAACCAACTGAGCCACCTAGGCGCCCAGCAGTTATAATTCTTGATAAAATCAGAAAAAGACAAAATTTGGGCGGAAAAAGTAGAATAGAGTTGTCCTGCTAAATAGAATTGCAAAGCAAAGTGGTAGAGTTGATGGTGACTCATTCACTTTCAGACAGTAGAAATATGTTAAGAGCATGTTTGGGAACATAGTTTGTACTACATTTGTAAAACAAAATTTCTAAGTCCAGATTATTTTTTTCTGATATGTTCAGTAGAAAATCAAGGAGAGTTTAATTGTATGAGAGATTCTATTCAGCATAGCATGCCCAGGCTAATATAAGATTACCTTTGAAAAACTTTTTATTTGGGGATAATTTTAGATTCACAGAATTGCAAAAGTTGTACAGAGAGTTCCCATTTATCCCAAAGCCAGCTTCTTCATCTCAAAATTAGTATATTAATCTTGATACAATCCTATCAACTAAACAACAGAATTTATTCAAGACATCTGCTCTATAGCATACAGGTTTCTGATCAATGTAGAGTCATGTATCCAGCACCTCAGCTCCATATAGAATAGTTTTATCACCTCTAAATATCCTTGTATTGTTCCTTTATATTCTACTCTTCCCCTGTACTCACCAACCCCTGGAAACCACTAATGTTTTCCCCTCACTTTTTTTTTTTTTTGCCTTTGTATAGTATCACATAAATGGAATTATGCAAATGCTATCTTGGGCGTGTGGTCTGTTTCACCTAGCAAAATGCATTTAAAATGTATTTATGTTGTCGTGTGGATCAACAATTGTTCCTTGTTATTGCTGAATAGTATTCCACTAAATAGATATATCGCAGCTTGATTATCCACTCACAAGTTGAAGGACATCTAGGTTATTTCAAATTTTGGTAATTGTGAATGAAGCTGCTAAATATAAACATGTGTAAGTTCTTGTCCGAACAAAAATTTTCATTTCTCTTGAGTAAATAGTTAGGTGTGGGATTTCTGAGTCATGTGACAGGCATGTTTAGTTTTACAAGAAATTTCCAAGCAGTTGTCTGAAATGCTTGTACCATTTTGTATTCCTTCCAATAATGCATTAGAGTTCTAGTTGGTCCATGCTCTCACTTGCATTTGGGATTGCCATTTACACATTTTAGCTATTCTAATAGTATGAAGTAGTATCTTGTGGTTTTAACTTGCAATTCCTTAATGGCTAATGATGCTGAGAATCTTTTCATATGTTTATTTGCTACTCATATGTATACATTTTTTGGTGAAGTGTCTGTTCAGATCTTTTGCCATTTTTAAAACTGGTATTTTTTAATTTTCTTTTTTAAGGTTAAACATTTTTTTTTGCAGACTATGTATTTTATTTTATTTTATTTTATTATTTATTTTTCTATTGAAGTACAGCTGATACACAATGCTGCATCAGTTTCAGGTGAACTCCCTAGTGATTCATTGAGTCTATATGTTGTGCTAGGCTCAGCACGTGTGTAGCTCCCATCTGTCACCACATGGTAGTGTTACAATAACAGTGATAATATTCCCTATGCTGTACCTTTCACCCTCGTGACTTATTCATTCCATATCATCTTTTGTTTTCTTATTGTTGAGTTTTTAGAGTTCTTGGTCAGAAATATTATTTGAAGATATTTTCACCCAGTCTGTGGCTTATCATTTCATTCTTTTATCAGCGCCTTTTCCAGAGGAAACATTTTAAATTTAAAAAGGACCAATGCAGTGATTTTTTAAAATGGAGCATACTTTTGATGTCCTATTTTAAAACTCTTTGACCAACCTAAGGCCACAAAGATTGTCTCTTATTTTTTTTCTAGTATTTTATAGTTCTACACTTTACATTTAAATCTGTGACCAGTTTGGAGTTAAATATCATATAAGGTATAAGGTATAGATTGAAGTTAAATTTTTTTTTTGCTTATGACCATCAGTTATTTCAGCACAATATGTTGAAGACTATCTTTTCTGCATTGAATTGCCTTTGTAACTTTGTAAACAAAACCAAACCAACAAAACAAAAATCCCCACCAATAAAACAGTTGATTATATTTTGTGTGAATCTATTTCTGGGCTCTATTCTCTTCTGTTGATCCATGTCTCTATTATTTTGCCAATACCACACTGTATTGATTATTGTAGATTTATAATGTCTTGAAATCAGATAGTGTAAATCCGCCAATTTTTTTTCTTTCCGGAATTGTTTTGACCATTCTAGTTCTTTTGACTTTTCATACAAATTTTAGAATAAGCTTACTGAAGTCTATTTTAGAAAGCTCCTTGGGATTTTATTTGATATTGTGTTGAATTTGTGGGTCTTATTTGAGAGAACTGACATTGTAGGGATAAAACTTGTGAATCCATGAATGTGATCTCTCTCAGTTTTCTTTGATCAGTGTTTTATATCTATTGCTATAAATATTCTTCACATATTTTGCTAAACTTACACCTAGGTATTTAATTTTTTGGTGTTGTAAATTATGTTGATTTCTTAACATTGAATTTCAATTTTTCATTACTAATCTAGAGAAATACAATTGATTTTTGCATATGGGCCTTTTATCCCATTACCATGCTGGATTAACTTACTGGTTCTAGAATTTTTAAAAATCTTTTTGGGATGTTCTACACAAATAATCCTATCTGCAAATTGAGATTGTTTTATTATTTCTCCAATCTGTTTGCCTTCTATTTTTTTCTTGCCTTATTGCATTAACTAGGACTTCCATTAGGCTTTGAATCCAAGTAAATAGAGAAGACACCCTTGCCTTTGTCCTGATCTCAAAGAAAAAGCATAGAGTTTTCACGACTGGGTATAATGGTAGCTATAGGGTTTTTTTTTTTGTAGATGATCTTTATCAAATAGAGGAAAGCCCTCTCTAATCCTAATTTTCTGAGAATTTTTATTGTAAAAGGATGGTGATTTGTAGGATATGCTTTTTCTGCACCTATTGATGTGATTATATGGTTTTCTTCAGTTTGTTTATATAGTGAATTATACTGATTGATTTTTGAATGTTGGGTTAGTCTTGCATTCTTGAGATTTGGTTATGATACATGAACTTTTAAAAATATTTCTGGGTTCAATTTGTTGAATTTTTGCATGTATGTTCATGATGGATAGTGATCTCTAGTTTTCTTTTCTTGTAATGTCTTTGTTTGGTTTGGGTATAGGGTAATGCTGGCCTCATAAAATGAGCTGGGAATGAGTTACTTCATCTCTTCTTTTCTAGGAGAGTTTGTGTAAAACTGTTATTATTTCTTCCTTAGATATAAAACTACCTTTCTATAAAGCATATGCCATGGCACTATTGCTATCTATAATTTGTAGAAAATGACTACATTATGGAACTTTTCTGACATTATTCAAGGTCAAAACCTATGGATTGTATGAATCTCAAAGTTTAGGTTTTTTTTAATCTTTCAGTTTCATAGATTATTGAAAGCAAGTAAGAGATACATATTCATCGGAAGTAAATGTAAAGAGTTTGGAAAAGGAAATTGTTCTTGTCAAAGTTCTACCTTTTAATGTCCTAGTTAGAACCATACAACTTAGGTGAATGGTCTCTTGCATGAGGTTGCCTTGGCTTGAAGTCCAGTACTTCGACGTAAATTTCTGAGGGTGAATAAGTCACTTTAAACTTCAGATCCCTTATCTCTAAAATGAGGAAAATAAGAGTGCCTACTCCTTAGTTCTTGTCAACATTAAAATAGTCCCGGCATGTGCTAAGTGTGGAACACATGTTAGCTCTCAACTATTTAAAGCATTGCTTAGAAAAAAAAGACATGTTATTTCTGACTGTAACAGGTGAGAAAAAGTTGTTTCTCTTTGGAAGAGAAAGGCATTCTGTATTCCCCTTTTAAAAAGCATTTCTCATTTTGAAGCCAAAAGATATTTTGCATTTTGGCAAGAAATATGTTTTATAGTATTTGAAAGTGGACAACTTTGATTTTTAGAAATTGCTACTGTGACATCTCAGTATTACACAACCACAAAGTTCAGTGTATTTATAAAGGGGGGTATTTCATTCCTGTTCACGTTAGAATTCACGGTTAAGAATGCACCATTCTTTAGATGAATGTATAAGATTATAAATAAGATTCTCTCAAAACAATAAATGAAGTGTGTATAAACTTCAGTGATTGGTAGGACTTTCATATACAGGTACAGTGAGACAGTGAGTGAGTCTTCCACCACCCCAAGGATAGAGTGTCCCAAAACAGAGAAAGATATTTGGTCCTTCACAAGTGCACAAGTGGAGGGTATGGTGGAGAGTGGGAGTCTCCATGGAGACAGGGAGGAATAATTGGGAACACAATAGAGGTGGTCTCTGTGTATCAGGGGTTGGGGAGGGGGCAGTATTTTGTGATTCTGCTCCCCTGGTGTGGGCTTCCTAAAGAGAGGGGCAGAAACCTCTGGGAAAGGAACAAGAATTCTTGTGCTAAAATTAAAGGTGTCGTCTTGCGGGAATGCACAAGATATGGGTGAATAGTGAAGACCTTGGCCAATAAAAGGTGGAGGTATCCAACCGGTAAAAAGTCAGGAGAGTGACCAGAAGTGAGGTACTCTGGGACGGCATGCCCATGGGACCTGGCAGGAAAGGCTTTATAATCAGAGGCAACAAATTGTCCAACCCTCTCTCCACTGTCTCGATGACGATCTGACAGCTGGTTTGGGGTTTGAGAGGTTGGGAACATGGTAGAACTCTGTTTTCATATGCATTCTGCAGAGTTGATAACAACAGTTCCTGGTTAACTATCTCCTTTCAGGCTGGCACTCTCCTAGATTCATACCAAATCTCCTAGTTCAAAGGTCAGGAGACTAGGGTGAGAAGAGCGATGTCACTTTCCAAGATCCCATGCCTAAAATCAACCTCAAGAGTGTATGACTCTAAACTGTGCTCTTTTACAAGATCACACTATTTCCCTATTGTTTTCTGTTAATTAAATATCTTTCTAAAATGCTGTTTTTGTTTTCACACGTAGGGAGCCCTGCCAACTTAAGTGTTAATAGCCTCTGCAAAAATCTAGGCTTCTTGGGCTGCAGGAATCCCCAGTAGGAGGCTTACATGTCCACCTCTGAAAAATGTTAAATTTCAAGTATTGGGATTTTTTTTTCTGATTACAAAAACAGCATATATTTATTATAAAAAACAGGGTAATTAAAGAAAGACAAAGTAAAAAAATCCACTCATGTCACCCATAATTCTGGTTTATTCTTTTTTTAAAAAAAATTACATAGTTTTAAATAATTAAAGTAAGAAGCAAAAGCCTCATCCTGCCCCCAGAAGTAACCCCTGTCAACAGCTCGTTGAACATACTTCTAGACAGATATTCTTTTGATTTGAGGCCACTCCCATTGCTGCCTCTAGTGTGGCTGCCTTTTTCATTACGGGCAAATACCAAACAGAGAAGGTAGCTAACACGCTGGTTTCTGCCAAGCGTGTTCTTCTCTCCTATTTATTTAACCTTCTGGTTGGTATCTTAAGCACTGCTTCAGTGTGGTATTTAATACAGGAAATGCGTTGCTGCTGCTTTATCTCACAATTGTATCTCCATGCAAAGTGTTATGAAACAAATGTCTCCGACAATCAGTCCCTTTATTGGGAATGTCTCCGACACTGGGGGAGAGATTGTAAAATAAGACTCTGTCCTCAGATGAGGTTCTTAAGAGAAAGGTCGCTTGTAATGGAATTTGAATAGAAATTGCACCATTTCCTCTGTAAAGGTCTAGCATGAAAAGAGAAACATGACTCAGAGATTAGAACATCAGTGCAGGAGTCTATAGTAACAGCTCAAAGGACGCTGAGATGTGTACAGTAGAAATGAACCGCTTCCCTCCTTACTGCCAATCCAATCCCATTACCCAGGGGCCACACACACCATGCACTCATACCATACACACTGCCCATACACCGCACCCCCCTCCACATATCACACCATGCACACATACCATCTATGCCTCACGTACACACACATGTCACACCATGCACACACACCATACACACAACACATACACCACCCCCCCAAACTCCACATGCTATACCAGACACAAACACAACACAATACACCGCTCATACACCACGCATACACACTCTGCACCCTGCATATATGTCATATACCGCACACACTATACCTGTCATACACACACACACACACACAAACTCCACACCCCACACCGTGCACACACACCACATACACACACATTTTTTCAAAAGATTATTTATGTTAGAGAGAGAGAGAGAGCACATATGCTTGAATAGGGGGAGGTGCAGGGGGGAGAGAGAGGGAGACTCTCAAGCAGACTCCCCACTGAACATGGAGCCTGCCATGGCGACCCATATCATGACCCATGAGATCACGACCTAAGCTGAAAACCAAGAGTCAGTCACTTAACCAACTGAGCTGCCCAGGTGCCCACACAGATTTTTTTAAACAAAAAGGGGGTCATGCTGTATCCTGCTGTGTTGTTTTAAAACTTACTTTTGTACAGTAAATATATCCGAGCACTAGCATGATATTCCCTTATGAGTGGATTTTAGGTTATTTCCAAACATCTTGTTATCGTAAATGATACCGTAGTTAATGTCTTTGCCGGCATGTGCTTATATTCCTTTAGGAAAATCTTTTTAGAAGGGCGTTAGGTCAAATGGTATGCATTTACAGTTTTATGGGATTGCCACGTTACTCTCAAAAAGGTTGTACCAATTAACATTATTGTCAACAGTATATGAAAATGAACTATTTTTTCCAACTTTCACTTTGCTTCACATTGGATTTTATCAGGATTTTCCTTTTTTATGATCTGTTAGATAGGTGAAAAATATTACCTCACTGTTCTAATTTTTATTCCTTATTACAGTACAAGTGAAGTTAGGCAGTTTTTCACAGATTTATTGGCCATTTGTATTTCCAGTATTGTGTTTTGCTATCTTTTTCTATTATTTAATATGTTCTGATTTATTTGAAATGATTTTTATATTATAAATAATAATGTATCTATTATCTATGTTGCAAATATTGTCGCCAAACCTGCTACTTGTATTTTAGACTTGTTTGTGTTTGTGTATGCATATAACACAATCAATTAAGTAAGTTATTCTTAGCTTGTGTCATACTATTATCTGTGTAGAGACTTCCAATTTATTATTTTATTTTACTCTATTTTGTTTTATTGAATTATATTTTACTTCATTTTATTTTGCATGTTTTCCCTTCTATCCTCATTTCTTTTTTTTTTTTAAAGAGTTTATTCATTTATTTGAGAGACAGACAGAGTGTGTGTGAACAAGAGGGGAGGGGCAGAAGGAGAGGGAGAAACAGGCTCCCCACTGAGCAGGGAGCCTGACATGGGGCTCCATTCCAGGACCCCCAAGATCACAACCCAAACCAAAGTCAGAAGCTCGATTGACTGAGCCACCCAGGCACCCCATATCCTCATTTCTAATTTCATTCTCTATCCTTCCCCAGTATGCACCATTGTGCATCAATGTACAAAGAAACAATTCAGTATTTTCTTTTTTTCCTGATTTCTGGACTTTGTGTTATGATTAGGAAAGGCTATCTTCTCCGAATTAGAGTATCATTTTTATTTGTTTGTTTGTTTTTGAGAGAGAGAGTGCACATGCACGTGCATGGGGTTGTGGTAGAAGGGCAGAGAGAGCATCTTAAGCAGGCTCCACCCAGCGGAGAGCTGGACTTGTGGCTCCATCTCAGGACCCTGAGATCATGACCCCGAGATCATGAACTGAGCCAAAATCAAGAGTCTGACGCTTAACTGACTGAGCCACCCAGGGGCCCATAGAGTATTCTTGTTTTTAACAGCAATATCAAGCCCTCAAGTCACCTTCAGAATACTTAGCTTATGCACTAAAGGGTTTTCAGTGTTTGCATGTCTTAGAATGTTAATATTTTTAGGATAACTGTTTTAAGGCATATTTCTTTACATGTAACAGTGAAGCATAAATTTATACATTGGGATACATTCTCCAGTTTCAATTCAGAAATGTGCTAGCTCCTCACCTTTCCCAAGGGAGGAAAGACAAGCATTTCTCTTCACCATGGCCTAAAGTCTAGGCTTCCTTGAATCTATTTTCCTGTTGTGGTCAGTTTGGGTGGTCTAAAACCTCCTTTATGATCATGCGGCTTCGTCAACCAAGCTGTGTAACAAAGTACCATGGACTGGATGGTTTAACAACAAACATTTACTTCTCTCACAGTTCTGGAGGCTAGAAGTCCAAGATCAGGGTGCTACTGATGGGCTGCCTTCTCACTCTGTCCTTACATGGTGGGTGTGCCCAGAGAGACAGAGAGAGAAGCAAGCCTTCTCTTGTCTTTTCTTATAAGGACACAAATCCCATTTTGAGGGCTCCACCCTCATGACTTAATTACCTCCCAAAGGTCCACCTCCAAATACCATCACACTGGGGATTAGGGTTTTAACATATGAAGAGGGTGTGTGGGGGGGGGACACATACATTCAGGCCGTAGCATCATGTCATTTCCCTTTTGCCCGTAGGATAGAGACAAACTTTCTTATAAGACAGTGTGTCATCTGAACTTCTATGAGCTTCCAACATGATTTCTCTGAAACTCTGAACTTTCAGTTCCAGCAGCATAAATCCTGTTTTGTTTAGCAATGCATACCCAATGCCTAGCATATGCCCAGCACACTGAATACCCAAAGTTGCACATAGTAGGCACTTAAAGAACACTCATTGAATGAATAAATCATTGAGTGCTTGGATGAATGAATTCAGTTCTCATCAGCATGAACTCCCACTTCCTCTGTCTTCTCGGTGGTGCTCTTTTGTCTAACAGCACCTCCTGTGCTCCTCCCGCCCTTACTCCCCTCCCTGCCTAATTCCGTCTCATCCTTACAATTCCTCCTTCACCTACAAAGAGCTGGCGATGCATAGGGAAAGGGATATTTACCATAGTGCCCTGATGGAAGGATTGTAATTTGTACTTGGCAGTATGGCTGTACTGATCCATTCTCATACTGGGAATGGACCCATGTGTGTGCAAAGATCACTGACAAGGGTATGCATCCCTGTATTATTTGTACAGCAGGTGAAATGATAGTTTTACCCCAGCTCTCAGTGGAGAATCTTGGAGACCAGAAAAAATTATTGCTCACGGTGCCATTTGCCTGGATGGCTCATGTAGGGGCATTCTTGGTTAATATGGAGGCATTAGAAATAGTAATCTGGCCAGGGGCACCTGGGTGGCTCAGTTAAGCTTTGGACTCTTGATTTCAGCTCAGGTCATGATCTCTATAGGTCATGGGATCAAGCCTTGTGTTGTGCTCAGTGTGGAGTCTGCTTGAGATTCTCTCTCCCTCTCCCTCTGCCCCTCCTGCTCACTCTAAATAAACAAACAAACAAATAAATAAAATCTTAAAAAAAAAAGAATTAGTAATCAGGCCAGGAGAGAGGTTGATGCATCTTTGACATAGTTCAGCAAAGGTCGTTATCTTGTAAGGAATAGGGTCAGAGTCAAGGTAATAAGAGAAATAGGTTTGATCAAAAATTCCTCACATAGATTCGTGATAAATTATGTTCTCTTCAGGTACTTCAGGCTAATCAGTTTCAGCTTCATTGGTGGGGAGACACCAAGAGATGCCCATTTCTGTCCATTCTCTGTCCATGTCTAGCTATGAAAGCCTAACAGAGAGAGGCTCCATTGAAGTTTGGCTGAGGCTTCCTCTGTTACCCTCCAGTGGGGGCCAATTTCCTGAGCCAGGGGTGGGGGCCGTGGACGGAGGACTTAATGTCAGAACTCAGGAGGCCTGGGAGGTGAGAAAAGCCCAGGGAATCAGGGAATATCCACTTGGAATGTCCTCTCAAGAATGAAAACAGAGGCACATTGCCCATCTTGGCTGGAACAACAGAAGGTCTGGTTGTTGAGCAACTGTTGACCTCAACATCCTCCCATCCTGCCCACAAAGCTGAAATATCTTAGGATATTTAGCTCACTTATTCTTGCCAGGGAAGTGTTACTTACAGGGCCCTTGGAAGCCAATGTGTATTGGATCTGAAAAAGATGTGAGATTGTATTGACATTTCGAAAATGTGCAGCCCCTCATCTACAGCCTTCTGAAGAGCATGAATCATCTTGCTGTGGTGCACTGGGTGAGGGCGGAGGGGGGGGGGATGACAGCCAGCAGAGGACCCCAACTCCTGGAGCTAAAGAATACCCTCCCTGGTCCATTCTGAGCCCAGCGGGCAGACAGACACCTTCTGTGGGACCAAAATGAGGGGATGCTGTCATCCAGATTACATTAGTAGTTAGTGAAAATTAGAAACAATCCAACCGTCCAAAACAGAGAGATGGTTAAATAAATGAGGGAAATACATACTCTCTAACTATTTGAAAAAATGACGTGGACATATATGGAAGGACATCTATGGTATTTGTTGAGATTTTTTTAAAGCAAGTTGCATAACAGTCTATGATATAAACCCATTAAAATCTTTCCATATGAATATTCTATATTTGTGTATCTGTAGAGAGAAACAGAACAGGAAGAATGCTTAATAAACCAAGATAGACTGCTCCTTCAGGAAGTTTTCCCTAACGTCAGTGGGAATGGGTGCCCCTTGTCTCTCCCTCTTGAATAACCCATTGCTGTTTCTACCATACCAGTTCCCACAGTCTTCCAAAGTGGTTTCTGTTTCCACTCTGCACATCAGACCCTGAGCTCTTTGAAGGCAGGATTCACGTCATACTCATTCTTCTATCCCTCGAGTCTAGCTGAGAACCAAATGGGCCATCAGTGAAGAGTGAGGTCAGGGGGGCAACACATCATTCATTACCGTATGATGCAGCTCATTCCCCACAATCTCTTTAACACTATTGAAGTTTTTAGGTAAAAAGAAATGATAATGATACGGTCCTCACTTTCACTTGGAAAGATTGTCCCAGACTGTGGTGAGAAGGCTATCATGGATCTTCACTGCTTGAGGTCTTCTTATCTCAGACTTGAGTGTGAAGTGTGAAGCTTGATCTAGGTAGAGAAGTTGCAGTGAGCAGGACTGTCCATTTTGTGTGTGAGGAAGAAGGCCTCCCTTCTCAGCTCAAGCATCTCACTGTGTCAAAGGCAATGGGTGGGTTGACCTTCAGTGAGGCTTTGCCCCGGCATCATTTTCCCATTAGGATAAGAGCTGTGCTGTTTATGAACCTGGTTTGCAGTTTTAAATGAATCTCTTCTAAGCAATAATAAAAATGTGAGAATTTGGAAATCAGGCAGAGGAAAAAACATTCCTGAAATTTGGTAATCATATATTTAAGAAAAACTAAATTGCGATGATCACATGGAGTCAGAAAGCATTGCATTTTTTTTTTTTTAAATTTTAAGGTAAAGGAACTGCCATATGGTGGGAATCAGGTCCCACTGTGGTGAAGACCTGGTTTTAGCCCCTGTTTGGTCATCAGGCTTGTACATTTTGAAGAAGTCACTCAGCCTCTCTGATGACAATGGTTACCTCAAGCTTGCTTCTGGCTCTTAAAATTCTGTCATTCTAAACTAGGCATTCCTTGGTTAACAAAGATGCTGCATATAGAACACATACCGCAACCATTCAAAGGCTTTCCTATTTGTATATGTCAATATGGCTTGGCTACATAGATCATATTCTGCCAAAAAGTAGGTACAGTGTTACCGGTAGGACCTATAAGGCTGTGAAAGAATTTGGGCAACAGGCAGAAGAAGATAAGTAAGTATTAAGTAATGGGTTACAGAGGCAAGAAACACAGTGAGATATAATGATTCACAAAGAAAGTTGTTCAGGCTTAGTTTCTGCTATGGACATAGCGGACCTAATGCTTCACATGGTCTAATTTTGCAAACACCTCAACTGTTATTTGTTGGAAGTACTTCCTGATATTGTAGGTACATTGTTCTTTCTTTAGTTTTACCTTTACTGTTTCACCTCCAAGCAGGCAAAATAAGGACTTGCCTTCTTTAGTGTTAACACCTTTTAAATATTTGTAGACGCTTATCGAGTACCCAGGTACCCTCTCTCCACCGTTACTTGGCCAATCTACACACCGCCAGGTCTTTTGATCTTAATGTACAAGTCACTCCTTTGATCATTTTGGTGCCTTGCTCTGGACCCTCTCAGCTATATCAACTTATTTCTGTTAACAGATATTGCTCTGAGCAGTCCAACTATAGTCTTTGGAAAAGCAGATTGCGGAGAGAATATTCCTTTACTGTTCCATGATGTAAATCCCTGAAGCATTTGACCCAACTCAAGATTTTCTTTATGACTATAACTAAAGTTATTTCAAGTTTACAGTTAAACAAGCTAACCTTTAGTTTCTCACAATAATAAAACGTGGGATGGCTTTACCTGTGGGGTAACAGAAAGGGCTCTTTATTGTCATCCTCTGCTGAGGAATTTGGATCCCCCTTCTTCTGATTTGCTTTACTGGAGCCAGTCAAGCATTTCTATTGAAATAGATAAGCTTTAAAATATGAATTCCAAAAAAAATAATAAATAAAAAAATAAATAAAATACGAATTCCACTGTTGAGAGGAGACATTAACCTCAATTCCTAGTAAGCCATAATTATACTAACTACATATATTTCCTAGAATGTTTTTAATTCTGGTGCCTAGAATTAGGAAATTAACCACAGGAAGGGAAAGGGGCAGGGAGAAGTTTGCAAAAAGAAGGGTAGAAAAACTGAAGATACATGTTATGTTGTAGATTTCTTAATTTGGCTTAGGGCCAATCCTGCCCTTAGGGCTCCTTTAGGGACTGGCTCAATGCCTTGTATAAGTTGGCAGCCATTCCTAGCATCTCATGGCCAAGAAAGAGTGGTTGAGTAAATATATGACTAATTTCTGTTAGGAATTATCTGTTATCGCCTTGATTTTGTTACTCTGTCAATGGGTGGATTAGCACGTATTCTCTTTTCTAAGCTCTGCCTTATTTTGTAATGTTATCTCTGTTTTTTCCTCTATAAATTCTTGAGCATTACTCTCTGAATCTATTGACTTTTTATGATGTTCCTCAATTTCATGTGAAAATTTCACCATCCTACCTACTTTTATTTTCCATCATCCACAAAAGACAGATTCCACATTATTCAGAATTGTACTTGCCTAATTCAATGTGAATTAATAAGAGAATTATTAAGAGAATGCTATCTTCTCCAAGACCAAATTTTAGGTTCTCTGAAATCTGTAGCTTTGCATCATAAGCAGTAACACAGCCCAGCATCTTAATTACCATGAAAAGTGTGCAAGGCAAAGCAGCGATCTCTAAGGAGATCTAGACAATAGAGTTTTGTAGATTAAAACCAGCCCCTTTGAGTTACCTTAAGAAGTAAAATAGAAACCTTCTGTTGGAGGCCAGAGAATCCAGAATTCTTTGTGACTAGCTTTCCAAAGCAGACATTGCTACTTGTCAGTTGTTGAAGTTTGTGTCTGAGATGCAGAAAAATTCTCAAAGAAACTTTCCTTCTGGAAACTACAAAGAGACCAGTGCTGTGGTGGCATCCACAATAGGAGTTTTAACAGACTCACGCTTCAAAAAGTTCTGAAGTTAGAGATCTATTTTGTTTTCCTCCTATCCTAGCACATTTACTCTGCAATGTCATATGCTATCCCTGGAACAAGGAACGTTTTCCAGAAAGAATCAGTCCTTGTTTTTAAAGTGGTTAAGAAGCAACAACAACAAAAACAAAAACAAAAACAAAAAGAGAGAGAAAAGAAACAAAAAAACACACTGTTAACCACAGAGAACAAACTGATGGTGACCAGAGGGGAGGTGGGGGTGGAAGGGGGAAATAAGCGAAGGGGACTAAGAGCACACTTAATCATGAGGAGCACTGAGTCATGTACAGAATCGCTGAATCACTGTACTGCACACCTGAAACTAATATAACACTGTATGTTAACTACACTGGAATCAAAATTTTAAAATAAATAAATAAATGAATTTAAAAAGGGGGTGCATCAAAAAAATAGTAAGAAGGTTTCTTTGTATACACGATATTTAGGAACAGACTTTGTCTGCCTAGATGACCAGAAGTTTAGTCAGTTAAAAAGTATTTATTATTATTGTTTACAAAAGCAACATACTATGTGAGAGAGGGCATAAAACACAGCCCTGACCCTAAGGAAACTCCTGTCCGGTGACAGAGACAGATGTGTGCCCAGACAATCCTGAGCAAACATAGGGAGCTGGAAGAAAGCACGGAATGAAGGCTCAGCGTGGAATAAGGAAGGGTTCCGATCCCAAATTGAAATGCCGCAGCTTAGCGGTCTACCCAGTGGTGGCTATTCCAAGGGGCTGGAGATGTTGTTTTCATCTTAGAAGACGTTTTCCCTGCATTCATGAAATACGAGTGCAATCTCTAGCTCCTGAGTGTTGTCTGGCCGAACGCGAAGCCCATGAAATTCATGCACCGAAAGGCTCATTTCCGCCCTATTCCTTCTGTGTGAGCGGCAGGCTTCTCAGGACACTGATCAAACAGGAGAATCTCATTTCACTCCTTCGTTCTTCCTGAAGCTGATGAAGCAGAGTTGACTTAATTAGTCTCAAGCGGAATCTGAACTATTTATCCTAGAACGTGAGTGAGTCTGGGCCCGCCCTGCCGCTACAGCACGTTTATCACAGCACTGGCCAGGTGTATTTTCCAGAAACCTGATGAAGCAGGAGCCCCACAAATCTTTGCCGCCTGCTCCGTGCAGCTCACTGTTCTGCTCCAGCAGCACCTGCCACCTGGCTGCGCCGGCGAGGCTCCCCTTCCCTTCTACCTTCCCCCGCGGCGGCCAGGCCCTTCACCCCGCGCCCCTTCACGCCTGCGCGCCACCGGTCGCCAGCCACAGGGGCGGGAAGGCCGCCTTTGGCCGCAGGGTGGCGCTGCGGGGAAGGTGTGCACCGGACAGGGCACAGCCGGTGGGAGGAAGAGAACTGGAGGGGCTAGGGAGCAGGTCCTGTCTGTTTAAAAATTAACCCCCACGTTGACCTTAGTGTTAGGTAAGTTAATACAATATACAGCAAAAAGGAAAGAAAGAGAAAGAAAAGAATAAAGAAAGAAAAAAAAAGGAAAGGAGGAAAAGGAAGGAGAGAAGGAAAGAAGAAAAAAGAAAGGATCCTTCCGACCATATAATGTTCTAACCACGAGGGAAGGGGAAAGACCGTCTTCTCTCTTTCTCTTTTTTTAACCAAAAATTTTTAATTACACAGTATTTTAAATATCAAAAAGCATGAAGGTGGATCTCATGAAGCTTTTACATTTCTCCTAATCAAAAAACTTCATTAAGGAAACGAAAGCAAGCCATAGATTCACAATAGGTGTATCTGAAGAAAACTTCTCCAGAACAGGTGAATTTTTACAAAAGATAAGCAAAGACAAACAACTTAAGTTTTAAAGTGGGCACCTCACAAAAGAGGATATCCAAATGGCCAACAAGTGAATAAAGGAGTTTTACATTATTGCTCATAAGGAAAATGCAAATTAAAATCTGAAATGAGATACCGCCACACACCCGCCAGAATGGCTACAAATTAAAAAGACTGTTAATAACAAGTGTTGACGAGGATGGGAGCAACTGCATTTCAGACATTGCTGGTCCTAGCAACCACTTTAGAAAACTATTTGGCAATTTTTACTAAATCTAAGCATATACCCAACCTAAGAGTCAGATAGTCCGGTTCTAGAATACAAACAAGAGAAACGAGGGCATATGTTTATAAACAAATATGTTTGAGAAATTTATAGATGCTTTATGCATAAGGGCCAAAACCTGAGAAAAAAATCAAATGCCCACAATGGGAAACTAGATAAATAATTGTGTATATTCATATAGTGGAATACTATAAGTTTTAAAAAGTGATCTACTGGTTCATACAACAACATGGATAAATCTCAATGACATTATATTGAGTAAAAGAAGCCAGACACAGAAGAGTATATTTGTATAAATCCATTTGTATGAATTTCAAGAACAGGCAAATATAACTAAGAATTGAAGTCAGAATAGTGATTATCTGGGGCAGGAGTGGTGTAAACTGGGAAGGAGCACAAGCAACATTTATAGAATGCTAAACATTTTCTGGATTTTAATTTAGCTGGTGGTCACATGGGTGTACACATACATAAAAAGTTGTACACTTGGGGCACCTGGGTGGCTCAGTCAGTCAGGCCTCAGACTCTTGGTTTCAGCTCAGGTCATGATCTCATGGTGGTGAGATTGAGCCCCACGTCTGGCTCTGCACTGAGCATGGAGCCTGCTTGGGATTCTCTTTTCCCCCTGCCCCTTCCCCCATTCACATATTCTCTCTCTCTCTCTCTCTAAAAGAATAAAAACAAATTTTTAAGTTATATACTTAAGGGATGCCTGAGTGGCTCAGTCGGTGAAGGCTCTGCTTTCGGCTCAGGTCATGATCCCGGTGTCCTGGGATTGAGCCCCACATTAGGCTCCTTGCTCAGTGGGAAGCCTGCTTCTGCCTCTGCCCCTCCCCCTGCTCGTGCTCTCTCTCTGACGAATAAATAAATAAAATCTTTAAAAAAAGTTATACACTTCAGATTAGTGTACTTTGTTATATAGATATTATTCATCAATTTAAAAGTATGAAAAATAATATAATACACAACAATATATATTACTTAGATTCTTTTGATGCTAACATTTGCCATACTTGCTTCATTTTTTGTTGATTAGAATATAAGACAATACAATATATTTGGAACCATCCCCCCATTCTACCCACATTTCTTGGTCCCCAAAGGCGATCACTATTCTGAAAGAAGTCTGCATCCTGACCACTATGTTTTTATGTTTCATTCTGAGCCTACTCTGCACCAGGAAATGTTCTAGTTCCTGGAGATTTGGCAGCAAATCAAATAGACAAATGTCCCTGCACTCCTGGGGCTGACATTTGAAAGAGTGTAGGGATAGACAGTGAGCAAAAAGTAAGTAAAATAAATAGTGTATTAGATGAGAAGGTGTGCTAAGAAAAAAATAAAGCAGGAAAAGAAAACAGGGAGGGGTGGGGGGCTGTTCAATTTTGGATAAGGTTGCCAGGGAACCACTCAAGTGACAGGGTAACATTTTAGGAAGATCTGAAGAAAGAAGAGAAGCAAAGCACACAGACATGAGGATCATAGACATTCTAGGCCAAGGGAGCCTAGGTTCAAGGAGCAGGCTGGGGCAGCTCTGGAGGAACAAGCAAGGTCAGGGGCCAAGAGCTGGGGACGAGGTGAACACTTGCAGTCCATCGTAAGGAATTTTTGAGATAGGAGCTATTTGAGGGTTTTGAGCAGACAAATGTTTAACAGAACCATTCTGGCTATTGTTTGGAGAATAGATTCCAGGCAGGACGTGGGCAGAGCAGGGAGACCAGTTAAGAGGGTGAAGCAATAATAATTCAGCGCAGGGCTGGTGATAGTTTGGCCCTGCTAGTTAGCGTGGACGTGGGTAGCACTGCGTGAATTCCAGGTGGATTTTGAATTTCTGTAAAGTGCCTACATCTCCATCAGTAATACATGACATTGTTTTGTGTGCTTTGAAAATATGCACACATACAAATTTATACTCCACAAATTCTTTTGCGGGTCATTTTTCTTTGAGGTTGATCAGTGTCAATGCATGTAGATTATTTTATCTGCTGTATGATATAACATGATGTGAACATTCATTGAGTCATTATACGTAGCAGGTACGTTTCAGGCGTCTACTAAGAACCAGGCATTGTTCTAGGTGCTGAGCCTCAGGAAAGGGCTTGAGACAAACACCTCTGCCACATGGATCTTCACATTTAATGTTTGTTTATTGCCCTGATGATGATGAATATTAGGTTGTTTCCAGCTTTTCACTATTACCAAATGCTGCAATGGACATCCACTGAACTTGTATGCCACTCTATGTGTACATAATACAAGAGCTTTACAAGGGCACCTAAACACAGCATTTAGGGATTTGCTAGCTGTTGACAAATGGCTTCCCAAAGTGGTTGTTTTGATTCTCCATGCTCCCTGAGTTCTCATTCCTCTACAACCCCCACCCAATGCTTGGTTTTAAATTTTGGCCAGCTAATGAGTATGAAATAATATTTCATTATTTTTAGCTTCATTTCCCTGTTACTAGTGAGTTTGAATATTTTTTCATATGCTTATTAGCCATTTATATTTCTTCTTCTTTGAACTACCCATACATATACTTTGCCAATTTCCACCTTGGTTTTTTTTTTACTTGTGGAATTGCTGAATGTTACATGTAAATTTTGATACTAATTTGTGGCTGATTGTATGTGCAGAGGTCACCTTTTATCTTTGTCTAAGATACCTTTTTATGCTGAGGTTAAATATTATTAACATAATAAAATTCATAAATCTTTTCCGATGAACAATCAGGTATTCGCTTTTTCTGTCTTATTTAAGTAATATTTCTCTATTCCAAGGTCACAAAGACATTCCACTATTTTTTCTCCTAGTTTCTAATCTTTTGCTTTTCACACTTAGATTTTTAAGTGCATTTGGAATTTATTTTTATGTATAGAGTGAAATAGATGGAGTATTTTTCCCCCAGGGGGCAGCTAATTGTCCCAGTATATGCAATAAAACTAATTGCACACAATAAGATTTTATTTGAAATACTATTAGTAAGAGATTAGGTAGTCATTTTGACTTTCTATTAAAGTGATTCAAACTTTTTATCAAAGGTTGCTGGGACTTCTAGATTACCACAGCAAAAAACAAAGGTCAAATTCCTTCCAGGTTGTAAAAGGAGCACAATTTGTTGAGAAGTTCCTACTTTCCTCACTGGCTCATAATGCTGCCTCTAGAGTACTGCATATATATTATATATAAAATAAACTGCTCCTTGGTTTTCATTTTATTCCACAGGTTTATTTAATGTTAGATTTGGGTACAACACTTGTCAAGTTCAAGAAGTTCTCTTCCATTTTTTGTTTGCTAAGTTTTTTAAAAATTATGAATTTGTTTGAAATTATATATCAGAACTATGATGTATCTTCTAACATGATTGTAACTTTCCTCCTTTTATCTATTAATAAGATGAATCACATTAATAGAATTTAAGTTAACTTTCTTGAGAATAAACTCAACTTGGTCAATTACAAACTAACCCAAATAAACTTGGTCCTGCATAACTGTTATTGTTTGGTAGACAGCAGTAATCTCTGAAAAGTTTGAGGTGGGAGAAGGTTAGCTACTACCTCACAATCTCCCTACTGGGTATAATGAAAGCATATCTTGGACAAAATTCTGTACACATACTAACATTTACTAAACCAATATTGGTTAGAAAGCGGATATAAAATTGTTTATACACCCAGTTCTCTAATCTAGGTGAAATTCCAGCTCTCTGTACATTTGGGTGCTCTGAGTGGCACTTTGCATGAAATGCATGACAACATTCCATGGTTGATGTCAGGCAAACAGATATTTGCCTTGACCAATGGCTGAATTCCAAGTGAATTTTGTTTAAAGATTAAGCCACAAAGCATCTCTCTGGGTTCAGTCTATAGGCTCTTTGAATTCTTATGTCCTTTAAGGGTGAGGAATATCTCTGAAATATGTTAGCCTATCCCCATTCTCTAAATATATTTAAGTCCATCAGTGAGAGTGCATTTTTCACAAACATTATGCTAATAAGCAATGCCTCATGTGCTAGCTAAACACCCCTAGATGTGGACTCATGATTATAAAAATTGTGCCGTGTTGAAACTTGAATTTACTGGAACAAATATACTATCATTCTTTCTTGGCTAATGTACTTTAAATTACAGATAAAATAAATAATTGATTCAATGCTTTAACAAATATTTATGGCATGTTTTAGGTAATGGAGGTACAGCAGGAAGGAAACAGACCAAAGTCCCTGACCTGATAGAACTTACATTCTAATAAGAGAAATGGCATAAAAGGGGGCAGGAGGAGTAAAGATGAACTTAGATTGTGTATTCAAAGCTTATAAATACCTTCCACTTCCATGCTGTAGTCATCATCACTGGGCTTGCCCTTCTGCCATGGACAATTAGAAAAGGGGACAAAATAATGAAACAAGTGCTTAAACACATTGGAGCATAGGGTGGTACGGGATTGTGATTCCTGAGGGAGGGGAAACAGCGTGAGGCCTACTGTCATCCTGACTTTAGACCTGGAAGCGCTTACAGCTGCATTCAGGACTTAAAGGAAGACATGCACATAATCAGAAGGAAAATTTAAGAGAGAGAGATATATATCTTTATATATATATATATTTATGTATCATATATAATGTATATATAACTATATATAATATATAATAACATAATCTTATAGATATTTAAGATATCAAATTTAATAATACATATGCATACCTTGTAAGGTTGAAAAATATAATACCTGAAAAAAAAATTCACTTGTGGGGTTAACAGCAGATTAAACAGTGAAGAAGAAAAAAGTCAGTAAAACTGCAGACATAACATTACGAACTATCCAAATTGAAGGACAGAAAGAGAAAAAAAGACTGAACAAAAATGAACAGTGCTTTAGTGGCATTTGGGAAAATATCCAATGATTCAATGTATCATTTGAATGAGGAGAGGGCAGAAAATATTTTTGAAGAAGTATAGGAGTTAATATTTTTAAAAGTTTGGTGAAAACTGTAAACCAGTAGATCCAAGAATCTCAATAAATTCCAAGCAGAAAAACACATGAAGCAAAACACACGAAGGCACATTGTACTCAAATTACTAAAAACCAATGATGCAGAAAAAAATCTTATATGCAACCATTCGGGGGGAAAGACATTGCATTCACAAGAACAAAATTAAGAATGTCCCACTCTTCTCCTCAGGACCAGTGAAAGACAGAAAACAATGGAAAGACATCTTTAAATTTCTGAAAGAGAAGTGAGAGCCTAGAAGTACATGTCCAGTGAAAATACTCTTCAAAAGTGAAGGCAAAATATTCACTTTCAGACAAACAGAATCTGGAAAGATTTTCTTCCCCTATTCAATAGGCCTGTACTATAAGTAAGGTTAAAAGAAATTCCTCAGATTGAAGTAAAATCATATGAGTAACTTGGATTTTAAAAGGCAAGAAAAGCACCAGAAATAGTAAATGTGTAGGTAAATGTAACAGACCAGTTTGAAAAAGTAATAACTAATATAACACTATATGTTAATTATACTGAAATTAAAAATAAATAAATAAGCTAACAAAAAAATAAAGAAGTAGTAATAACAATATACCGTGGAGCTTGTAATAAATGTAGAAGCAAAATACATAAGAACGGTATCTCAAAGAATGAGATGGAGTGAAAAGAAGTATACTAGAATGGTTAAGAAAAGAAGAGGCAAATTACCAATGTTAGGAATGAGAGTGGATCATCACTACAGATCATACAGATATTAAAAGAATAATAAGAGGATATTATAAACAACTTTATGTTAATAAATTTAAAAGCAAATTACCAATGTGATTCAAGAAGAAACAGAAAATACGGATAGGTTGATATTTCTTAAATATTTTACTTTTTTTAGATTTGTAAAAATTTATTTATTTGAGAAAGAAGGAGAGGACAGAGAGAGAAACAAACTCCCCGCTGAGCAGAGAGCCTGATGTGGGGCTTGATCCCAGGACCCTAAGATCATGACCTGAGCTGAAAGCAGACGCTTAACTGACTGAACCACCCAGGTGCCCCCAAATTCAGTGTTTTTTAAAAGATGATTATCTTGAAATTGATCTATAGATTTAACGTAAGCTCAATCAAAATCACAGCAGTCTTTTTTTTATAGAAGTTGAAAGGCTGATTCTAAAATTATATAGAAATGCAAATAACTTAGGATAGTCAAAACACTTTTGAACACAAGGAGATAAAGTTGGAGAATTGCCTTCCTGACTGCAAGATTTACCAAAGAGTAATCATGACAGTGTGGAATTAATGTAAGGACAGGCAGACATCAGTGGAGTAGAATATTGTATTACTCAAAGCTCTGCAGAGAAACAGGACCAATAAGATATGTCTAGATATACATAAAAAGAGACTTAAAGGAATTGGCTGACATGATCGTGGAGGCCAAGAAGTTCCACGTTCTGCCATTTGCAAGCCGGAGAACCAGGAATGCTGGAGAACCAGGAAAGTCGGTGATGTGATTCAGCCTGAGATTATTTTACTTTAGAAATGATAAGATACTCATTTAACATCTCTGTTCTTACTGTACCATAAATAGAAGGCCTTATATTTGTTCTTGTTTGCCTCTTTCAGCTCTGTGATTCTAGGATTATCGTGTCAGACTCTATTCCATCTTGTTTTATGTAGGTTCACATGTGATTAGACATATGGGGGTGTGTATATGTGTGTATATAAAGGGAATCAAATTAAATAATCATGAGGCCCCTCTAGCTCCTAATCTTACTCTGAGATTAAAACCTTTGACTTCAAATTAAGCATATTCCAACCAAGTTCTTTAGACATTTTCTTTATTCTCTCCCTTCTTTGGGGTAAAGCTGGGTCTGTTGCCACATTCGCTAGTGTTTAAAACACAACGGTTGTGATCTGCACCATCAATGCAATAATATTTTTAAGGAAAAAAGGAACTTTTACATATCAAATGCTTACATTTGATTGTAAGATATATCATGATTTCAGAAACATTAAATTATGGAAAAATAATCTCAGCTAGAAAAATGTGGTATTATTTTCCCTACTCAAATAAATTTCTATTTGGTAGAGATGAAATAATGGCACCAGTGGGGCTAAAGGGGTTATTGACAATGAGTGAGTATCTGACAGTTAAGACAATTCCAATTACAAATACTACAATACCAACCAACAACCTCATTACCCTCCTTCACAATAAGAAATACAGAAATCAGGAAGTTCTGTGGTTAATTTAGCAGCTCAGTGGTATTCTTGGGCATTCAAAGTCTCCCCATCTTTCTTCTGTGGTTTGATTTGTTGGCTTGACCCTTCATCATCAAAGGAGGATCCCCAGTTCTATGTAACACATACAGACCAGACAATATCTAACCAAGGAGGGAGCTTTCTACCCATGTGGCTCTTCATAGTGAGCAAATAAACCCATTCCCATAAACCCCCTAAGAAAATTCTTTCATATGGTTGACCTGAATTGAGTAACCTCCCAACATCCCTACCTTTAAACCGTCACTGGCAAAGGTGAAAGGGATTCCCATGATGTCTTACAGCAGTCATGGTTAACCATCTGGACCTGGGGAGGAGCCTATGTTTCCTGAGCACTCTGAGATACCTGAACAGGTAGTGTTCTTTGCAAGGAGGGTGATGGAATGATTATCGGGTGAGTAGCAATATCTGCATGATAATCTAGACAATTGCAGAGTTTGTTTAAAGAGATAAGCCAAAGGATATGACAGAAAAGCATTCTGCAGATAAGCACAAAGAAAGCTTTACTTGAATTGATGAGTTCTAGTTAGTTGGCTTACTGCTTATAGGTGGGTATCAGTACCACTAGGCCTCACAATGTATGCATATCTTGAAGTAGAGCCTTTAAAAGCCAATGTGTCCAATTGATTTGCTAAATCTTTCATAGTAAATGAAACACCGCTACTTTCTGTCACCACCACGTCTGTTTGCTAAGTTTCTTCAGGTAGAAATTTTCCTTAACATGTACCTTATGACCTCAATTTTATCCATTGTATCTTCTAAGAAATCCATTTATTTTTCCAAAAGATTATTTCTCTCCCTTTCTTCTTCTCCCTTTCTGTCAGTTTCTCAAAGAATTAAGCACATCCTATATACAAGACTCTGCAGAGAATAAACATAGTAAAACATGACCTTAAGAAAATTATAGTCATGTTGGCTGACATATAAGGTTTAAATAGAAGTAAAGCTAGAAGTGTAGGCTGGATTTAAAATACAAGGATATATAATCAAGGATGTGTGCTATCAACGTGATCTGTGGCTGTTGATATTGACCTAGGTCCCGGGGCTGAGGTGGTGTTTGTCAGGTTTTTCCACGGTAAAGGCATTCTCCATCCTTCCTCTCTCTATTCTGTACTCTTTGGAAGGAAGTTTGCGTTCTCTTTTCTATCAGTTAAATTAATTTGTGAACCTAGTGAGGCTAGGAATCCCGCTGGTATCCGACCCCCTCATACCAGGCTTTCTCATCAGAAGTCCTTCACTAAGTGATGACATTGCCTCTTTGCTTGTTACATGGTGTCTAAGTCCCAAATGAGCCTTTCCAGCTCTGCTGTATGAGCAAAGTTAGCACTTTGAGAAGTGCCAAAAGGACCCACATCCCCAAAAATAATTCATCTCAGTGCCATCGGCTCATCATTTTTCCTCCTTATTTGTCCTAAACATGACCTTTAGGATGACACCTTGGGCAGGGTTATAGAGAATAGAGAATGAATGGCACCCCCCCCCCGCCCCAGCATTGTGCAGTGGGATAAACAACAGGGCAGCAGATCTGTTTCCCAGAGGAAACTGAAAATGTATTTGCACTTTCCGCAATGGGGTACATTCTCCTTCTCACACAATCACAGGTACCAGAGAAAGCAATGAGAACTCATCCCTCAGTAACAAGACCCGTACAGGATTCACAGAGGAAAGATGAGGGCTTCAGGAGGCCAGCATGGAGGGATAGGAAAGCCCAGAAACCAGGAAGGGAGAGGGATATGGAAGGAGTGAATCACTTCCCGCTTGACTAAAAGTCAGGAGTATGAAAGCCAGGATGTTTCAAAAATAGGTGTTTTCAAAAATGTTTTAAAATAAATAAGGTGGTAGTAAAATGCTTTCGAAAAACTTACAAAGATTTGCTGATAACAATAGTTAACATATATTGAAAGTGTATTATGTTCCAGCCACTGTTTTACATTTTATGTAGTTTAACTTGGTTTCTGAAACTTCTGCATGCATCAGAACTACCTTGACGCCTTCTGAGTTAGCAGGTCTGGGTAGGGCCAGAAAATTTGCACTTCTAATAAGCCCTCAGATAATGCTGTTGCTGCTGGTTTGTGGGTCACACTTTGGAAATCACTGGTTTAACCTATTTAATTCTGACAAATACCTATAAGGGAGATATGGTTATTATTCCCATTGTACACACAACGGAACTGAGACATGGAGAAAATGAATAACATGGTTATACCTCTGCCATCCTCCAAAGGGAGCAGTAAGGCTGGATTTGGACCCAGGCAATTTAACTTTGGTTCAGGATTTTAAATGCTATGTCACACAGTGTCCAAATAATTAGTTCCACCAGAAAACTCTTATCCACCTAAGACAGCATCCTGGCCAACTTACTGCTATCTAATTTAGTTTGAAAGATATTAGCCCCAAAAGGCCACAACTATTTGAGAGTTAATGAAATAAGCTACATATATTGGCAAAATCTTGGTTTTAAAAATATCTTTCACTCTGATAATTGTCTTTCAAAGCCCGTAAGGTAGATACTAAAAAAAAAAAAAAAAAAAAAAGATAGAAATTAATATAATAGGTGGGTAAGCCTTATAAAACCCTTCAAATCTTTCTGGAATTTCAGGGTTTAACCTTGAATGTGGATTACTGTTTGCACTGAATTGAAAAGCTTTTAAAAATCTATTTACAATTTTCTCTTCTGCCTTCCTGTAGACTGAGCAGGTCAAAACGTGTTAAACTCAACAGAAAAGTTTTCACATTAAATTCAGTTATTATGGAGCCTACAATTTAAGGCACGGTGGGCAGATAGAACACATCTCAGATCTAATGATGACTGGGGTTATTAACCTAAATGACATATATTATGCCCTAAATGTCTTCTGACACCTTAGAGCAGAGAAAAGATAACATTAATACACAGTTAAATCAGTTCAGAAAATGAAGAGGAGAAAAAAAAAATCCAGATCAAAATGTCTAGTTAGATAGGTCTTCAGAAAACCTTCTACAAGTTTGGTTTCCTCCAAATCTTGTCAAAAGGGGAGAGCAACCTGTGAAGGGATTGATGTATGTACATGTAACCATGAAGTAAAGATGTTTCTGTTAGTTTATAATGATTTTATAGCATCAGCAACTGGGGACGAAAGAATGTGACTAATCATCACACCCCCATCCATTTTCTCTAGATCAACAGGTTGGGAAAACTCTGACAACCTCACATAGCATTTTACCCTATTATATCACAAGATGTCATCCTTTTTATGGCTGAGTAATAGTCCATTATATATACAGATACTACATCTTCTTTATCCATTCATCTATGATTGCTTCCATGTCTTCCATATCTAATGAAATAAGTCAGAGAAAGACAATACCATATGATTTCACTCATGTGGAATTTAAGAAATTAAAACAAACAAGCAAGCAAAGAAAAAAGACAAACAAAAAAGACAGACTCTTAAACACAGAACACAAACTGGTAGTTACCAGAGGAGAGGTGGGGGGGGGGGGATGGGTGAAATACTTCCAGTTACAAAATAAATAAGTCATGGAAACTAAAAGTACAGCATAGAGAATATAATCAATAAGATGATAATAACTGGTGACAGATGATGACTACACTTACTGTGATGAGCACTGAGTAATGTATAGAATTGTTGAATCGATACGTCGTACACATGAAACTAACATAACACTGTATGTTAATTATACTTCAAAAAAAAAAAAAAAAGATTGGGAAAACTCCCCTAATTGTGTGGTTCACTTTAGTAAGTGGTGCTCCGGAGACTATTCCTTCAACCTAACTTGAGTCCCCGTAGGTGTCAGTCTCACACTACTGACATTCTTTGTTTGGGGGTGAGGCTGTCCCAGCAATATCCCTGGCCTCTACCCACTACGCGAGAGTAGCAGCTACTCCCAAGTTCCAGCTGAGGTGGTGAAAAATATCTCCAAACATCGTAAATGTGTTTTGGGGGCAAAAGCACCCTCACTTGTGAGAACCACTGATTTTAGACCCTTTCATCCTCTTCTATCTTAAATCATCATCACTAAGGGCATGCCATGCTTTTCAGACCTTGCCAATAATTATTAAGTAATCCCTTTGAAGTTTTTTTTTCTCTCGATGAAACAACTTCAAATCATAAGTGGTACCTTCACCTCCCTGCTGGCCCTAATCTTCAGTGTTGGAAGGATTGTTGGAGATCTTGCTCTTTAACTTCCTGATATACCAGATGAAGCTCATGAAATAATATATCTGATCCAGTTCCATAAGAGAATGAATATAAAATAATGGTTCAAAAGCTGTTTGTCAAGGGAAACAAGGAGTTATGGAAGGAAGACTGTTGTTATGGAGGACCACCAAGAAGAGCAACATTGTAATTAAGTAGCTGTATAGACATGCTCTAGCAGGAGCTCAAGAAATGTTCATTGAAGCCATGAGCACCAGAGTTTATGTTAACCCAGTCACTCCACTTGCTACTTTTTGTTTTCCTGAGTGCATACAGGGGCAGTTTGCCTTTCAGGAAGCAGCTTAGTAAAGAATCACATCAGCAATCTTGTAGAGTCATTGAACTGCGGCAAAGACATTGCGGAAAAAAGATGGTGATGAGAGATATCAGGGACACACCAGAGCTTCAAAATGATGCCCACAGCTTACTAGAGATTTCTGTTCAGCATAGGAATGCAAATCAGTAAAAAGAGGGAAAACATCCTGAATGTGTGGAGGGGGTGAGGGGACTTTCTGGGGTCTTTTTTATAAGGGCCCTAATCTCATTCATGAGTGCTCTACCTTTATGACCTAATCACTTCCAAATTCCCCACCTCCTAATACCATCACTTTGGGGGTTGGATTTCAACCTATGAATTTTGGGGGGACACAAACATTTAATCTACAGCAAGCATTTTAGTTGGGAAAGTGGCAAAATGAGAAATGTGTCCAGTTCCCAAGGTCGGTGAAGGAGCAAACTTCACCAGGTTTCCACATGCTTCTCACCCGACATCCCTTCCCAGAGCCTCGTCGTCAGTCACTGTGAAGGCATTCCTTTGCTTCGAAACAGATGAATTGGTGTGTGTGAAGGTGGAAAATGGTGTCCTGAGGGCAAAAGAGTTTTGCTGTGAGGAAACACATCATGTCAATTTTCTCTTAAGCCTGCAAGAATATTTCTTTGTATGTGGAAAGCCAAAACAGTGTGCTGTTGCCTGAGGCTCTCATCCAGCTGTTGTTCTGGGGTAGAATTGTCCCAAAGGAGATAGATGTCTCCAGGGCCACCCAAAAGCCAGCTCTTTGCCACCAGCAGCACTAGCTGGAGGAGAGGCGGTTTGAATGTACAAGCCTTGAGTCTGAATGAACTTACATCTGCGTTCTATCCAATGCATTTATGCTCTATTTAGTATATATTTAACTAGACTCCACTATATTTCTAGATATTCCTTGCATGTGTGTGGTATTTTAATCCCATTATTCTCTTTTGGCAGAAAGGTCCTACCGATTGACTGTGACAGGTAGTTTTGAAAATCCCAAGGATTTCAAGAATGGGCATAGCAGTCAAATAATCACAGAGTGCCTTTAAACAAAATGATGACAAAATAAACAAATCCATACATCAAAGCAGTGGGAAAGATTAAGCGAACCAATTGTACATTTAGGGAGAACTTCAGGAACCCTAAATTGTACTTAGCTTTCAAGAAAATGAGAGTTATTGCTCTCCCTTAAAGTAAGGTCCTGAGCAAGAGGCTTCTTACTGTTTTGGCAACATTATTTGGTTTCAACCTACAGCTACTAAATTACCCTTTGCTTCTTTCGAGTGAGGCAAAACTGCTCTGTATCATCTTAGACAATTCTGAAGTAACTTTCCAGAAATGCTCAGTGAAATAAGATATGTTTCCTAGAGCTTTCCAATAAGATACTTCATAACTTTTAAATAGCACTGTCTTTGAAATGAAACTATTATGAATGTTTCCAATGAGATGAAGAATGTGGTTGTAAACAGCTCATTGGCTGTGTTTCTGTGACGTCTGTCTCTTTTGTGATTTAGAGATAATGGACTAAAAGAAGAGAAAAAAAATCTCAGTTTAAAAATTGTTTCCACTTTGGGGTGGCTGGGTGGCACAGTCCCTTAAAGCGTCCAACTCTTGGTTTTGGCTCAGGTCTGATCTCAGGGTCATGAGATCGAGCCCTGTGTCAGGCTCCGCGTTCAGTTTGGAGTTGACTTGAGTTTCTCTCTCTCCCTCTCCCTCCGCCCCTCCCCCCATTCACTCTCTCTCTCTCTCTCTCTCTCTCTCTCTCTCTCAAATAAATTTCTTTTTCACTTGTGGAAGCTCTCCATTAAACACATACACACACACATTTATTAAGTATTCAATTTCATGTTGCATTATGATAAACACAGGAAACCTCCTGGACCAGGTCTTAGCCTTGTTATCATTATGTCCATTTTATAGATTTGGTAAGCAAATTCTAGAAGAGGCAAGCAAGTTGCCCTGGTTACTCAGTCCTCACTGGAGAGCTAACACCCAGGTGTCCTGACAAGTGAAAGCCCTCTGAAAGGCAAGACTAACCTCACTGAATGGATTCAGCTGCCACTTCCACTGTGAGGCTTTGCTAAGTGATGGCAGTGATCCAGCTGATACATTGTATCCTCTGTCTCCCGGGGCTCTCATCTTGGCTTCCCAGCGCAACAGCCAAAACAAAATCACTCAGGGTTTGAAAGAATCTGCCTGGACCACGTGGAACTTCAAAAGACACCAAGATAGCAACCACATTAATGGATGCTAATGGGTATGACCTTAACTGATTAAATCATCTCAGCTCTCTGGCCCCTGCAAGTATTGTAGTAAGGCTTTTAGACGTATAATAACTTCTATTTTCCCTCTGCGCCAAGCTTTCTATAAATAGGGAAATGGAGCCACCTGAGCGGTTCTGAGCAAGTGACTCCCGTTGTATGCCTTCGAGGCAGGATTTCCCACCATGGCTGGTCTTCTCGGCTTAGGAAGTCAAGAGACCCGAAAGGGAGTGTGGCTTTCCATGTGTTGTGCCTCCGTTTCCTCAACACTCAGCTCACTGCTTAGCCCCATGTAATAGGATTTGTGTCCTGTCTTGTCTCAATGATCACTAACCACTGACCATCGCTTCCAACATCTGTCCTCTCCACACTCTCACTCTTGCCTGGACGTCCTACACTGGCTGCCTCCAGGTGAGGTAGGATTTGTTTGATCTACATAGTGTTGGCCATCATATTTTTTAAATCTTTTTAAAAATTTTTTTATTTAAATTAAATTTAGTTAATATATACTGTATTATTAGTTTCAGGGGTAGAACGTAGTGATTCATCAATTGCATATAAAACCCAGGGCTCATCACATCACTTGCCCTCCTTAATGCCCATCACCCAGTTACCCCATCCTCATACCCCCTTCCCCTCCAGCAGCCCTCAGTTTGTTTCTGAGAGTTAAGAGTCTCTTATGGTTTGCCTCCCTCTCTGTTTTTACCTTATTTTATTTTTCCTTCCCTTTCCCTATGTTCATCTGTTTTGTTTCTTAAATTCTACATACGAGTGAAATCTGATGGTATTTGTATTTCTCTGACTGACTTATTTCACTGAGCATAATACCCACTAGTTCCATCCACGTTGCTGCAAATGGCAAGATTTCATTCTTTTTGATGGCTGAGTAATATTCCATTGTATATATACACACCACATCTTCTTTATCCATTCATCTGTCGATGGACATCTTGACTTTTCTCACAGTTTGGTTATTGTGGACATTGGTGCTATTAACATTGGGGTGCATGTGCCCCTTTGAATCACTATTTTTGTATCCTGTGGATAAATACCTAGTAGGGCAATTGCTGGGTCATAGGGTAGTTCTACTTTTATTTTTTTGAGGAAACTCCATACTGTTTTCCAGAGTGGCTGCACCAGCTTGCATTCCCACCAACCGTGTAGAAGGGTTCCCCTTTCTCTGAATCCTCGCCAACCTCTGTCATTTCCTGACTTGTTAATTTTAGCCATTCTGACTGGTGTGAGGTGGTAATCTCATTGTGGTTTTGATTTGCATTTTCCTGATCCTGAGTGATGTTGAGCATTTTCTGATGTGTCTCTTGGCCATTTGGATGTCTTCTTTGGAGAGATGTCTGTTCATGTCTTCTGCCCATTTCTTGTTCGGATCATTTGTTCTTTGGGTGTTGAGTTTCAAAGTTCTTTATAGATTTTTGGATACTAGCCCTTTATCTGATATGTCATTTGCAGATATCTTCTCCCATTCTGTAGGTTGCCTCTTAATTTTGTTGATTGTTTCCTTTGCTGTGCAGAAGCTTTTTATCTTGATGAAGTCCAAATAGTTCATGTTTGCTTTTGTTTCCCTTGCCTCTGGAGACATGTCTAGCAAGAAGTTGCTGTGGCTGAGATCAAAGAGGTTGCTGCCTGTGTTCTCCTCTAGGATTTTGATGGATTCCTGTCTCACTTTTAGGTTTTTCATCCATTTTGAATTTCTTTTTGTGTATGGTGTAAAAAAGTGGTTCAGTTTCATTCTTCTGCATGTTTCTGTCCAGTTTTACCAACACCATTTGTTGAAGAGACTGTCTTTTTTCCACTGGACATTCTTTCCTGCTTTGTCGAAGATTAGTTGACCATAGAGTTGAGGGTCCATTTCTGGGTTCTCTATTCTGTTCCATTGATCTATGTGTCTGTTTTTATGCCAGTACCATACTGTCTTGATGATTACAGGTTTGTAGTAGAGCTTAAAGTCCAAAATTGTGATGCCTCCAGCTTTGGTTTTTGTTTTCAACATTACTTTGGCTATTCAGGGTCTTTTCTGGTTCCACACAAGTTTTTAGGATTTTTTATTCCACTCTGTGAAACATGTTGATGGCATTTTGATAGGGATTGCACTGAATGTGTAGATTGCTTTGGGTAGCATAGACATTTTAACAATATTTGTTCTTCTAATCCACGAGCATGGAATGTTTTTCCATTTCTTTGTGTCTTCCTCAATTTCTTTTATAAGTGTTCTATAGTGTTCAGAGTACAGATCTTTTATCTCTTTAGTTAGGTTTATTCCTAGGTATCTTATGGGTTTTGGTGCAATTGTAAATGAGATCATTTCCTTGATTTCCCTTTTTGCTGCTTCATTGTTAGTGTATAGAAATGCAACAGACTTCCGTGTGTTGATTTTTTATCCCACGACTTTGTTGAATTCCTGTATCAGTTCTAGCAATTTTTGGGTGGAGTCTTTTGGGTTTTCTACATAGAGTATCATGTTGTCTGTGAAGAATGAAAGTTTGACTTCTTCTTTGCCAATTTGGGTACCTTTTATTTCTTTTTGTTGTCTGATTGCTGAGGCTAGGACTTCCAGTACCATGTTGAACAACAGTAGTGAGAGTGGTCATCCCTGTCATGTTCATGACCTTAGGGGAAAAGCTCTCAGTATTTCCCTGTTGAGGATGATATTCACTGTGGGTCTTTCATATATGGCTTTTATGATGTTGAGGTATGTTCCCTTTATCCCTACATGATGAAGGGTTTTTATCAAGAAGGGATGCTGTATTTTGTTAAATGCTTTTTCTGCATCTGTTGAGAGGATCATATGGTTCTTATCTTTTCTTTTATTAATGTGGTGCATCACACTGATTGATTTGTGGATGTTGAACCACCCCTGCAGCTCAGGAATAAATCCTACTTTGTTGTGGTGAATAATCCTTTTGATGTACTGTTGGATCCTATGAGCTAGTATCTTGGTGAGAATTTTTGCATCCATGTTCGTCAGGGATATTGGTCTGTAATTCTTTTTAGTGGGGTCTTTGTCTGGTTTGGGGATCAAGGTAATGCTTGGTGATCATATTTTTATCTTTCAAACTTCAGTTAGTTGCTAAAATTTAATATTTATATGGCTGTCTGCATTCTGGCTTTCATCAAAACCATGGAAGATTTGAATGTACTGAGTCCACATTCCTTTGGAGCTGAGGATTGCTGGCCCTGTAAGATGAGGCTGTGGTCCCTGCTTCCCCTGAGGTATCTCACCCGGCCAACACCAAGCATCCCGGGGGCCCTTAGGCATTTATGAGAGTTTTCCATCCCTGCCTCTGTCAGCACAAGGCACCACTGAGCTCACAGCTTGTGTGATGTAGCTGTCTCTACTCTCTGGCACTCCTCTCTTCTCTCTCTGGACTCTCCTTCAATTATTTCTTCCACCTTCTCCTATCCTTTCAATAGAGGTGTCCCCTCAAGGGGAGATCTATCTGGTCTTCTCTTTCCTCTCTCTCGGCATCTCATAGATCTCTGATTTAAATTAGTAATGCTCTAAAGATGATAATTATAGGTCTTTATCAATGCAACCAAATATGAACCTAAGTGCAAGGATGAAAACAAGACCCTGTTCCTTTTCTTAAGGAGTAAAATGTAAGTTAGGAATAAGATATATGTGTAAACAAATACAGTGCAATTTGATAAAGGTTTCACATTTAAAACATTGCCTAGTGCTTAGGAAGGGCACTGTGGACTCATGCTCTCCTACCCAACGACATGCCAAATTCTGGGGATTGTTCTTCAACTACTCTTGAACCCATACCCTCCTTTGCAATCCATTGGCTGTTGGTACTCTCTGTCTCTGTTCTCCCTCACCAGTGGTAGGCTCCAGCAAGAAGTGTGCTAGGTCCTCTCGTCTTTGATTTGACCATGCTGTCCCCCTGCCTGGACTGTCCCCTCTGTTCATTTCAGCCATGTGAATGCCATTATCCTCAAATGGCACAGACCACCTTGATTCCATCCCTTCACTGATTCATTTTCTGATAGAGCCTGTAACCTAAGATTGAATTAGCATTTATGGATCAGAGCCTACACCCTACCCAAAAAATCCTTCCTTCCCTGTGTTTCTAGACCACTTTGTTTATGCCTCTGAGGTAGGTTTACTCCATTCTGCTTCTGAGTGAAGCTGTATGTACACTCTTAATCTTTTCCCTTTTCAAGATAATAAACCTTGGTATGGCTGAGATATTACTTTTTAATTTTTTTCTTTCCTGGGGCTAAGCTCTGTGTCTTGTATTTTGGTCGATATTTAGTAAACATTTACTGAACAATATGGGTAATATAAAAAAATGATATATGGGCTCTTCTATCACCTGGGTCATTCATTTGATAAACTTAATGCAAAAGTTGAGTAGAAAAACTAGGCACAAGTAGAATTAGCAATGAAAAGGATAAAACATATATCAAGCGTTTAGATTCTTCTTTTTAAATTTTATTATGTTATGTTAGTCACCATACAATACATCATTAGTTTTTGATGTGGTGATCCATGATCCATTGTTTTTGTATAATGTGCTCCATGCGGTACGTGCCCTCCTTAATACCCATCACCGGGCTAACCCATCCCCCACCCTCTCCCCTCTAAAACTCTGTTTGTTTCTCAGAGTCCATAATCTCTCAAGGTTCGTCTCCCCCTCCGATTTCCCCCCCTTTATTTTTCCCTTCCTTCTCCCAATGTCCTCCATGTTATTCCTTATGTTCCACAAACAAGTGAAACCATATGATAATTGACTTTCTCTGCTTGACTTATTTCACTTAGCATAATCTCCTCCAGTCCCACCCATGTTGATGTAAAAGTTGGGTATTCATCCTTTCTGATGGCTGAGTAATATTCCATTGTATCTATGGACCACATCTTCTTTGTCCATTCATCTGTTGAAGGGCATCTCGGCTCTTTCCACGGTTTGGCTATTGCGGACACTGCTGCTATGAACATCGGGGTGCGTATGGCCCTTCTTTTCACTACATCTGTGTCTTTAAATACCCAGGAGTGCAATTGCTGGGTCATAAGGTAGCTCTATTTTTAAATTTTTGAGGAACCTCCACACTGTTTTCCAAAGTGGCTGTACCAACTTACGTTCCCACCAAGAGTGTAAGAGGGTTCCCCTTTCTCCACAACCTCTCCAACATTTGTTGTTTCTTTCCCTGTCCATTTTTGCCATTCTAACTGGTGTAAGGTGGTATCTCAATGTGGTTTTGATTTGAATTTCCCTGATGGCTAATGATGAACATTTTTTCATGTGTCTGTTAGCCATTTGTATGTCTTCTTCAGAGGAGTATCTTTTCATATCTTCTGCCCACTTTTTGACTTGATTATTTGTTTTTTGGGTGTTGAGTTTGAGAAGTTCTTTAGAGATCTTGGATACCAGCCCTTTATCTGTAGTGTCATTTGCAAATATCTTTTCCCATTCTGTGGGTTACCTCTTTGTTTTGCTGACTGTTTCCTTTGCTGTGCAGAAGCTTTTTATCTTGATGAAGTCCCAAAAGTTCATTTTTGCTTTTGTTTCACTAGCTTTTGGAGATGTATCTTGAAAGAAGTTGCTGTGGGCAATGTCAAAGAGGTGACTGCCTATGTTCTCCTCTAGGATTTTGATGGATTCCTGTCTCACATTGAGGTCTTTCATCCACTCTGAGTTTATCTTTGTGAATGGTGTTAGAGAATGGTCGAGTTTCATTCTTCTGCATGTGGCTGTCCAATTTTCCCAGCACCGTTTATTGAAGAGACTGTCTTTTTTCCATTGCATGTTTTTTCCTGCTTTGTCAAAGATTATTTCACCATAGAGTTGAGGGTCCATATCTGGGTTCTCTATTCTGTTCCATTGGTCTATGTGTCTGGTTTTGTGCCAGTACCATGCTGTCTTGGTGATCACAGCTTTGTAATATAGCTTGAAATTGGGCAACGTGATACCCCCAGCTTTGTTTCTCTTTTTCAACATTTCCTTGGCGATTCGGGGTCTTTTCTGATTCCATACAAATTTTAGGATTGTTTGTTCCAGCACTTTGAAAAATGTCATTGGAATTTTGATCGGGATGTCATTGAAGGTATAGATTGCTCTGGGTAGCATAGACATTTTAACAATGTTTATTCTTCCGATCCATGAGCATGGAATATTTTTCCATCTTTTTGTGTCTTCTTCAATTTCTTTCATGAGTGTTTTGTAGTTCCTAGAGTATAGATCCTTTACCTCTTTGGTTGGGTTTATTCCGAGGTATCTTATGGTTTTTGGTGCTCTTGTAAATGGAATCGTTTCTCTAATTTCTCTTTCTACAGTTGCATTGTTACTGTATAAGAAAGCAACTGATTTCTGTGCACTGATTTTGTATCCTGCCACATTACTGAATTGCTGTATGAGTTCTAGTAATTTGGGGGTGGAGTCTTTTGGGTTTTCCACATAAAGTATCATGTCATCTGCGAAAAGAGAGTTTGACTCCTTCTTTGCCAATTTGAATACCTTTTATTTCTTTTTGTTGTCTGATTGCTGTTGCTAGTACTTCTAGTACTATGTTGAACAATAGTGTGAGAGTGGGCATCCTTGCTGTGTTCCTGATCTTAAGGGAAAGGCTCTCAGCTTTTCCCCATTGAGGATGATATTCGCTGTGGGTTTTTCATAGATGGATTTTATGAACTTGAGGAATATTCCCTCTATCCCTATACTCTGAAGAGGAAAGGATGTTGTATTTTGTCAAATGCTTTTTCTGCATCAATTGAGAGGACCATATGGTTCTTCTCCCTCCTCTTATTAATATGTTCTATCACATTGATTGACTTGCGAATGTTGAACCACCCCTGCATCCCGGGGATAAATCCCACTTGGTCGTGGTGGATGATCCTTTTAATGTATTGTTGGATCCTATTAGCTAGGATTTTGTTGAGGATTTTGGAATCCATATTCATCAGAGATATTGGTCTGAAATTCTCCTTTTTGATGGGGTCTTTGCCTGGTTTGGGGATTAAGGTAATGCTGGCCTCATAGAATGAGTTTGGAAGTTTTCCTTCTGTTTCTATTTTTTGAAACAGTTTCAGTATAATAGGTATTAGTTCTTCTTTGAATGGTTGGTAGAATTCCCCAGGGAATCCATCAGACCCTGAACTCTTGTTTTTTGGGAGGTTTTTGATCACTGCTTCAATCTCGTTACTGGTTATTGGCCTATTCAGGTTGTCAATTTCTTCCTGTTTCAGTCTTGGCAGCTTATAGGTTTCCAGGAAGGCCTCCATTTCATCCAGATTGCTCAGTTTATTGGCATATAGTTGTTGATAATAATTTCTAATAATTGTTTCTATTTCCTTGGTGTTAGTTGTGATCTCTCCCCTTTCATTCATAATTTTATTAATTTGGGTCCTTTCTCTTTTCTTTTCGATAAGTCTGGCCAGTGGTTTATCGATCTTATTAATTCTTTCGAAGAACCAACTTCTAGTTTCGTTGATCTGATCTACCGTGTTTCTAGTTTCTAATTCATTGATCTCTGCTTTAATTTTAATTATTTCTTTTCTAATGCATGGCTTAGGCATCATTTGTTCCTTTTTCTCTAGTTCTTTAAGGTGTAGAGTTAGTTGGTGAATTTGGGATTTTTCTATTTTTTTGAGTGAGGCTTGGGTGGCTATGTATTTCCCCCTTAGGAGCACCTTTGCAGTATCCCATAGGTTTTGGACCGATGTGTTTTCATTCTCATTGATTTCCATGAATTGTTTTAAGTTCTTCTTTGATTTCCTGGTTGACCCAAACATTCTTGAGCAGAGTGGTCTTTAGCTTCCAAGTGTTTGAATTTCTGCCAAATTTTTTCTTGTGATTGAGTTCCAGTTTTAAAGCATTGTGGTCTGAGAATAGGCAGGGAATAATCTCAATCTTTTGGTATCGGTTGAGACCTGATTTGTGACCCAGTATGTGGTCTATTCTGGAGAAAGTTCCATGTGCGCTCAAGAAGAATGAGTGTTCTATTGTTTTAGGGTGGAACGTTCTGTAAATATCTATGAGGTCCATTTGGTCCAATGTATCATTCAAAGCTCTTGTTTCCTTATTGATTTTCTGCTTAGATGATCTGTCCATTGCTGAGAGTGGAGTATTGAGGTCTCTACAATTAATGTATTGCTATCAATATGATTCTTTATTTTGGTTAACAGTTGGCTTATGTAGATGGCTGCTCCCATGTTGGGGGCATAGATATTTACAATTGTTAGATCTTCTTGTTGGATAGACCCTTTAAGAATGATGTAGTGTCCTTCTGTGTCTCTAACTACAGACTTTAGTTTAAAATCTAATTTGTCTGATATAAGAATTGCTACCCCAGCTTTCTTTTGAGATCTGCTGGCATGGAAGATGGATCTCCATCCTTTCACTTTCAGTCTGGATGTATCTTTAGGTTCAAAATGAGTCTCTTGTAGGCAGCATATGGATGGGTCCTGTCTTTTTATCCAATCTGCAACCCTGTGCCATTTTATGGGAGCATTTAGGCCATTCACGTTGAGAGTGATTATTGAAAGATATGAATTAATTGTCATGTTGCCTGTGAAGACGTTGTTTTTATAGATTGTCCTTGTAAATTTCTGTTGTATATCACTCTTGGGGTCTTTCTCCTTTTATAGAACCCCCCTTAATATTTCTTGCAGGGCCGACTTAGTGGTCACATATTCTTTCAGTTTCTGCCGGTCGTGGAAGCTCTGCATCTCTCCATCCATACTAAATGAAAGCCTTGCCGGATAAAGTATGCTTGGCCGCATGTTCTTCTCATTTAGTACCCTGAATATGTCTTGCCAGGCCTTTCTGGCTTGCCAGGTCTCTGTGGATAGGTCTGATGTTATTCTGATGTTCCTCCCTCTGTACGTAAGGAATCTCTTCCCCCTAACTGCCCTTAAGATGGTTTCCTTGGTTCTAAGATTTGCAAGTTTTACTATTACATGCTGAGGTGTTGGCCTATTTTCCTTGATCTTGGGAGGGGTCCTCTCTGCCTCTAGGACGAAAATGTTTGTTTCATTCCCCAGATTAGGGAAGTTCTCAGCTACGATGTGCTCAAATACATCTTCTAGTCCTCTCTCTCTCTCCACTCCCTCCAGGATTCCAATTATTCTGACACTGGAACGCTTCATGGTGTCACTTTTTTTTCTGATTCTATTTTCATGGATTCTAAGTTGTTTTTCCCTGGCCTCCTCTTTTCCCTTTTTATCTATTATATTGTCTACTGGGTCACTTATTTGTTCTTCTGCCTCAGTTACCCTAGCTGTTAGATTATCTAGATTGGATTGGATCTCATTGATAGCATTTTTAAGTTCTGCCAATTCAGCTTTCATTTCTGCCCTTAGAGACTCTATGTTGCCATTAATTGATTTCTCCATTCTAGCCATTGTCTTCACAATTGCTCGCCTGAATCCCATCTCCGACATCTTGGTTATATCTGCATCCATTCGTAAATCTGCAGCATAAGTCATAATCTCTGAGTCTTTTCTATTTGGGGGGTTCCTCCTCCTAGTCATTCTGTTGATGGGTGTTTGAGGAAATGTATAGAGTCCAAATTATTGACCAGAACCCAAGCAAGATGCACCTGTTTTCTTGGGACCTTAGGCTTGCTGGCCTCTTGTTTTCCCAGCCTCTCTTCTGGGGGCGGGGCCTGCCGCGCCATTACTCAGGCAGCCCTGTTTGGGCGGAGTTGCCCTGCCCCCCTGTGGCGGGGGATGGGCTCAGCGGGAATCAGTTTTTGGGGCTTTTGTTCTCTGGCGGCTTTCCCTGGCAGCTTTTCACATCTCTTCCGCGAGTCACAGCAGAAGAGACCGTTTCCAACCCTCTGCCTCAGAGCAGAGAGACCACAGTCTGTTTTTCCGTGAGCTCTCCAGGCCACACCGTCTCCGTTTCTGTCTGTGCTGCTATAAACTGCAGCGGCCTTGTTGTGCGCCCCTCTGCAGCGCCCCCAGTCCTGCCTCCAGGTCGGGGCACGTGTCTGCCCTTTGTGCTTCTAAAACCGCCAGCTGTCCCCAGTTTGCCCCCGGGACCCCGCCGCTCCGGGTTTCCACCCTGGGGGCTGCCCTAAAGTCCTTTCCCCGCCGCTACCGGTCTGTGAGTCTGTGCCCCGTCCCCAGCACGCGAGGCTGTCACTCACCGTCGGTGTAGGGTCCCCATGGCCAGGCACCCTCCCGCTGCTGTTTATCCTCTGATATCTGCCAGTGGAATCATGGCTCCCTGCTTGTAACTTGAAACCAACCGCCTGCAATATTCTGTTTGTAGAGATCCAGATCTTCTTACATCTCAGGCTGGTTTCGTGGGTGCTCAGAGTGGTCTGGTAGATATCCAGCTCAATTCTGGGGACCAGTTGAAATAGGGTCCCCTATTCCTCCGCCATCTTTCCTTCCCCCACCAAGCGTTTAGATTCTTAAGTGTGACGTTAGAACATATTAGGATCAGAACGTGTCTTAAGGTAAGACATCTGCAAATATAATGAGAGAAAGTGGGTAATGTAAATCAATACAAAATATGCTATCTAATGCAAGTTTATAGGACTCTGTAGAAAACCTATATTCCCACAATAGGTAAATAAAAATCCAGCATTTATGGAGCATATAAAGGTCTGGGTTTGGATAGAATTAGGTTGGAGAGAATAACTTATATGGATGAATCTGATCTACCCTAAATTTTTTGTGAAAGATAAATGCACATAAACACAACCATAACTAAGTAAGGGTTCATCTGAGAACCTAAGAGGCTTAGAGGCTGGGGGCAGGAGACTATTCAGGTCCCCAGACTGGCTCCTTTATAAGGGCTTGGTGGTGAGGACAGAGAAGTGGAGGAGGGCAGGTTGAGCGAGTTTACTAGGAGCCAGCCAGCCCCTGTGGAATGCAGGTGCAGATAAGAGAAGTGAGTTAGCAGGGAACGTAAGCATGAGCTTTGAAGCTGAAGGTGCAGATCTTGGAAGTGGTCCAGGTGGCAATGAGACCATTTAAGTCCTATCTAGGTTATCCAAGGATATCTTTGACTATCACGGAAGAGTGGGGAATGAGGGAAACTTTGTCTACTCTCCTACTTGAGTCTGAGTACTTAGCCCTATGCTGATACAAGTTGGAAGGAAGCAGAGAGTTGATTCTTAGGCAGCCAGCCATCTCTGTGACACATGGCAGGAGGTCCATCCAGTCTTTCTAGGATCATTCTATCATTTGGAAAATTGGAGTCCATTTTAATGTGAACTCGTGTGTGTATGTGTGTGTATGTGTGTGTATGTGTGTCTGGAAGGGGGATTTTCCTCTGATCACTAACCCTGTAATAGCAGCATTCTCAGACAGAGCGCCATAGCATTGGGTGTCACTTACAACCTATGGGCTTTCTAGGATCCGAATACTAGAGCCTGTAACCTAAGATTGAATTAGCATTTATGGATCAGTAGATGAAAAGAAACACATTAGGAGACCCAAGACTTGAATTTGAATTCCAGAACTATCCCTGAGTAGCTGTTTCACTGAAGTTTGTGAAAGTCAAAAGCACAGTGCCTGGAACAGGGAAATAAGAATTAAATTTGGGCCTCGTTTATTCTTTTTTTTTTTTTTTTTCCTGGTGCTCATTAGACTTAGCCTATGCCCTCCCTTGTCAGGTGGCAAACATAAGTAAATAAAGAAATAAATTGAGGCATAGAAGAGTTAAGGAACTTGAAGGAGGTCATATAAGAAATAATCAACCAGATTTTAAACTATTCAAAAGTCCTGTGTTCATTTTAATTTACAAAGTGCTTTATATTTTTGAGCTGATTTCGTTTATTCTTTACAGTACATCTCGTGATTCAATATTTCTGTCACTAAATAATAATAGCAGATTGCTTTGGACCAGTCTTGACGTATGGGATCTCATCCCTGAGTGGAAGCAGAGAGTGAGGCAGAGAAAGGGATACACAAGCTCAGTAGACAGGATCCATCGGATCATAGGACCCTGATTTAATATTGAGCCCTACCAGGTAAGGTGAGAAGAGTGTGAAGTTCTTGGGGTCACATCACAAATAACTTAGCCTTTCTGGGGAACAGCTGATGATCCTGTGCAGGCCTGAAGTTAACTTCAAGGAGCTGGGAAAAGAATAAATTAGGTAAAATCTAACAAATTATGATTTTTGTCATGGCTAAAATAGATCAACATTATGTCCAGCCAAACGTGTGGAATTAGCAGGGTGGTTCGGGTTGGGAAAAGGCGATATGTTGTGGAAGTAGCATATAAACTGATAATAAAAATGGACCTCTACCATCACTTCGTCCAAAAACAATGCCCATGGGTACCATGAGTACCCAACTTGAGATATCCTATTGTCTTTTTGTGGGTATTTTCTACAATATGGTTTTTGCACCACCTGCTGGCAAAGAACAGTGATCCTACCTCTCGCTAAAGGAAAAGGCACGTATTTAAAGTGCCGGTGAGCAAGGCACTGGGGAGATCAAAATCGACTTTGTTTATTGGAAACATGTAGCTACCACTGCTAAATGGCATCCAATTCCTTGTCACCACCTTGTTAACAAGTTTTAAATTGTGCCAGGTGATACACACAGGTGTTTTCTTTCTGAAAGTGTCATAATAATATGAGAAGATTATTCTGGATTAAGTTAGTGAGAAAGGGAATATTATTTTCAGTGGTTAAGAGAGACAGTCTATCCAGTACACCTGTCTAACATACAGACTAATCTTTTTTTTGGTGAGGGGAAGCATTTCCAGGCTACCATCATTTAAAAATGCTGAAGCAACATCATTTATAGTTTTGTTTGTTTATTGCCAAGGAGCCATTTAGATTTTTGTGATTGAGCAACACTTCTGGAACAATCCAAGAGTATCATGTTTTACCCTGAGTGTTTAAAATGGCTTTCCTGGGTGAGATTTTTAAGAATATATGAAGACATTTTCATTGTGGTCTTCTTGCCACTTGGGAAAGAATTTGGCTTTTCTTTCTTTCATTCATTCTTTTTTTTTTTTTTCCTATAGGGTTGGATGAAAAGTCTGAGCCAAATTAATGGAGGGTAAGACAGACTGAAGACTTCACCCATAACTGTTTCAGATTCAAATCATCTCCACCCCTGTTCTTTGATGTTCTACAGCTGGGCACCTGGGTTGGGGAGCAGGAATATAAGTGGAGCTCTAATTGCACCTGGTGTTCAGAACAGGAGCATTTGCTTCCTCCCTGCTCCACATGAAACCTTAGTTTATAAGAGGGAGAAGTGGTTTATGAGTAGATGTGATGGAACTCAAATACTTTCCTTTAAAAGAATAGTTCTTCCCAGGCAACTGGGTGGCTCAGTCAGTTAAGTGTCTGCTTTCTGCTCAGGTCATGATCTCAGGGTCCTGGGATGGAGCCCCAGCATTGGGTTCCCTGCTCAGACGGGAGCCTGCTTCTCCCTCTCCCTCTCCCTCTGTGCTCTCCCTCTCTCTCTCTCTCTCAATTAAATAAATAAAATCTTTTTAAAAAATCGCTCTTCCATTTCCTTTTTAGTTGCACTGAAGAATTAGAACGAATTTCTTTATTCTCTGAATACATTTTTTGAACTTCTTTTGATTTTGAATAAATGTCTTTGTCATTCTTTCGTGTCCCTTTCACCCATTCCATCCCGTTCGACTTCAGCTCAACATTTATTCAGTAGTGACCACGTAAGGGATCTGTATTCGGAAGACAGTGGGGCAGACACAAATATGAAGATGTGGTTCAGATGCTCAAAGAAACTGGCACCTACTTTGGGAGAGAAATCTCCTGAGTACAACAATACCACTCTCCTCAGAGGATCGCTTAAGTCAAGTTCCGTGAAAATGCCGAGGAGAGGCAGGTGACTTTGGCTGAGTGAGTTAGAGAAGGGCCTGGCAAAAGAACCAAGCAGAAATACTGAAGAGGAAACTCTATACCTGAAATCCGTACTCTTTCTTTTAACTGACTTTCATTTGTCTCTATTTTTTTTTTTTTTCTAATGAAAGTAGCTTTTCCAGACACAAATTCTTCCCTGTTCATGTTGCTTGTTTCCTTTTCTGGAAGTACAGGCAGAGGGACGAGGGTGGGCAGGCATTTAATGGACTCTGTTAAACTCTCTTTTGATTGGTACAAAATATTTTGGTAGCCTTTCCAAAAGACCAGATTACTGTTTTTAACCAGCAGAAGCTGGAGCTGTTGATGATAAGCATTGTTCCAAATGCTGCCTCTATTGGGAAGTAAACTACAAAGCTCTGTTTGTTATTTTAAAGTGGCATCTGGAAATATACTTTTGATCTAATAGTGAAGTCCTCTTGAATTGCCTAAGCTGTTCCACATGGAACCAAATGCATAGAATGTGTCTTGGGAGGTTCTTTCAAAGACAGGGGAATTGAATTCATGTTTGGTGGCAACATCAATGTCTTCCAGGCTCTCATAACCCTTTTGTTTTCCAAATCAATCCAGGAAACAGATGTGGCTAAAGGATATTGAAGAGACGCCAGCGTGAACTGGCCACGTTAGAAGCGCGAGTGGCTCCTTCAGACACATGTCTTGGGTTGTAGTTTTAGATCTTGTTTAGATCAGTTGCGATTCCGTCCTAAGTAAATGAAGTCATGCTCACAACCTTTTAAAACAAAGGAACTAATATAAAAAGTGAGGCAATTTTGAAATAGCTTATATAAATCTGAACAAAGCAACGTGATGGAAAATCTTAATAGTTTTCTGACATTGAACTTAAATAAATGTAAGTCGCATATTTTCTCTCAAAATGCATTTTATATTCTGTCAGTTAAAAAGTCTCTTATCAAATAAAATCTTAAATAATTTGAAATGAATGAGAAAATTGAGGAAAAGCCTGTAAGAAAATTTTTAATTTTTTAAAAAAATATTTACAGTCCAAATAACTCTTATCATGAAAGAATAAATATACAGTCAGCTAATTGATAAGAGTTAGTTAGCATAAGAAATGAGATTGTGAAATTGGGTGATCTGTTACAAATGCTTAAAGAGAGCTAATATCCTTGTCTAAAAGTTATACTTTACCATATAGTTTGGTTGAGGTAAAATACCTCTCTATCTGGCTTTCATTTTTTCTTATAAATGTCCTTCTAATCTAGCAGAGGGTTGACTGATCTTTTCATTTTAGATATAGAATTATTCTTCATCTCTTCTCCAGAGAAAGGTTTGGACTACTTTGGCTTCCAGAAACACATGCTTGCTTGCTCTGTCATTCTTAACTGCAAAAGAAAACTCCCTAATTTGGGTACATAAGGAAGTCAGACAGACTTTTGCTCTATTCAACTAGCACAGAGTCATAAACTCAAAAGTGAGTGCTTTTTCTATCAGACGTGATCCCTCCCATTCTGCTCTTCTGGAATAATCTATCACCTCTGAGTTGGGTACGCGTCCACCTCCCCAGGCCCCCCACCTCCCTGGGGGATCCTGCTGGTAGAAGCACCCCCTGGCCCCCCGTTACTGAAGTCTTCCTCTCAGCTCTGGCCCAGGCCTCTGGCCATAATACTCAATTAAAAAGGTATGTGCTCCCTGTTTGGCAGTCTGGAATTTGTGAAACCAGAATTTAAGGCTTTGATTATAAACATTTGACTTCTGGTATTTGTAATTTAAACTATAAAAAATTGCTTCAGAAAAAGTGGTAGCATGTGGCCATTATAACAAAGTAACTGTATTTTGAACTTTTTATTAGGAAAAAAAACAGTCATCTGCCATTATTTAAACTGAAGACTACTTGCTTCAGAACTTTAAACAATATAATTTGGGGGGGATACAATCTTCAGGTGACTTAATGAAAGCTGGTGTTAATCACACTGCAGTCTTATGATAGTTCAAACAGACATTTTGCTTTCCCTTTCCAGGCCTGATATAACACCAGCCAGAAACAGTAACCGTACAAGGACCAGTTAACAGAGAAACATAGGACAGCAAGAAAGCTGATTATTGGTAAAGATATATTTATAGTGGCCTCTATAGTTTGAAAAAATAACTTTTAGGAAGACACGAAATCTTCATTTTCCATATAGACTTCACTACATATTTTCCTGATTGATAAAGCTCAAGAAAAAGTAGCCATCTGTTATATACTAATACATATAAACCAAATTCATGGTAACTTTAAAGAGCTAATATCATGGAGGTTTAAATTATTTGGATCGGCTGTGTTGATCAAATGACTAAATGTTTATTACTAGAATGATTCATCTCTATTTTTTTTTACTGTGTGGTCAAAGATCCTACTATGAGAATTTATGAGAACATCGCTCCCACCCTTGTGATGACAAAAGGCTGGATCATCTACAAGGTCATGTTTTCTGGGGCCCATCAGAAAGCTGAGGGCACAAGGCCACCAAGCGAATGGAATTCCAAAGAGGGACAAGCCCCTCCAGGAGAGCCCAGATCTGTGCATTGCTGCTCCTTTGTCAGAGCACAGAGGGGAGGCAGCCATCATCCAAGCAAGTAAGAAGGAATCTGTTAGAATCTTAGCAGATGCTAAAAGTCAAGTGTGGGTGAGCATGTCTGTCTGGAATAACGGGGGGTCCAAACGTAAAGGGAGAGCACACTCACTCACAGGCTGTTCATGCAGAAGACCGGGCAGGTCTGAAGACTGTGGGGGAGCCCCTTTCAGGAGCGGGGTGACAGAAGTGAGCAGCTTCCTCTGGGGACCTGCACAAAGCCCACCCACATGCCTTTCCTCTTACAAACCAAAAGCCTTAGCGGTTAAGAGAGGGGGGCCAACTCTCTACTCGGGACCCACACAAGATCTTCTACTTTGGGAGAGGTAAAAGCAAAACCTGATTGCCCTGGGGGGAGGTATGGCAAACTCTGCTGCCCTCAGGATATGAACAACACTGCTTGGCTTCTCAGGGAGAGGAAGAAACTAAGTCTCCATGTTGCCGGACGAGAACAGGACAACTTGAAACAATAGATCTGCTGTTGCAATCCATATCTCCATAGGTTAATTTAATTTAATTACTATCTTTCCAAATTTGAGGCAGCTTAGAATAGAATATAATTAAACAATAAGTTTAATCAAAATCAGAAAAGAAAACATCTGGCTAGTCTCGTCACTGTGATTGAACACAGTAGTGTAGACCCCCTTATCTGCTGTTTCAGTTACCCGTGGTGAACCGCGGTCCAGAAGCTGATGATCCTCTTTCTGACGTATCATCAAAAAGTCAAGAGCAGCCTGACACTGCTCACGTCATTCACCTCCCTCCGTCTCACCACATAGGCATTTTATCAGCCCACATCATCACAAGAAGGGTGACTACTGTACAATATATTTTGAGAGACCACATTCACATAACTTTTATTATAGTATATTATAGTGGTTCTATTTTATTATTAGTTATTGTTGTTAATCTCATACTGTCTCATGATGATGTTAATCTCATACTAACTCATGAACTAAATTTATCATAGGATGTTTTTATAGGAAAAAAACAGTACAGATCTTCCTCGACTTACGATGGGGTTACATCCCCATAAGCTCATTGTAAGTTGAAAATATTGTAAATTGAAATGCCTTCAATACACCTAACCTGCCAAACATCACAGCTGAGCCTACTCTACCTTAAATGTGCTCAGAACACTGACTTTAGCCGACAGTTAGACAAAGTCATCTAACACAAAGCCTATTTAATTACAAAGTGCTGAGTAATCTCGTGTAACTGATTGAACACCATACTAAAGTGACAAATAGCATGGTTGTCTGGGTGCAGAATGGTTGTTGACCCTCATGATGGTGTGCTAGACTGGGAGCTGTGGCTACTGCCCAGCATCCCCAGGAAGGACTGGCCCACATACTGCTAGCCCAGGAAAAGATCTAAATTCAAAATTTAAAGTGTGGGTTATACTGAATGTGTGTCACTTTGGCACCATTTTAAAGTCAAAAAATAAGTCAAACCACCATAAGTCAGGGACTGTCTCTAAATAGAGGGTGCAGTACTATTGATGGTTCCAGGCATCCACTGGGGTCTTGGAAGATTCCCCACCACAGATAACGGAGGACCACTGTATTTGGTTCTGATTTGACAGCCAGGACAAAAATGTAAGCTTAATGGATTAAATAATTCTAATGTGGGATGCTCATAAGTTCCTTAATAGAGACATTTTCTTGGTGGCAAATTCTGAGGGGATCGCATTAGACTTTACACAAGGGGCTTTGGGTGACAAAATAGTATTTATTTACTAATTCAATGAACATTTATTGTTCATCAGGCTAGGCCTGTGCTAGATTTGGGGATAAAAAAAAAAAAACATAGTTCCAGCTCCCTAGGACTTTCAATGGCGTCTTTAAGAGAATCGGTATATTTTGGCTACCAAATGAGTAAGAGCAGTCTCCTGTTATAAATGTTGAGAAATCTGGCCAGAGTTCTTGCTGGAATGAAAGTCCAAAGAATCCCAACTCAAGGTGGGCTATTAAGAGCAGCTGTTGGCAGAGCTGGGATTTTCCTCAAATTTAAGCTATGAATTCATTCAAATATTGAGGCACAGATTCATGTGAGACTGTGGAATTCCCACCATGGTGCATGGCAAACTCTTCCTTGTCCACATCACCAGTCATTTATGTAGGTAAAAAAACACTTAGCAGTCCCCTGGGGGAATGTCTGATTCTGCACCCGAGGTTGTCCAATAGGATGAATTCTCTGTGATGCTTCTATATAAATTGTGTTATTAATGTGAGGTATGAAGACAGTACTTTAGAATATCATTCTTGTGGTCACAGGAATTCAGCTGTTCATTCATACGGGAGAGAGATCTTTAAAAACAGAACAAATGAAAGTCAATATTTTGGTTAAAATATAAAATCTATAAAATAAAAATGGATAAAAATAAAAGCATAAAATTAAAAAACCTGTATTTTAGTAAAAATGAATGAAACGAATGCCACAGGATGCCCTATGACAGTTAACTGAAACATTTTGGCTTTTTGGTGGTGGATTAGTACTTTTGGACATTAGGTCTGGTTCTCTCCCTCCCTCTGCCTCTCTCGCTTTCTGCCCTTTACTACTTCGGAAGGCCTTGCATAGGGAAAAAACTGCTGTCACTGCATCTTATTGGTCACTGTGTGGAACTGATGCCCAGGGATGTAAAAGTGTTCCCCCAGCACCCTAAAACCATTTTCCAACACATTCAGAAAATATCTTGTTGAGCACATTTTCTTGAAATTGGTGCTGCCGAGAATCATTAGTGTTCCATATTCTAGGAAGAAAATGGCTTATAACCAAATATTATCTTTGCATAAATGATATCTAGGTAGAACAATTCTGAATCAGTTAATTGTCTCCAGAAGGAGGTGTCTAAAAAAAGTGTACAACTTGTCACTACTATGTGTTAAGGACCTTGGGACTTACCAAGAAAAAGTTACTGTAAACTATTTGAGCGTATTCTTATCATTCACCAGCATATGAACTTCTCATCTATTATAATACCTAATTTCTCAGAGTACCTTGAGTTATCCAAATAATTTTGCCTCCTATTGGAACTTTTAAAGAGAATTTTGGGCATTCATCAAAACCTTTTACCACTTTAGAGAGTGAAGTTTCCCATGGGCCGACAGGCTGACATTTATTGTGGAAGCAGATGATTATCTACAGAGCTTCTGGAATGTCTCCTGGGGTGAATTTATCAGTGAACTAGTCGTCAATAACTCATTTTGCTTATTTTTAGTTCAAGGAAAATTTCAGAAATTTTACATAAGCTTGTATTTATGCAACTTTTGGCCAGTGAGTTTATATGGTAGTTACTTTTTGCTTCCTGGAGGATGAGCTGGTTTTAATTCAGTAAAGTAAATGGAAACATCCAGATGTTCACTGTGCATAAAATGAAGCAATATGAAATGAAGTTCTGTGCAATATCAGTTTTCCAAAAATGGTTTGTAATTCAATTAAGTTAGGACTCAAGCCAAGGTCTTAAAAACTTTGCTTTAGATATTGTAGAAAATATCAATAGTTCTAATAGACACATGATCTTGTATTGGTTATAGGTGTTACACTTTTGAAATTTCTCAGATTTAACATTGTTATATTTCTATCAACTAAATTCCAGACTTTATTGAAATTTAACATGTTTTCTCATTAATGTCTTTTTCGTATTCCCCGATTCCATCCTAAATGCCACGTTGCATACATTTGTCATGTCTCCTTGATTCTTCTGGTCTGTGACATTTTCTCAGTCTTTCCTTATTTTTCATAACCTTGAATGTTTTGAAGAGTACTGATCTGGTATTTTGTAGAATGTGTCTTAATTTGGGTTTTTCTGATGTCCTCATAATTGCGCTGGAATTATGGATTTCTGGAAAGAATATCACAGATGAGTGTTCTTTTCATATGTCATGTTGGGAGCCCATGATATCCACATAATGTTGCTGATGGTGTTAACCTTCATCACCTGGCTCAGGTAGTGTTTATCAGATTTCTCCATTGTAAAGTTATGATTTTTCCCTTGCCAGTTCTTCATTCTCTGGAAGCAAGTAACTGAGTCCAGCCCATCCTAAAAGGAGGGCATCTAAACTCCACCTCTTTGGTAGGGAAGTACCTACGTGTATTATTCAGAATTCTTCTGTATGAAAACCTTGTGTCTTCTCCCTCATTTATTTATTCTGTATTATTTATATAATTATGTATATTTATTTTATACTTTGGGTTATAATCCCATTCTATATTATTTATTCTATTGCTGTAGTTGTTCCAGATTTGGCCGCTGGGAGCTCTTTCAGGTTAGACAGCACAAGATGATCCAGGCACATGTTGCATATTCCCTGCCTCAGTCCTAGAATCAGCCATTACTCCAAGAAACTCTGTTTCTTTAATTGCAGAATGGTACTTTCAAACCAAAATCTGGGCCCTGTGGGTGCTCATTGCTACCCGGGTGTCAATATCTTCGAACTTCTTGGCAGATAGTCAATCTTTTCAGTGTTTAGAATTTTCAAAAGTTTTAAATTGAGCCTAGATAAGACTTCTAATACAAAACCAGCAGCACATATACACATTTCTTTTTTTTTTTTAAGATTTTATTTATTTATTTGATAGAGAGAGACACAGTGAGAGCAGGAACACAAGCAGGGAGAGTGGGAGAGGGAGAAGCAGGCTTCCCGCTGAGCAGGGAGCCCGATGCGGGGCTCGATCGCAAGACTCTGGGATCCTGACCTGAGCCGAAGGCAGATGCTTAACGACTGAGCCACCCAGACGCCCCAACATATACACATATCTGATTCCCATTTTTCATTATGCCCCCAATCTTCTCCCTTCTTTTCCCCTCTGATTCCTTCAGAAACGGTCTTTGTTCTCTTGAATTCCTCTCTTTACCTCTTTACCTCCTCTTCCTTTCTTAATATTTTCCCCCCTTTCTCGCCTTTCTTTCAGTTAGTGAGGGCCCAACCTCATCATTAGGAAGAAAATAATCTGTTTAAATGAATTTCCTTAGAGGTGAAAGACTGATAATAGTCTACAGAAATGGATGATTCTCAGAATTGTACGTGCTGTTGAAAATACAAATACCCGGGCCCCTGACAGCATGAGAATCTGAGGGGGCAAGAGGAATGCCATGACACCCATAATTTTATAACCTAAGGCATTTTGTGTCTTTATGACTGTATGCAAACTGTGATGACTTTAGAGATACACAGATTATTAGTGTGTGGTTGTATCATTTATTTATTAATCTCTATTTTATATACACATATATACACACATAAATATACATACTTTTAGAGTTTCTGAAATATCAATTTCAGGTATAGTCTAAGTCAACCATTTTGTTTCAAATACAAGGTATGCTGGTCATTCCCCCATTTTCTCCTCCCTCCCCCCATATCTCCCCGTCCCTTTTCCACTCTTCTCTCTGAATCCTGGGAGCCTGGCCCCCTATGAATTTCATTTTTCAGCTCCTTGCCAGCTAGCCTTGAGGCACGGCAAGCAGATGGACAGCAGGAAGATGGGGAGGTGACATCTTTCTCTCCTTGCTCTCTGTGAGTCAGCCCTCTGGGGCAGGAAATCACTGTCCCCCCAGGACTGTAGCTATGGGGCTCTGTTTACCCTCTCTCTTCTCCTTCAACCCCAGGGGCCATGATGGCTCCCCAATGTTGCTAACCTCTGGGTGTCTCAGCATCTTTGTTGGGTCTCTTCATGGGGCCCACAGCTCTGAAAAATCCCGCACTGGAATTGTGTGAAGTGAGCCCTCTGTGTGAACCCCGGTTTCCTACTGGGACTCTGACTGATACACAAGGGGTTAGAATCACCTCTTTTATCTGTGAAGGCCTCCATGGCTTGTGGGGTGAAAGAAGAACAGAAAAACTTCCCATTTTAATTAAGGAGAACACACATTATGATTTGTGAAAGACTAAGAAGTCCATGCTTTACTAAAGACATCCGGTCCCACACCCTCCCCCTGCCTTTTTTAGTGTTTGAGGGGGAGGATTAGGATTTATTGTCCTATCTTATAGTTGCAGTTGATTTTATATCAGACTTATAATGAAATCAATCAGGAATCTAGTCTAGCATTTCTAATGACATTATCTTAGGATAATCTGCTGTAGAGTTTTTGGAATTAGGAAATTGGCCCAGGATACTGTTTCCAGCAGCTTTTTTGGGTTGGGATGTTTCTCGGGGGGGAGAAAAGGAGACATGCTGTCTTGGGAAACGGCAGTATTTTATTGAAGAAGTCAGTCCTGGCTTGGATACATTGGCTTTGAATTTTTACAGGATACACCCCCACCATTTCCATGAATTGGTTTATTATATTTTCTTTCTGATTATACTGCTTGCCTGAAATGGGATGGAATTATTTTTATGCATTTCCCCAACTTTGCTGGCAAAGAACCATTCAGTAAACCCAAACAGATGGGAACTTAATGCACTGTCAGTCCACGGAAGGTCAGCCTTTCTTTATGCCAATCGTTTCTTGTTTCTGTTGTCTTATAATAAGGGAATACAAATCTGATCTTTTATTTTGGATTCCAGTTTTGTACTGACAGTTTCCTCTCAACCATCAGGTAGTTGCATTTCCCAGATGAGTTCTTCTTGAAACTTCTCAGTAGTCTGTGACTCCCTCCATACTGTTTCTTCACTGAATCTTTTCTTGAAAACTGAGATCAGGAACTCCTGCCCACCCTCAGATTTTAGGTAATCTCCACTCACTTATTCAAAGTCAGTTGGAGAATAATCAAGTATAGCCTCAGTCTCAACATCACCCATTATTATGTGGGCGAAGGTCATCATCTGCCATGGATAGAAAGTAACCTACAGCACGGTTTGCCTTATGAAAAAACACTCTGCATAGACACTGAAGCCATAAACCTAAAAGTATGATATGTGTTTCAAAAAATAAGTTAACTCTCTGTTTCAGAATGTGAGCCACTCTATTTTTTACTTCTAATATCTTTCTTTTTCTCATTAGCTCCAGAAGTTTGTAATTCCAAAATATTCCAGAAAATCCCAGTAATTTCTAACTACAGTGACTTTAAAGATGTATGTCTAAAATCTTAGGGTTTTTTTTCTTCTTTAATTGAAGGCAGTTTGGATAATTATTTTGTCGATGGAAGCTCCAGGTTTCCATAATTTATGGTATCAGAGGCAAATCCTCCTGGTGCCAACTCTTTTGTTAATTGGATTATTTTTGTATATATATTTGTCTTGGCTTTAATTTTTATCAAAGTTACACATGCCCATAGTCTGGTTGTGAGCTGGTTGTGAAAAACAACAGACTCCATCACCTTTTCCCCTTATTTTCTGAGACAACTATTTTTACCTCTTTTAGCTAAATTTTGCTTTTCTTCAATTTCTCTAAATGGCATGCTTGTATTTCTCCTTTTCAATCTTTCTTTTTTTTTTGTAAGTTATCTTCCTACTACAAAAGATGATCATTTAATTGTGTTTTTTCCTATTAACTGTGTTTTTTCCTATTCTCCTGACTCCCCAAATAGTTATGTTGTGAAATAATTATCTCAATATTTTGTATTTACATCATTATGACTATGTAAATGTTATTTATAGGGGAGTTATGTGGTGAACTATGATTACTTTTTCCTTTCTCCGCAAAGTTCTGTTTTTCCTGGAGCTAATTATCTTTTCTTCCCCCCTTGACTTTCTGTCCTTTTGCTAGTTCAACCGCAAATTCTTCACAAACTGTCTACATCCTCCTTCAAGACTTACCTGAGGCATTCTATCAATTCTATCAATTTCATTCTTCTGGAGAAGTCTTCTCTATAACTTTCCTATTTCCTCTGACCTAGACAGCTTGTCCCACATGCTTGGTACACAGCTGTCTGTCATCCTAGGATCTCCCTTAACCATTACTTTGCCTCTTCCTGTGCTCATCTCTGATTTCTTTTATTCCATATCTACCTCTTTATTGGGGGAACTCATTTTCTGGTAACTTTTAATATTTTAAAATATGATTCTCATGTACTTATGCTTGACTTGTAGTTGGGCTTGGTATATAATTCTAGGATGAAAATATTTTCTTTTAGAATTTCAAAGGCATTGCCTCACTGCCTTCTGGCTTCCATTGCTTTTGTTGAGATGTCTGAAGTAATGTGGTATTTCTTTTTTTCTATCTTTATAGGTTTTTAGGATTTTCTCTTTGTCCTGACATTCTGAAAATTTTTGATAATGTGCTCGGGTATGATTTTGCTTTTGAATTCCTTGACTACTTGGTTGGCCCTTTTCAAACAGAAACTAGTAACTCTTAATTCCGAGCAAGATTCTTGCATTATTTCATTGATAAGTCCTCTTCCTGGATTTTCTCTGTTGAATTTTCATGGAACTCTAACTTTTAACTTTTAAAGGAAAGGGCAAATAAGAGATTTATTGGATGTCTTCTTCAGTCTGGCTGTTTAGAAATATCAAGAGGGCGCCTGGGTGGCTCAGTTGGTTAAGCGTCTGCCTTCGGCTCAGGTCATGATCCTGGAGTCCCAGGATCGAGTCCCGCATCGGGCTCCCTGCTCAGCAAGGAGTCTGCTTCTCCCTCTGACCCTCCCCCCTCTCATGTGCTTGCTCGCTCTCTCCTTCTCTCTCTCAAATAAATTTTAAAAAAAGAAATATCAAGAAAAGGAAATGGCAGGACAGAAGATATATGTTCAGTGAAAGTCAACAATAACAACAGAAAAATAGGATCAGGGAATATCATGATAGTTCTTCCAATTCTTTTCCTTTTTGGAAGAATAAAGTGATTGGGTTGGAATAAAGGTGAAGAGAGATGTTTAGTGTCTTTCTGTAACTTTTCTGTTGGGGCACAGAGAAGTGAAGGTGCAAAGAAAGAAAACCATCTCCTTCATCTGCATTTGAGGCTGTATAGCCAGAGGACATGTGTCCCAGTAGGGAACTTGCGTGGTGCTGTGTTGGGTGAATTGCCAGGGAGTTAAAACCTTCTGGAATTGTCTGTGGTGAGCTTATTAAATCTTTTAAGTTCAGTAATCACCTTGGCCTGGGGCTTAACGTGAAGAGATATGTCAGCAGGTAGGATTGGCCAAAAGGGGATAAATGAGTGAGAAAGAAGCAACACTAATCATTTATTCTCATTCAAATTTTCCTAATTTGATGTTTAAGATGTTCCATATCATCAGCATCCTCTCCAACAAATGCCTACACACACACCGATGGGCTCACATACCAACTTCAAAGTGAAACTGAATAAAACTCATGATACTCATCCACACATATCTACACATATCTATAAAATAGACACAACAACAAATATACGTTTGACACTTAATATGCTGGTATGCAATATTCTATTGTTATTTACCCTATATAACTAAGCCACTGAGAGCAAAGTAATTGCTTTATGTCCCATAAAATATTCTGCATCTTACCTCATCAGGCAAGTTCCCCTTATGTGCCTTTAAGCATGTGTAGTAGATGATGATACTGTACTCTTTCCCTTTATGTCTGAGAGAAAATCAGGAGCTAGTAATGCTCAATTTGTGTGTCATCCAGATTTCCCAGCAGTCAGTCATGAGGAGCAGAAGCTGGTATCCAAAGATAAGTGAGAAAATGCCTTCTAGCTGCATGAATGTTGTTATAGAGATGGTAGTATAGGAAGTGAGTTGATAGCTTTCCCATGCATTTCATTGTAATATTTTCTCAGATTCCCTTCTCCTGCATTTCCTCCTAGACTTTCACAGACTAGTCAGTTTGTGACTTCAGTAAACAATTTTGAGAGACTGCTTATGTAAAGAATTCCCTTTGGAAAGTTCAATACAGATAAAAAGGGACCCAGGCAGCTAGAGGAGAGGTGGGGGTGAGCCAGAAAGGCCAAGGGGGATTGTCAGTGACAGCAGCAGATGCTGAATGCCTGCATTCCAGGGGCTTGTTCGGAAGCCAAGGGAGTCCCTGTGTATAGAGCTCCGGCCCTGAAAAGGAGGGAAAAGAATGCAGGCACCCCAGCGTCCATGAATAGACCCAGAACATCAGGCTCCAGCGCCTCTGGTTCACAGTCGGCTTTCTCTTAGAATTCAGTTTCAAACTGGTTGAAGGACAATTTTAAATAGAAATAGGATTCTGAAAAAAATAAGCAAACAAAGACTGTTTTGGGCAAAATGGTGTATCATATTTTAAACACTGTTCTTTAATTCTGATGGTTTCTTTACCAAACAAAGCTCTGCTATTTCATTTGAACCACATTAAAATAGGGGTTTTTCTCCCCCTAAGAAAACAAGCATTTTCAAAAGTAGCTTCAAAAAAACAATTACCATTTTAATGTGAAATGCTTAGTTTCAGAAAGTTTATAGTATTATGTTCCAAATTTTAGTTCAAAGGAAATGGAGCTAATGGAGCCGGAATCCGCTTCAACTCGATTGGCAACCCCTGTAAGCTGATCCATCCTGGGCACCCAGCCGACTTAGAGTTTGAGCACAGAGCCTGCCTCCCACTGCTGGGATTCCTGGAGGTCGCCATAGTCTTTTTCATGTTTGCTTTATTTGCCTCATGGTGGTCACAGCTTTTCAAATGTAATAGATTATTGTTCAGGTGCTTTAAAAAAAGAGGATACTGCTAGACAGTTGTGAATAGGTAGTATGCCATCACTGTACTAAGCAGTTTTAAAATGTTTTCTCATATCTCACTGAATTCTCACACAAATTTAGGGGGTTGGAGAAACAGACCCATAAATACAGAGAATAAAACGGATGCTTGCCAGAGGGGGTGGATGGGCAAAAAGCAAGAGGTACATACTTCCGGTTGTGGAATAAATAAGTCACCGGGGTGACAGGTTCAGCATAAGGAATATAGCCGATGATATTGTAATAGTGATGTAGGGTGACAGATGGGAGCTACACTTGTGGTGAGCACAGCATAGACTTGTGGAATCACTGTGTCATACACCTGAAACTAATGTAACATTGTGGGTCAACTATACTTCAATAAAAAAAAAAAAAGCAGCAGGTCTAGCAAAAAAAAAAAAAAAAAATTAGGGGGTTGATATTATCATTACCCCCATATCATAGATGAGGAAACTTGCCCAAAGTCCCAAAGCTTCGTTCTGGGACTAGGATCTTCGTTCTGAAGCTAGGATCACAGGCAGAACTGCCCTGTTGTGCTTGACCATGACAACAGCATCCGTTGTGCCCCTGCTGTGGTGAGAGAAAGGAAAGGAATTCTCTGTCCTTTTCATACCCAGTTCCCCAAAGTTCTTTCCTTTCAGCTTTTACGTAAACCTTGAGATCAATGTTCAAATTGAAGACCAGGCTCTCATTCTTTTTTGTAAATGGTCATTTCCAGACATCATTTCTCCTTTCTCACAAGTACACAATCTGGGTGATTTTAGAACTCCACAACTTAGGGTGGGATGGTTCAGAAATTTAATAATTACCACCAAGTTTTCATAAAAACCGGTCAGTAAGCAACTAGATGCCCAGGAGGCTTATAAGTTTTTAGATCTGTTCCTTCACCAATGACTTTACCCACCTGGAAAAGTTATTTTTATATGTATATTTCTACAGTATGCTATTTCTATCTCACAGCCTCTAGGAAATAACAGCTTTCTCAAAAGCCTGAGTCGTCATTCTCATAGACTGTGTGAATACATATACCAGCCTCTCATTCTTGGAGTAAGATACAGGGAAAAGCTTAAATAGCATGAAAGCAAATTAAGTGGTAATAAAACAGCTAACTGAGTGCTTTCTCATTAACCAGGATTTTTCTAAATTACTCATTTAATATGTATAACAGCCTTACCATCAACAGCCTTGCTTCAAATCTCAGCTTTATGACCTCAGCCTTTGTGAAAGAGACCTCCATCTCTTTGTGACCTCGAGCCACTTGACTTCTCTGGGCCTCAGTTGCCTCAATTGTAAAATAGGAATACTTGTAACAGGATCCACCATTATATGTTTCAAGCAGCATCTGCTCCCACTTGAGCTCATGGCAGCCCTGGCAGGTATGGAGATGGAAAAGATGAACATTTCAATGTTCATAGACCTCAAGTAAATCCCAGAGTGAGTGAGAAGCTAGTGAGTAAGCCACCCTGACTGTACTTGAGTCCAGTGTGAGCACGCTCAACCACTCGTCAACTCGAGAGTTCTGCCATCTGCACTTCTGCCATAGGAAACAGTGGTTGAATCTGGTCACCATGAGGTGTCTGTCTGTCTGAAACTTTTTTGATGACATCAGAAATGAGAGAAATCTTGCTTATATTTCTACTTATAAAAAGCGACTATTTGGACACAATGAGAAATGTTCAGGCATTGGGACTTAATTATTGGCAAGAAATCTTGCAGGATTCTCTAGCTCTGAAATAGTAAGATATAAAAGATTTATATCTGACTCATCTGGGTGGCTACTGATCAGCAACTATTGACAGGAATATACAGTCTTGCAAATGTGATTGCCTCTTTATATTTTTAATTTTATATTTAGCTCTTTATCTTATAATGTTTGTCTGACTGATGCTACCTCTCTCTCATTGACTGGGTAGTGCATTTTAAAATCTCACTCAACAATAGTACTGGTTTAGTGAAAAGGCCATTTTGGTTTTCTGTTTTGATTTGCTTTAACATCATATAAATAGTAATTGAGAGGATTATTGTGTTATTGTAATTTATAGTAAGAAATATATTATTTGGTCTTCATCCAGTTTCACAGAACTTTTAAAACCCTTGGAATTTCCTAAGAGATAAAAGTGAGGAAGTTATCTTGATATTCATAACAAATCCTTTCCAACCACACCTGAGTTTATGTTAATGAAGTGACTTTTGGAAAGCACCTAAGGATGGGGGTTGGTTGCCAGGGAAACTAACCTCGAGATTGGAGGGTTGGAACTTTCAGTCCTACTGGAACTCCTCAGTCCTCATCTGGGGAAGGGAGAGGGAGTGAAGGTTGAGTTGATCACCAATGGACAATGATTTAATCAATCATGCCTAGATAATGTATCCTTCATAAAGACCTAGAAGCTAAAAAATGATGGGGTTCAGAGGCCTTAAGGGTAGGTGAGCACACAGAGATTTGGGGAGAGTGGTGCCTTTTCCCTGCATTGCTTGCCCTATTCACCTCGTCTATCTGGCTCTTCCTGAGCTACATCCTTTTACAATAAGCAGGTTATCTAGCAAGTAACATGTTTTTGAGTTCTGTGAGCTGCTCTAGCAAATTCATCAAACTGAAAGACAAGGTTGTGGGAACCCCCATTCTCTCTCCAGTAAGTCAGCAGCACAAGAGATCAACTGGACTTGGCTTGGTGTCTGAAGGTGTGGTGGGGGGAGGGGCAGTTGAATGGGACCACCAAACCCTTAACCTGTGGGGTCTGATGCTTTCTCTAGGTAGATAGTATCGGAATTGAGTTGATTTCTTGGTGGTGTGGTAAAAAGGGCATTCACGTCAGAACTGGTGTCAGAATCATAGTTAGGAAATCATTTCCATCTTTGGGGTGGGAAGTGTGGTATTCTCCCTGACTTGTACATGATGCTTCTCTTTCCAACCTCACTGTGTCTGACAGGGGTCTCTTGACCAGCCATGGCTCTCTTTATGGTTGTTGTTTATTCAGCCCTGGAGCAGGGACCTGGGGGCATGCAGATGACAAGGGCAACCCACCCAACCTTATTCTCACTGCCTGCAGGGCTCTCCATTTGTGCATCCAGGTTAGGAGCCAAATCCTGAGGTAAGTTCAGGGCCCTCGGACAACAGACAGGCCCATGAAAGGTCTGGTTTCACTTTTACAGGGGAAATATTTGGTTGGGTGGAGTTGGCAGAAAGGCAGCGTATTCCCATTTCTTGTTCTCTCACGTTTAGAACAACTGTGTAAGCCACGTTCTGCTTGGCTGTATGGGGTCACTCCGATTGGTTTATTATTATTACTGTATGGGGCCATTCCGATTGGTTTATTATTATTACTGTATGGGGTCACTCCGATTGGTTTATTATTATTACCATTATTATTAATAAATAAATAATTTATTTCTTGTTATTACCATGTTCATGGACCACTTTATTTTAAAGGGAATGCATGTCTAAAGTTTCTGGTTACTCAATGAAATGATACAGAAATAATAACCCCACACACTTGGTGGAGACCTTGGGGCTGAGTATGTTGGTCACTAAACCAACTGCAAGGCCATCAGCTTGTAGCTTTAAGCCCTCATGATCCTCCACATTACTTCATATCTTAAAAAGTTCTTAATATTTGTTTCCACTGTCAACCGTCTCATCAGCCACCATATCAGTTTTGGCCCACGTTAAGAAGTCTGTCTTACACCCGAGCGCAGAGATGGTTACTTTGGCAGGGTTCTTACATAAACAGATGAAGACAGCTGATAACATTAGCGACTTCACTTGTCATCTCATTTTTCGAGGGCATTTGCTTCCCTGAAAATTATTTATGTTTGATCTATTAATCCATGGCAACTACCAACACAAACGGTACCAAATGTTGTTCCAGGATGATCAGTTGCTGCTTCTCCTTTACACCATTCTATTTTGGGAGCGGTATGAACTTTGGACTATGCTCAGTGGAGCTGTTGCCCCCTTGGGTTAGGAATGGTGGTTGGTAAAAAAGTCTGCTGCTTCTCCTTGCTCATTAGGAAAAAAAAACAAATTCTGCTCATTTACCCAGATGACATCATTACTCACATTTACATTGTAAAAGATTCAAAGTAGGAAAAAATTTTTCTGCACCAGGGAATTTAATGTTTAGAAAAAAACTTTAATAATGTATTGCAGTCATACATGTGTTGATTAAAAAAATCAAAACAGAGAAAAGCATAATTGCCTCCATTTTACTCTTTCTCAGCCTGTCCCACTGCACCTCAATAATAATGGAGATCATTTCTGTTTTTACTAATATTGGTTACCTATGTGGGTCTAAATGCTATGCTTTTACATCTATTCTTTGACCCATCATTTTTTTTATCAGTCTTTTTTTTAAACACAGTTTTATTGATGTATATTAGTACGTATAAAATTCAGTTATTTTAAGTGTACAATAAAATGAGTTTTAGTAAATTTACAGAGTTGTGTATATCACCACAATCTAATTTTAGAACATTTCTATCACACCAAAAAGATCCCTCCTGGCCATTTGCAGCCACTTCCCATTTTCAGCCCCAGTCAGGGGCAGTTCCTATTCTATTTTCTGTCTCTATAGATGTCCCTCTCCTGGACAGTTCCTGGAAATGGAAGTGATCAATCAGTTGAAGACTATACTTATTAACTTTCCAATACAAAAGTTCTCATTTATGGAACTGCCTTTCTCCACTCCCTTTTGATCTTCCGTCTTTTTCCTCACCCTTGCTCACTGACAGCTTCTGATAACTTCTGACAGTAAAGACTTTATTTCATTATTGTTAAGGTTGATAATATTTCACCTTGTATCTTTTTAACTGTAAGTTTTTGATGTCTACAGGTTGATTCTAAAAGTAGAAAGCTAAGAGCAGCCTTTATGAATTTGTAAATATTGCTCAGGGCACATCCGGGTAGATGGGCCGCATGACATTTCCTTCCCTTAGTGTCTGATGCAGAGCTGCCGTGGTGCTCCAGGGGAACGTGCTCCTGGCAGTCATTTATGAGGCCCCTTTCTGTTCCTGAGCTAAGATGAATATTTAGAATGCTCATAGACTTTCGTAATATTTTAACACATTGCTGAGAAACCCAAGCTGGCATGCTTAATGTTAGCAAATGTGGTTTTTGCATTTAAATTTTGCATAGAAGTGTATTTTGATGACTCTGCTACACCGACAGGAAAATATTTTACCCACATTAAGGAGATTATGACAGAATATAGATCAGTATACTACGGAATTCTTTTTTAAAAATTCATTTTAGTTTTTAGATTTTTCTCTTGCTTATCCCCCTACCTTCCAGTTTTATCGGGATATAATTGACTTACAGCTCTGTAGAAGTTTAAGGTGTAGAGCAAAATGACTTGAATTGAATATGTTGTGAAATAATTACTACAATAAATTTGCATGAAGGACCCAAGCTCCAGGAAATGCATTATCTCAAGAACTCCTTACCAAGATAAATATATTTTCATTTTAATGTAATAAAATTGTCAACTGTGTCTTTTGGTTTTGTTTTATGTGTGTATGCCCATTTTATTGCATTGTTTAAACTATCATTCTCTGCTATTGAAGAAATAAAGATATTTTCCTATGCACTTTGAATATTTTAAAAGCCTCTTTTCACATTTTTTGCATAATATGAAAATTGAATTGGATTTGGAGTAAAGCTCAGTGCCGTTTTACTTTCACCATACTGATAACCAATTATCCTGATACTGTTTATTGAATAATCAGTCCATTCTTTTCACATTGAACTGAAATTCTAACTCTGTCATAAACAAAGCTTTCAAATATGCATGGATGTATTTCTTGATTTTTTTTTATTTCGTTGTTCTGTTCATTATCCCCATAAGAGTACCCCACCATAATTTAATCATTCTACTTGTAAGTCTTGATAGGTTGTAAAATGAATGAATCTGTTCCTTCCATTCCTCCTTCCAAATTGCTTTGGCTAATGTTGGTTCTTTATTCTTTATCCTCCTGTTTCAATTGTGGGAATAGGCAAGTTTAGTGAAAAAAACATGTAAATTTTATTGGAATCACATGTAATTTTTATTTGGGGGAAGAAATCTTTTATTATTTTTAATTTTTAAATGATGAATGTATATATACCAATTATCTTTAGGTCCTACAATTTGCTTTGACATTTGCCTTGGCATTTGGATTTGACACCAAAATCCTTTCTCCTTATGCGACTTGTATTTTATGCCTTTCTCCTTGTGTGCCTTGTATTTCTTTTATATTTCTTGACAAGTTATGCTTGTGTGTTTTTGTGAGTGAGCTTTAAAAATGTTACATTTTGCAACTGATTATACAGTAAGGTAACTTTTTACCACTATGTTCAGCAACTTTACTGAACTTTTATGAGTTTTAGTTGTTTGTAATTATTCTTGCAGTTATAGAATTATATTTAAATATCTATAAAAATAACATTATTAAAATATCCCTTATATCCTATGTTCATAATCTAATTGAACAAGTTAGGATATCTGTTGCAATGGTGAATTCAAATGGTGATCATAGCGATTCTTACATTTTTCTCAACTTTAAAGGAACTGCTTCTCATGTTTTTCCCTAGTGTGTGATGTTTGCTTTAAATCATTTTATAGTTAGGTACCAGTCGGGGTTTATAAACTTTTCAAACTATAGAAGCACAAGTGTCTTTCTCCTCATCTTCCACATAATGAATATTATGGAGGCTCTCTAGCAATGGTCTGTTTTAATTTTTAATGGATCATGATGATGGAACTCATCAAATACTAACCCACCTTCTGCTTTCTGTCTTTAAGATGGTCTTTTCTCCCGAACTTGTATTGTAGTCAGCATGAGAATACCATTAAGGAAATTCATGGGTTCCTTTTTTTTTTTCTGGAGTGGTAGAATGGATTATGGTCTTGACTATCTGTTGGCCATTCATATATCTTCTTTGGAAAAATGTCTATTCAGGTCCTTTGCCCATTTTTAAATTGGATTTTGTTTTTTGCTATTGAGTATGAGTTCTTTATATTGTATGAGTTCCTAATCTATTTTGGATATTAACCCCTTATCAGATATATGGTTTGCAAATATTTTTTCCCATTCTCTGGGTTGCCTTTTCATTTGTTGACCATTTCCTTTGTCATGCAGACACTTTTTAGTTTGACGTAGTCCCAAATATTTTATTTTTGCTTTTGTTGCCTTTGATTTTGGTGTCAAATCCAAATGCCAAGGTAAATGTCAAGGAGCTTATCCACTATGTCTTCTTTCAGGAGTTTTATGGTTTCAGATCTTACATTTAAGTCTTTAATCCATTTCAAGTTAATTTTTGTGACTGGTGTATAATAGGAGTCTAGTTTCATTATTTTACATGTGAATATCTACCTTTAACAGCCCTATTTATTGAAGAGATTGTCTTTTCTCCACTGAATATTCTTGGCTCCCTTTTTAAATATTAGTTGATTATATATGCATGGGTCTATTTCTAGGCTCTTGATTCTGTTCAGTTGGCCTATGTGTCTGTTTTTATGTGTTGTTATACTGTTTTGATTACAATAGTTTTATAATCTAGCTTGAAATCAGGAAGCATGCTGCCTCCTGCTTTGTTCTTCTTTCTCAGGATTGTTTTGGCTATTTGGGATTTTTTGTAATTCCATATGCATTTTAGGATTGTTTTTTCTACTTCTGTAAAAAAAACACCATTAGGACCTTGATAGAGATGGTATTGAATCTGTAAATAGCTTTGGGTACATTTTAACAACCTGATTTTTCCTATCCATGAACATGGATACCTTTCCACTTACTTGTGTCTCCTTCAATTTCTTTCATCAATGTCTTGTACTTTTCAGTGTAAAGATATTTCCCCTCCTTGGTTAAATTTATTCCCAAGTATTTTATTGTTTTTGATGCTATGGTAAATAAAATCATTTTCTTTATTTTTTCAGATAATTTGTTGTTAATGTATAGAAATGCTACTGATTTTTGTATATTAATTTTGTATCCTGCAAGTTTAGTGACGTTGTTGATTGTTTTCTAGTGAATTTGTTGATTGTTGCTAACAGTTTTTTTTTTTTGCAGACCATTTGGGATTTTTTTACATGCAAAATCATGTCATCTGGAAATAAGAGACAATTTTACCTCTTCCTTTTCAATTCCCATGACTTTTATTTCTTTTTCTTGTCTGATTGCTCTGGCAAGGACTTCCAGTACTATGTTAAATAAGAGTGGTGAGAATAGGCACCTTTGTCTAGTTCCTGAACTTAGAGGAAATGCTTTCAACCTTTCACCATTGAGTATGATGCTAGCTGAAGGCTGTCATATGTGGCCTTTTTTATATTGAGGTATATTCCTTCTGTACCTAATTTCTTAAGAGTTTTTATCATGAATGGATGCTAAATTTTGTGAAATGCTTTTTCTGCATCTATCAAAATGATCATATAATTTTTTCTTTTATTCTATTAATGTGGTGTATCACATTGATTTGCATGTGTTGAATCATCCTTGCATCCCAGATATAAATCCCATTTGATGATGGTTAATAATTTGTTTAAGGTGCCACTGAATTTGGTTTGCTAGTATTTTATTGAGAAATATGGCAACTATATTCATTAGGAACATTGGTCTGTAGTTTTCTTTTCTGGTAGTGTGATTTTCTGGCTTTGGTAGCCGGATAATTGAAGAAGAAATTTACCAGTTCTATATAATAAATATATAAATATTTTAGATTAAAATTTTCCTTGATGTAAATTATCTGATTAACTCATTTGAGAGTCACTTGGCTAATGGAGACAACACCGTTGTTCTCTTCCTCATTTGAAAGAATCACACTGATATTTGTAATGTTGTCTTTACAGATATTTCATTCATTCAACAAATATGTGTTGAGTGCATTATGGACAGGCACTGTCCTAGGTGCTGAGGATGTGACAGTGAAGAAAATGAAAATCTCACTGTTTTCACGGAGATTTCATTTAATAAAGGGAGAGGCCACAAATAAGTTGAGTGACTTATATAAGATTTTTCAGATAGGGAAAAGTACTACAAAAAATGATATTAAGTGACTGGTGGAGGAGGTTGGTTATTATATAAAGAGGGGCATAAATTTATCAATTCAGAGAAATATTACCAGCCATTTACAATGATTTCCATCTTGTAGTGTAACCTGTAATCCCAAGGCTCAGAAATAATCTCTGCGACCTTGTTACAGTATTCCTTATTGTCTTCAAAAAGTTATTTGCCTGGTTTATATCATATTTGGTATATAATTATATTTCTTTGTCCTAATTAACACTATCACAGAAACAGTTTTTGAAGTTACTACAAAATCTTTATTGTCATTCATTTAAATTGCTGTATGTATAATGTACATTAATTTACAATGCAATTACTGAATAATTACTGTACATTTTAAAATTTATTTGGTCAGTCTTTTTTTTTTTAATTTAATTTTAATTTTAATTTTTTTGAACTCCTTTAAATTTTATTATGTTATGTTAGTCACCATACAATACATCATTAGTTTTTGATGTGGTGACCCATGATCCATTGTTTTCGTATAACACCCAGTGCTCCATGCAGTACGTGCCCTTCTTAATACCCATCATTGGGCTAACCAATCCACCCTCTCCCGTCCCCTCTAAAACCCTGTTTGTTTCTCAGAGTCCCTAGTCTCTCACGGTTTCTCTCTCCCTCCGATTCCCTCCCCCTCATTTTTCCCTTCCTTCTCCTAATGTCCTCCATGTTATTCCTTATGTTCCACAAAGAAGTGAAACCATATGATAATTGACTTTCTCTGCTTGACTTTTTTCACTTAGCTTAATCTCCTCCAGTCCCATCCATGTTGATGCAAAAGTTGGGTATTCATCCTTTCTGATGGCTGAGTAATATTCCATTGTATATTTGGACCACATCTTCTTTATCCATTCATCTGTTGAAGGGCATCTCAGCTCTTTCCACAGTTTGGCTATTGTGGGCATTGCTGCTATGAACATTGGGGTGCATATGGCCCTTCCTTTCACTACATCTGTGTCTTTGGGATAAATACCCAGGAGTGCAATTGCTAGTTCATAGGGTAGCTCTATTTTTAAATTTTTGAGGAACCTCCACACTGTTTTCCAAAGTGGCTATACCAACTTGCATTCCCACCAACAGTGTAAGAGGGTTCCCCTTTCTCCACTATTTGGTCAGTCTTCTATTAAGAATTTTCAGTTTGCAGTTTCAGTGATTATATTTACTTCTATAATGAACATTGTTGTGTACTTATTGAATTATTTTTAAAGAATTGAGTCTATTATTGAAATTATTGTGTCAAAGTATAATAATGTTGTTAAGGCTCTTAGAAAAATATTTCCAAATTGTATCTCAAAAGGGTAATACAAATTTATATTTCCAGAATCCATGCATAAGAGTGTCTGCTTCATAGAAGCACTTCCTGAATCAGTTATTTCTATTTTGAAAGCTTTTAAATTTGATAGGCGAAAAATAGCATTGTATATATACACCACATTTTTCTTATGCATTCATCTATTGATGGACACAGGTTGCTTCCATGTCTTGGCTATTGTAAACAATGTGGCAATAAACATAGGGGTGCATATCTTTTTGAGTTAGTGTTTTCATTTTCCCTAGATAAATACCCAACAATAGGATTATTGGATCATATGGTATTTCTGTCTTAATTGTTTGAGGTACCTCCATACTGTTTTCCACAGTGGCTGTACCAATTTACATTCCCACCAATAAGGCATGAGGATTCCTTTTTCTCACATCCTTGTCAATACTCCTTGTTTCTTGTCTTCTTGATTTTAGTCATTTTAACAGGTGTGAGGTGATATCCCATTGTGGCTTTGATTTGCATTTCCCTGATGATTAGTGATGTTGAGCATCTTTTCATGTGTCTGCTTGCCATCTATATGTCTTCTTTGGAAAGATGTCTATTCAGGTCTTCAGCCCATTTTTTTAATTGAATTATTATTATTATTATTATTGATGTAGAGTTGTGTAAGTTCTTTATATATTTTGGATATGCCATTTGCAAATATATTCTCCCATTCAGTAGATGGTCTTTTTGTTTTCTTGGTTTTCTTTGCTGTGCAAAAGCTTTTTATTTTGATATAGTCCCAGTAGTTCATTTTTGCTTTCATTCCCCCTGCTCAGAAGACATGTCTAGAAATATGCTGCTATAGCCAATGTCAGAGAAATTACTGCTCGTGTTCTCTTCTAAGAATTTCATGCTTTCAGGTCCCACGGTTTGGTCTTTAATCCATTTTGCATTTATTTTTGTGTATACTGTTAGCTGGTAGTCCACTTTAATTCTTTTACATGTAGCCATCCAGTTTACCCAGAACCATTTATTGAAAAGACTGTCTTTTCCCTGTTGTATATTCTTACCTCCTTTGTCACAGATTAAGTGGCCATATAAGTATAGGCTTATTCCTGGTAACTTTATTCTATTGATCTATGTCTATTTTTGTGCTAGTACCATACTCTTTTGATGACTACAGCTTTGTAGTATATTTTGAAATCTGGAATTGTGAGTACCTCCAGCTTTGTTCTTCTTTTTCAGGATTGCTTTGGCTATCTGGGGTCCTCTGTGGTTCCATACAAGTTTTAGTATTATTTGTTCCAATTTTGTGGAAAATGCTGTTGATATTTTGACAGGGATTGCATTGAGTCTGTAGATTGCTTTGGGTAATGTGGACATTTTGACAATAATAATTCTTCTAATCCATGAGCATGGAATATCTCTCCATTTGTTTGTGTCACATTCAATTTCTTTCATCAATGTTTGTAGTTTTCAGAGTACTGGTCTTTCATCTCTTTGGTTAAATTTAGTCCTGGGTATGTTATTCTTTTTGGTATAATTGTAAATTTTTTTTTTTAATTTCTCTTTCTGCAACTCATTGTTAGTGTATAGAAATGCTACTGATTTCTGACTTTTGATCTTGTATCCTGCCACTTGACTGAATTCATTTATTCCAGTAGTTTTTTGGTGGAGTCTTTAGGATTTTCTATGTATAGCATCATGTCATCTGCAAGTAGTGACTGTTCAACTTCTTTACTAATACGGATGCCTCCTTTTTTTTTTTTTCTTGCGTGATTGCTGTTGGCTTAGACTATGTTGAATAAAAGTGGTGAGAACGGACATCCTTATCTTGTTCCTGAAAGAAAGCTCTCAGTTTTTTGCCATTGAGTATGATGTTAGCTGTGGTTTTTCATATATGGTCTTTATTATGTTAAGGTATATTCCCTTTAGCACATTTTGTTGAGAGTTTTTATTATGAATGGATGTTGAATCTTGTCAAATGCTTTTTTGCATCTATTGAGATGATCAGATGATTTTTATCCTTCATTTTGTTGAGGTCGTGTTTCACACTGATTGATTTGCAAATACTGAACCATCTTTACATCCCAGAAATAAATTTCACCTGACCATGGTGAATGATCTTCTTAATGTATTAATTTCTAGTTTCATAGCATTGTGGTCAGAAAAGATGCCTGGTATGATTTTAATCATCTTAAATTTATTGAGGTTTGATTTATGGCTTAAGTTGTGATCTGTTCTGGAGAATGTTCCATGTGCACTTGAAAAGAATGCATATTCTGTAGCTTTTGGATGGAGTGTTCTGTATATATCAGTTATGTCCATTTGGTCCAATGTGTCATTTATAGACATTGTTTCCTTATTGATTTTCTGTCTGGATAATCTATCCACTGATGTAAGTGGAGTGTTGAAGTCCTCTACAATTATTGTCTTACCATCAATTTCTCTCTTTATGTCCACTAACTTGCTTTTTGTGTTTAGGTGCTCCAATTTTGGTTATGTAGATATTGACAATTGTTATATCCTCTTATTGGAACTACCTCTTTATCACTATGTGCTACCTTTCTTTGTTTTTTATTACAATCTTTGTCTTAAATCTATTCTGTCTGATATAAGTATTGTTACTCTAGCTTTTTTTTTTTCACTTCTATTTGCATGATGATTGTTTTTCCATCCTTTCACTTTCAGTCTGTATGTGTCTTTAGGTCTGAAGTGAGTCTCTTGTAGGCAGCATATAGACTGATCTTGTTTCTCTATCCATTCTACCACTCTACATCCTTTAATTGGGGCATTTAGGCCATTTACACTTAAAGTAATTATTGATAGGTATGTACTTATGGCCATTAAAAAAAATTTGTTTTCTGGTTGTTTTCCTAGTTCTTCTTTGTTCCTTTCTTCTCTTGCTCTCTTTCATTTTGATCAATGAGTGTTTCTAGTGTTTTCTTTTTCCTTTGTTTGTTTGTTTTGGCTTTCTTTCTCTTTATTTTTTTCTGTATCTATCATAGGTTTGTGGTTTGTGGTTACCATGAGGTTCATATGTAACATCCTAAGTAAATAACAGTCCATATTAATTTGATGGTCATTTATATTCAAAGACTTAAAAAAAAACTAAACTAAAAGCAGAAAAAAAATGTCTTTCTTTTTCTTTTTCCCTTTCACTTCCCTTTTTACTCCCTTCTCCACATTTTATGTGTATGTTGTCATATTTTACATCTTCTTATTCATAGTTTTCTTATGGCTAATTATAACCGCTTCTTTTCCACTTAAAGACATCCCTTTAAAATTTCTTGTAAGACTGTTTAGTGGTGATAAACTCCTTTATCTTTTGTTTTTCTGAGAAACTCTTTATTTCTCCTTCAAATATGAATGATAACCTTGCCAGGTAGAGTACTCTTGGTGGTAGATTTTTTTTCCTTTTAGCACTTTGAATATATCATGCTACTTTCTTCTGGCTTTCAAAGTTTCTGCTGAAAAATTAGCTGATGACCTTAAAGGTTTTCCTTTGTAAGTAACTTTTTGTTTCTCTCTTGGTTCTTTGAAGATTCTCTCTTACCTTTAAACTTTGACATTTTAATTATTATGTTCTGTGGTGTGGACATTCTTGAGTTCATCTTGTTTGGACCTCTCTGTTCTTCTTGAACTTGGATGTCTATTTTCTTCTCTAGGCTAGGGAAGTTTTCAATTATTATTTCTTAAAATATGTTTTCTACAACTTTCTCACGCTATTCTTCTGGGACCCCTATAATGTAAATGTTTGTTGGCTTGATGTTGTCCAAGAGATTTCTTAATTTATCCACATTTTAAAAATTCTTTTCTTTTTTTGAAGTTCAGCTTGTGTGCTTTCCATTACTCTGTGTTCCAGATCACTGATACATTCTTCTGAACTCTCTAATCAACCGTTGATTCCCTCCAGTGTGTTTTTTGTTTCTGTCTTTGTTTTCCTCAACTCTGACTGGTTCTTTTAAATATTTTCTATCTCTTTATTGAAGGTCTCACTGAGTTCATCCACTCTCTTCTCCAGCCCAGAGAGTATCTCTACAATCATTATTTTAAATTCTAGAACAAGCATTTGTTTATCTCTGTTTCATTTAGGGTGTTTTTTGTTGTTGTTGTTGTTGTTTTTGTTTTGTTTTTTTAACATATTCCTCTGTGTCCCCATTTTGCTTGAGTTTCTGTATTTGTTTCTAGATTAGGCAAAATGGTTACTTCTAAACTTAAAGGAATGGTTCTGTGTATGGTGCCCACTATGCAGATTGTGTGCCTGAACTGACTGCTTATGGCATCCAGACCCTGCTCTGGTCTAGTCTTTTAAGGTGGGGTGGGAATGTAAACCATGTTGTTCTCCAGTCCCTCTAAACTGAGGAGCTTTCTTGCAGTTCCTCTGCTGCTTGGCAGAGTTCTAGTGTTGTCTCTTTCATATGCTAGTTGCTCTTCTAAAGCATGCCATTTTTTTTGTGCCCATGGACAGAGGGATCTGTTCCCGGTCCATCAGTACTATCTTTCCCACTGCCATTAACAACGCTGGGAGTGCGGGTTCCCTTTCTTGCTGTGTCTCTGTCTCTCTTGCTGTTCTCTTGCTATTCTCCCAATCTTTGGTTGTTCTGTGGCTGTTCAGTCATCCCTCAGTTCTTCTTCAGGAGGAATTGTTCTATTAATAGGTGTAATTTGGTATGTTCTGTGGAGGAGGTGAGTTTAAACTCTTCCTATGTTGGCATCTTGTACCAGAACTCTATAAAATTTGGATTTTAATTCACCTGTCTCTGAATCTTGATTTTTTAAATTAAATACAAATGCTTGAGAATCTGCAAGTCAGCTAGAAAATTTGAGTTTATTTATTTTATGGATGTGCCCACCGTTTATTCAATCATTCCTCTATTGATTAATAATCTCTTTGATTCTTCTTTTGCACATCCTTGTTGTACTAATATCTTCCTACATACATCCTTATGTACTGATGCTTTTATATCTAATAGACATATTCCTAAGAGTGGGATTGTTTATCAAATAGTATGTATATTTTTAACTTTAACAGATATTATCAGATTTCTTTCCAGAAATGCTGCAATAGTAATGCTTGAGAATTTATTTTCTCTACAATCCTTTTCTGTAAAAAAATATTTAGAGCAAAAATTGCAAAATATTGAATTTTAGCAAAACTAGTGAATATAGTAGTTTTTGTCCCATTATTCTATATACTCTTCTGTGGGCTTGAGGTATTTTATAATACTTTTAAAAAGTTATAATGCTATCCTTATTGATCTTTTGTGTACTCTATAAAATAAGGATATTAAAATGAATAATTCTTCCATTATATTTGTTGTCATTATTTCCTCTGCTTGTCTTTTTTTATTTTGCAACTTTATTGAGGTATACTATACATATAACAAAATTCTCCCAGCATAACTGTATAGTTCTATGAGTTTTTATAAATTTGTAAAGTTGTGCAATCATCAGTCCAGTTTTAGATTCCATCCAGTACTCCAAAAAGTTCTCTTGTGCCTACTTGAAGGCATTTTCTGCTCCCAGCCCCAGCAGCAGGCAAGCATTGATTTGCTTTCTGTGCCTATAGTTTTTCCTTTCTTAAAAATGTCATATAGTTGGAATCATACAGTAAAGTCTTTTGTGTCAGGCTTCTTTCACTTAGCATACTGTTTTTTAAGTTCGTCTACATTCTTGCATCTATCAGCAAATCATTCTCTTTTATTACTTTGTCCCATTGTACTGATATACCATATATTGTTGATCCATTTACCAGTTATGGACATTTGGGATGTTTCCAGTTTGGGGTTATTATAAATAATGCAGCTCTGGAGGTTCACATGTACATGTTTGGGCATATTTTTTTATTTCTCTTGAGTAGATATTTAGGAACAGATGTGTTTAACTTAATTAGAAACTGCCAAGCTGTTTTACAAAGTAACTGTATCATTTTTATGTTCCCACCAGTTATGTGTGAAGATCCATTTCACCATATCTTCAGCAACATTTGATTGTCAGTCTTTTTGGTTATAGACGTTCTAGTGTGTGTGTGCATACTCATTACAGCTTTAATTTGCATTTCTCTAAGCATTAATAATATTAAGCAACTCTCATGTGCTTATTTTTCACCCATAATATATTTCTGGTGAATTATCTGTTCAATTTTTTTGCCCAATTTTAATTGGATTGTTTGCTTTTTTTTTCTGATGGAGTCATAAAGTTCTCTGTGGAGTTATGGAATTCTTTATTTGCGATACAAGTCTTATTGGATATATGGTTTGCAAATGTTTTTCTCAGCTTGAGACTTGTCTTTGCATTTTCTTAATGATGTGTTTTGAAGAGCAAGAATTTTCAATTTTAATGAAACACAATTTATCAATTTCTCTTTTATGAATTGTTTTGATGTCATATCTAAAATATCTTTGCCCAGTCTAAGGCCACAGTGATTTCTCCTATATATCTATGATTTCTTTTTGAAGTTTTATAGACCGGGTGCTTAGCTTTTAGGTCTATGAGAAATTTTGAGTTGATTATTTATATATGGTGTGGGGTAAGTCTCTCATTTCACACTTATACTTGGCATGTGAATATCCAATTGTTCTAGTGTCATTTGTTGAAAAGACTATCCTTTTCTCATTGAATTGGCAACTTAGTTCAAAATCTATTGACTACAAATTAATGGGTTAGTTTATGATCTTTCATTTCTGTTCCATTGATTTATGTACCTATGCTTATGCCAATGCCACATTGACTTGATTATTGTAGCTACATAGTAACTTTTGAAATCAGATAGTGTAGGTCCTCCCACTTCATTCTGTTCTGCAGTTGATTTGACTATTCTAAATCCTCTGCCTTTCCATATAATTTTTGGGATCAGCTTGTCAATTTCTATAAAGTAGCCAGCAGAGATTTTGGTAGATATTACTTTGAATTTACAGATCAAGGTTGGGGGAGAACTGTCATCTTAAAAATATTGAATCTTCCAAGTTATGACTATGGCATATTTCTCCATTTATTTAGGTGTATTTTAATTTTCCTCATTTGTAATTTTCAGGGCATAAGTTTTGTACTTTTGTTAAATTTGTTCCTAAATAGTTTGTTCTTTTTGATGGTATTTTGAAAAGAATTGTTTTCTCAATTTTATTTGCATATTACTTGCTGCTATGTAGAGAGGAACAAATGTATTCTTGTGTATTGATTCTGTGACCTTGTTAAACTTGCTTATTAGGTCTAGTAGGTTTTTTGAAGATTCTTTAGTATTTTTACATAGTAGATTGTATTGTCTGCAAGTATTATGCAGTTTTACTCCTCCATTCCCAATCTGTATGCCTTTAATTTTCCTTTTCTTGCCTTATTGCGCTGGCCAGAACTTCAGTACAACATTAAATGAAAGTGGTGAGAGTAGAAATATCATTAGCTTATTCCCATTCTTAGAGGAAAGCAGTCAGTCTTTTACTATTAAGTATAATGTCAGCAGTAGACTTTTTGTGGATGCTTTTTATCAATTTGGGGAACTGATCAAGTTTTTGAGAATATTTATACAAGCAAATGCATGGATCTTTTACTTCGTAATTCTCTGTATGACTTTTAAACTTGTATTTTCTCTCTTTCTTTAAGCTTATGATTTTTCCCTTTTTGTTGATTGGAACATTTACCATTTGATTTGTGTGACATAATTCATAAAACATGAGCTTTAGGGTCAGATTTGGCTTGAGTCCTGTCACTTCTGTTTGCTAGCTGTGTGACCTTGCAGCATTTCCTTATGTGTAAAATGCTGTAATTATAATATTCACTTCACTATGTAGTTGTGAAAATTAGAAGGGATCACGTATCATTTCATGGTGTGAGTGACAGGATCATGTAGCCACCTGTCCTATCAAATGAGGGAATAGTCACTAAAGTACACTTTTTGAGAAAGGGACATGTCCTCTTTTCTGAGAATCAGGTGTTGGAGTATAAAGAGAAAGCGTTTAGTGAAAGAAATAATTTTAATTTCTAAAATACATATATGGAAGTACTGGATTTGTATATTTATCTTTTATCCAGCTTTTAAACTAACTTTAAAAAAATTAATTTTAATAATTTTCAGATGATTCACCTTATTTTTCTAGGTGGAAAATCAGGTTTTCTTCAAATGATCATTATTTAGTATCCTTTCTTATTTTTTATTTATTTTTCTGTTGGCTGGAAATCCTAGAACAATGAAAATTATGACATCAACAGGCAGCTTTTTGTTCCAATTTTCACAGGATATTGGATACTAGAAGGGAGTATATTTCATTATGATATTGTGCTAAAAATGTATTTTCTATTCCTACTCTTACTGTTTTGGTGTTTAAATTTATCCAATACCACTTGGTATTTATTAATATTTTTCTTATTTTGCCTTTAGGTGTATACAACTGATTTAATACTTATCTTTCATACTATAGCATACATTCTGCAGGGGTGGAGACAATGTTTATTTTATATACCCATTGCTTCAGTACTTGCTACTTTATCTTGTTCAATAAATATTATTTAAATGATGATGCTTTATAATTACAAATTTCCTAATATTAAGCTATCTTTCAACTCCTGAAATAAATTCTACTTGGCCTATTCCTTTAATATACAGTTTAAATATTTTTATAGTATTTTATTTATGATTTCTATAAATATATTCATAAGAAAGATGAATGTATACCTTAATGTCTTTGGATGAATTTTTTTAAGTTTTACTTTTTTTATTATTAGGACCATTTTTGCTTCATGAAATGAACTCCATAGCTTCCTTTGTTTTTTCTGTATGTTTTAGTACAGTCTCTATATCATGTGAATTATGTATTACTAGAGGATTTAAAGAGACCTACTTATAAAGCCACATAAGACTAGAATAGTGGTTTTCAAGTCTAACTGCATATACAAATTACCTAACAAGTTTTCAAAAATACCAACCTGAGGCTATACCCCTAATTAACAAAATCAGAATCTCTCAGTTGGGACCTAGGTATCAACATTTTATTTTTATTTATTTGACAGAGAGAGTGAGAGGGTACAAGCAGGGAGAGCAGTAGAGAGAGAGGGAGAAGCAGGCTTCCCGCGGAGCAGGAGGCCCGATGTGGGGCTCAATCCCAGGACCCTGGAATCATGACCGGAGCCGAAGGCAGATACTTAACCATCTGAGCCACCTAGGCACCCTGATATCAACATTTTAAAATGCAAAATAAAATGAAAGTCTCAGTGGTTTATAAGATTTGTGCTAGCTCAAATATTTTCTGATTTTGTTCATAATTGGTCCAATTGTAAATACTGATTCATTTCTACTCTGTTTGGTACCAGCTAACTGATGGAGTCCAGCAGGCATATCAAAGCAATAGTTCTGACCGCTAGTTTTTCTGCTTGTATCTTATTTTAATCTTACACCAGACCAGTAAGGTAAAGCAGATAGTATAATCACTATTTGGAAAGCAGATGAAACAGACTTTGGAAGGTTAAGTGGCACAGCCTCTTAACTCCCATCATTTTGTTATTTCAATCAATAATAGAGTCTAAAGACCAAGCAATAAAACAATGGTTGACACACAAGAAAAGAAATACGAGCTCATTAACTAATCAGGAGGTCTTATTTCCAAAGAGTAAATCTGATTACATTGCTGCCTGTTTAAAGCCCTTCAATGGCTTCCTTATGCCTAAAGAGAAAAAAAAAAAAAAATCCAAATTCCTTTGTGTGGCATAAGAGGTCCTTTGTGTGACACAAGATCTGGCCCCTCATTACCTCTCCAGCCGTATTTCTCAAAAGACCCTCTCGTGCTCCTTATACTCAGGCATGTAAAATGTTTTGAAATTCTCCAAATGCTCTGGCTCTTTTGTGCCCATGCTTTTGCTCAAGTTATTTGCTTTTTCTGAAAGGTCCACCTTCCAAAACGGTCTTTTCCCTTCTGCTCTCTAATTCTTTTGACCAATTTATCTTTAAAGACTGATTCAGTTCAAAGGCTACACCCCTGAGACCTTCCTTCCTTCCTGCTTCTAGAATTCCCTATAAAACAATGACTGCCTAAAGGGCACCGACATTTGTTAATCATCCCTCACTGCCTAAAATAAGGCCACAGTTGGTATTTAACAAAGGTTTGGCAAGCTGATATCAGGGACTGTCACAGATCTGTCAGTTGAACCCAAGATCTTACCTATTAAATAAAATCTCTACTGCTGCCCAGGCTCTGTCCCCTAGCTTGTTGAGGGGGCTCAGGGTTACAGGGAGGTGGATGAGGCTGGTAACCACACTGCCACCGACACATTGTGCTGGTAATTCCAGAACATACTCCTTTCCTCAGTAGTAATCATAAAAATCTGAGAAAAGAGAAATACACTACACTAGGATAAAAGTAGGGAATTCTTCTTGTGTTGGTCGTTACGTTTTTAATGAGGCAAAAGTTTAAACGAGACTGTAATCATAAAAACTCTAATTGTCCTTTCCTGTTAATAACCATTGCAAACCAGTCTGACTGTGCGTGGCATGTGTATATTGTGGATGTGAGTAGTGTGTGCATGTGGGTTAAATTTTGTATATGTTTCCATACTTAAACACACACCTGCAGTTCTCAAAACACCTAATCTATAATTCAGTTGTACATGTGTGATGTGGCCAATATCCCCACTGTGCAGGAAGCCTGGGCCGCAATTTCTTCTGCACGGATTCACATCCTGGGTGCTCATCTCATCCTGTTCTGTGTTCTGTGGCTACACACCTGGCTGAGAACAGGATTCATGGTGCTGAGAAAAGTGCCTGGTTCTCTGCATAAAAGGTGATGTCTGAGTGGAAGGTGGCCAAGGGAAGATTCAAAGACAAAATATGAAAATGTGCTCAGGGGTCCACGTGGGAGGTGATGAGCTTGGGATCGGACACGGGTTCTCTGCGGTTTCCGGTGTCTTACTCACATGCAAGATTTTTTTGCTCTTCATTCACCCTTCCACATTTTAAGCAAAGATTTTTTTTTTTTTTTTAAAGACCTACCAGGAAACAAGGAGCCACAGTGAAACTTGGGGCATCAGCTTGGATCTGGATAGATATTTGTCAGAGGGGAGAATTGCTGAGAGCTGTAAGATACTTAGATATCTCTTATTCTCTTAGGCACGAACATGATTGTGACAGAGATCATATGTTCCTCCCTGCTCACTCCTCCCCACAATGGTCTTTCCTTCTTCGGATTTGAGAATTTGACACATCTTAGTACTTACTAAGATGTAGGTTTTAGTTTCTCTTCTCCGACAAGATTGTGTATCATGAGAAAGATTCAAGAAGAAATAGATGATCCTATTTTGTAGGCTAGCACAGTCTTAGGCACACGAGGAAGTGATACACTGGTGTTAATTGATTAGTGTATTACAGATGCTTAAAAGATTACGTAAAGGCTATCATTTAAAAATAAAACCAAACCGTGAAGAACTTCTTTCAGCTAATGGAGACTTTCCACGGCTTTTTTTTTTTTTTTGAGGGAATGGGGAGGCAGCGGGCATGCCGTTTTCAACTGGACATTTTGCTGCCAAGAAGAGAACCTTAGAGTATAGGAAAAAATAAAACCTGAAGCCAAACAGAGCTAATATTTTTCAAGTGCTCACTTAATTTTAAAACCACAGCATTTTTCATCGCTTTTTGCCCTAAAAGAAAAAGAGCAAGGCACATCTGCTCAAAATGCAATCCAGAAATGAGATGATGAAATCAAGCCATGTTGCATGTGGGCAGTGTAGACGTCCTCTGTTTGTGCACCGACCCTGCCAAGCCGACACGCTCACACAGCCTGGTGTCGGTGCTCGGCATGCCTTCTCAGGGCCCAGACACACGACTGATGAAAATCATTCATAATTTCACATCAGGGATGTTGACTTCTTGCAGACTCCTGTTTTGAACAACCCCGCTTGAGTTTATGTGGAATCAGCTGTCATCGACAGTTAAGCTTGGCCTCATGCACCACAATGTAGGATGAATAGGTATCCTTCATTCCGTGCCTCCGTTTGCTGGAATCCCGTTTTTCTTCAGAAGTTTGCTCATGTGAGCCTAGCCCCTGACAGGAGCCCCTTCACCAACTTGCGCTTTAATGTCAATTCCTATCCCCTCCAATTTGTGTGAAAACTCTCATGGAGGTGTCATCCATCGTTTCCATACTTAAAGCCGTGCTTATGAATCCTTGCATACAGCAATTCTTTTTAGATTTGATTTCTGGGAAAACAAGAATTTTTAAAACCCCGCATTCTTTCTTCTGTCTACTGCTATTTTTTTAAAATAAAGATCTTACCTATTTATTTGAGAGAGTGAGTGAGTGTGTGCGCAGGAGGAGGGGAGGGGCGGAAGGAGAGGGAGAAGAAGGCTCCCCGCCGAGCAGGGAGCCCGATTCTGGGCTCGATCCCAGGACCCCGGGATCATGACCTGAGCCACCCAGACGCCCCTGTCTACTGCTATTGTACATGTCTCTTGTTTCCACTTTAGCCGCGGCCTACAGGAAGCTCAGAGCCATGTTTCATACTCCATTATAGAAACCACATTACATGTTAGTATTATTGTACTTACTATATTTTTCCCTCTTGATTCTTAGTTCCCATCTCCGTTCTTCTTATATTAAGCTTCTCATATGCTTTTTGTTGTAAACTATATAAAAACCATTTTGGAGGAAGGCAGGGTTTCCATAAATGATAAAGCATAACTATCCTTTATTGCCCTGCTAAATCATCTTAGTTTTAGATTCAATGCCTCTAGAAGAAACACTGTATCTCCTTAAAACCCGGGGAAGCAGAGAGCTTGCTTCTTCTGAAGCAACTGTGGGTACGGCGTCCACATTGACGAAGGCGCCTGAGGCCTGAGCAGCAGTACATTTGGTAACCAGACATTTTTCTTGCCCGTTCTCAGTGCCTTCAGTCTTTCACGTTCTTGGTCCTCCGTACTGCATTCCTCTGGAAAGGTACGCGAGGTTATTATCTAAGAACAGATATTTAATAAAATTACACAGACAACAGTAATTAAGTTAGAATGATCATGACTAAATTGAGCAAAGGTGTAAATAAAATGAAATTGAGAAATGGGGATGTGTCTCTGAGTGTTGGACACGTGCTAACCCAGATAATCGGTCTGGGGCTCCGTCCGGCGGGGGGATTAGCCCCCAGCATTAGCCCCCAAGGTCATACAGAGCCTTCCCACGTGCTGCGCTGCCCGAAGAGCTCAGACTGGAAGTTGACTGCATCCTGCCACCAACAGACACAGAAACTCAGCGCTTGAACACAAGGATGGATCTTACAGTTCGGGACAGGACATCGCAGCCATTCCTTGATGTTTTTGTCTAAGAGGACCGCTACCACCCATCACCTCTCATGATCCTCTCCTGTCTTTAAAGATCACTTATCTTGGATCCTTTGTCAGACACTCAAGAACAGACCCATTCTTCATCAACCATCAGTGGAGGCAGAGGAGCTATCCATGAATCAAAGTCAAGGTTTAGGAAGCCCTCTCGGGGAGATCTCTGCGCCCGTGGGTGCCAGCCACATTCAGCTCACCCTCGGGCACCCTTTACGTTGCACGGCGCAGCTGCAATTAGTTAAGCACATCTGGGTTCCGTGTGTTCCCATGATCTGTTCTTCCTGTGTGGTGTACTCACTAATTTCTCCCCTGATGCCAGAAGTTCAAGTCTAGAAACAAGGCTGACTTTTCCTTGGCAGTTCTCTGCCACACACAGTGGGGTTCCTGTCCCCTCAGCCTTCTTGTGTGCTTTCTGAGTCGTGAGTGGCCCCCGCTCAACCACTGGACCCCAGCGGGGTCATGGTCAGATTCTCTGGAGAAGCCTGGAGTGATACACTTGGTCACCAACCACCTGTGTACTGTGGGCAACAGAAGGCCTGGAGCTTTTGGGGATTAGTTAGTTTTCTTATTTGCAAAATGAAGGGGTTGGAACAGGCTCCTGTTTAGAACAATTTCATTTGCACTTATATTAGAACAATCTTTTGTAAAAACCCAAACCCAACCCCGCCCCACAAACCCAAATGTGGGTCTTTTCCCAAAACCATGTCCTCCGCAGCAGCTTTGAGGTGGGGAAATTTTTTTTTTAATGATCCCACTGCGCCCCCATGTGGTTGAAAGTAAACCCGTCAAGCTGGCTCCGGGGAAATGTGGGCAGGCCAAAAGTGTAGCCAAAGTTAACAGAGATCCGTGTGCGTATATAAACCGACTATTCCAGAAAGCACTGAATTGCCAAGTAGACCGGTTGCCAGGTATAACTGAGAAGCCCTAGGTGTCACCAGTCTGGGGATACCGATACTAATACGGAGCCCCACGTTCGCTTGGATCTTAGGAAATGGAATGTTTGTCAGTTACTTCCCAAGAATTCTCAGATGCCCTTCCGAGAATCAGCTTCTCTTCCTAGGGAACCGAGTACTCGGATGACCCCTCCCCCTGTGCCAGGGGTGCTGCCTTCCCCACATAGACAACTAACAGTCTGCTGAAGGTTTTTAAATTAAGCCCCCATCTCCTGGTCTGGCTGCCGCCGGAGCCGTGGACTCACCTGCCGTGTGGGGAAGAGTGGCCCGGCTGAGCCCTGGAGGCCCGTGGTGTGCGGGAGAGAGCACGGGCTCTCACCCAGCAGGTGGGACTCCATGGCAAAGTTAACCTCTGCGACCTTCCGTTTTCTCAGGGAGAAGCCTGGTTTCATGGTGCGGTTTGCTGTGAGGCTGAAATGAAATAACAAATGCCACCTCTCTGGAGCTCCAGGAATTTTCGGTCCCCTTGTGCATCTCAAGGTGTTCTGACATATTTCTGGATTCCTTTGGTGAAACCCTGAATTTACAAAGTTAGTAAAAATCGAGGCATTTACCTAAGGCATCATGTGGGAAAAAAAGGCACACGAACTGGCTTCTAGTCAAAGTCTGCATAACTTCTGCAGGATACGGCGCCGCAGACACATTCCTAGACCGTGAGAAGAAAGGCTACTCAGTCGGACCCGCCCTGTCCCCATGCCTGCCACTAGGAGAGCGAGAAAGGGTTACGGAACCCTTTGGGTCCTTATCATTGTCATAAATGACCATTTATTGAGCTCTTACTATATACAGGGCACTGGGATAGATGCCGGGGAATATTAAGAATAAGTAAGGAAACCCCATATCCCAGGTCTTCCAAGGCAACTGCAAGTTCCGACATTCCCTCGTAGGACTCCCTTATAAGCACATTTGTTCTGGTCAGCTTCTGGGGCCTGGCTTTGGATTCTGAAAGACACAGCATTTAAGACACGTTTTCTGCCTCCAAGAGATTTATATTCTAGCTAAGGAGGAAAAGACAGATATATAAAGAAGTAATACTCAAGATCTCTTTTATTTTATTTTTTATTTTTACTAATTTTTTAAAATTTAAATTCAATTAGCCACCATATAGTACATCATTAGTTTCAGATGGAGTGTTCAATAATTCATTAGTTGCATATAATACCCAAGGCTCATCATATCACGTGCCCTCCTTAATACCCACCACCCAGTTACCCCCTCCCCCACCCACCTCCCCTCCAGCAACCCTCAGTTTGTTTCCTATAGTTAAGAGCCTCTCATGGTTTTTCTCCCTCTCTGATGACTTCCCATTCAGTTTTCCCTCCCTTCTCCTCTGATCCTCTGCACTGTTTCTTATAGTCCACATTTGAGTGTGGAATATAATTGTCTTTCTCTGATAATTATCTTTCTCTGAGTGAAACCTTATGATAATTGTCTTTCCCCCAGCATAATACCCTCCAGTTCCATCCACATCAATGTAAATGGTAGGTATTCATCCTTTCTGATGGCTGAGTAATATTCCATTGTATATAAATATATACCACATCTTCTTTATCCATTCATCTGTCGATGGACATCTTGGTTTTTTTCACAGTTTGGCTATTGTGGACATTGCTGCTATGAACATTGGGGTGCAGGTGCCCCTTCGGATCACTACATTTGTATCTTTGGAGTAAATACCTAGTAGTGCAATTGGTGGGTTGTAGGGTAGCTCTATTTTGAACGTTTTGAGGAAAGTCCATACTGTTTTCCAGAGTGGCTGCACCAGCTTGCATTCCCACCAACAGCATAAGAGGGCTCCCCTTTCTCTGCATCCTCACCAAATCTGTTGTTTCCTGTCTTGTTAATTTTAGCCATTCTGACCTGTGTGAGGTGGTATCTCATTGTAGTTTTGATTTGTATTTCCCTGATGCCAAGGGATGTGGAGCATTTTTTCATGTGTCTGTTGACCATTCGTATGTCTTCTTTGGAGAAATGTCTGTTCATGTCTTCTGCCTATTTCTTGACTAGATTATTTTTTTTGGGGTGTTGAGTTTGATAAGTTCTTTATAGATCTTGGTTACTAGCCCTTTATCTGATATGTCATTTGCAAGTATCTTCTCTCATTCTGTCAGTTGCATTTTAGTTTTGTTGACTGTTCCTTTGCTGTGCAGAAGCTTTTTTTATCTCGGTGAAGTCTCAGTAGTTCATTTTTGCTTTTGTTTCCCTTGCCTTTGGAGATGTGTCTAGCAAGAAGTTGCTACAGCCGAGGTCGAAGAGGTTCAAGATACGTTTTAAAACATTTTATTTTATTTATTTTTTTAATGATTTTATTTATTTATTTGAGAGAGGGAGTGAGAGAGAGAGCATAAGAGGGGGGGAGGGTCAGAGAGAGAAGCAGACTGCCCGCTGAGCAGGGAGCCCAATACTGGACTCAATCCTGGGACTCCGGGATCATGACCCGAGCTGAACGCAGACGCTTAACCTAGTGAGCCAGCCAGGTGCCCTTTTAAAACATTTTAAATCGCTAAAATACACATAACATAAAAATTTACTATCTTAATTATTTGTAAATTCAGTATTGTTAAGATCTTTCACAAGGTTATGCCATCAGTCTCCAGAACACTTTTCATCTTGCAGCAAGGAAATTCTGTACTCATTAGATAACAACTCAGCATTGCCCTCTTCTTCCAGCTCCTGGCAATATTCTACTTAGTTTTGTAAGGGGAGAAATTTCCTTTTTCCTACTACCCTCCTGTAGCCAGGACCCAAGGGTGCAGCAGCACCTGGCTCTGGGGATCCCCAGTAGACCAGGCTTGACCACTCACTGCTGACAAAATCCAAAGTCAGAGACACAAGTGGTGGTGAAATAAGAAAGGGATTTATTTCAGTGAGGTCAACACTGGGATGGCAGTAGACTAATATTTTAAAAACTGTCCCCAAAGAGCCAAAAATACTTCCAGGTTTATGTAAGGAAAATGTGGACAAAGGTTGGTGAGTATGGGCCCGTGGACAGTGAAGGTCAAGTGATCATTGTCTTGGGGTCAATCATGGGTGGGGTCTTGCTGGCTCAAGGCAGTCTTTATTGCTTGAGGGGCTAGTTTCTGTTCCCATCAGGGGATGCTTTGCCCACAGGGTCCTTTGCCCGAGTTAAGAGATAAGCTGGAAAGAAGAACCAAATCACTTAGAAAGTTTGAGCTCAAAATGGAGGTGGTTAAGTCCACTCTCACTCCTACATTTTCCAGCTGGAGCCCCATAAAAACACCAAAGAGAGATGAACAAGAGAAAAACAAACACAAGTTTATTAACATGTGCATCACACATGGACACATGGGAGCCCCCAGCAATGAGGACCCAAAGCAGTGATTCGAGCTTGGGCTTCCAGCCCATCGTAGGCTAAGCAAAGGGAAATGGGTTTGGAGCTTGATGGGAGAGGCACATTATGGTAAGTTAGCCAGGAAGCCTGGTGAAGAAGGGTTGTGTAGTATGGTTTGTTATACAGATCTTACTTTCTCCATTGATAAGATTTGTTAACAGTTTTCCTCTTCCCAGTTTGGGAAAGAGAATACCTTTTACAAATGGAAATTTCCTTTATAAATGCAAATTCCCTTTGCAAAAGGAAAATCAGTCCTCTGTTTTTAGAGCTTTCCTTGCATCTGCTGGTTCTCAATGGCTTGTAAGCTCAAAAGGATCCATTGCTAGAGAGGCCTATTTTGGGGTGGCATAATCTGGTACCTTCAGTGTCTCTGAACGTGACAACTAGAGGAGCGTCATATAAGGGATCATGTAACATTTGTGCTTTTGTGGCTGATTTATTTCATTTAGCATAATATCCTCAAGATTCATTCATACTGTAGCCTGCCTTCCTTTTCAAGGCTGATTTTTATTCTATGTGCACATCGCATTTTGTTTATCCATTCAGTCATCAGTGGACACTTGGGTTGCTTTCCCCTTTTGGCTATTGTGAATAATGCTGCTATGAATGCAAATGTACTAAAATCCGTGTTAGTTTCTGCTTACCCAGAAGTGGAATTGTGGGATTGTCTGGGAAGTCTATATTTGAGTTGTTGAGGAACTACCATCCCGATTTCCACAGCGGTTGTACCACTTTGCATTCCCAACAACTGTGCACAAGGGTTCCCAGAGTAACATTTTCAACCTTAAAAAAAAAAAAGTTAAAATCTTTAGAGGAGCTTTGAGAAGAGTATGAAGAATATGCATCGCATATTTCCTTGACCCATATTCCCCGTGGTTAGCATTTTACTACATTGGCTCCCTCGCTCTTTCTCTTATTTTCAGATCTGTATGTGTTCCCACCCTGTGCCCATCATCCCTAAACACATCCCCTGTTGGGGCAGGCGTGCTCCTCCCTAAAACTAGAGCACTCTCCCACAGGCACAACCCTCCCAACCAGGAAATCAGCATCTGTGCAGTATTGTGTGAGCGCCAGACCCCATTCTCATCTCAAGTGCATTCCTTCTTGTCCTTTCTGGTCCAGAATCAGGATCGCATCTTGCACTTAGCTGTCGCATGTCCTTAGTTTCCTTCCATCTGGAACATCCTCAGCGTTTCCCTCTCTTGACTATATTCGTTTGCGAGCGCCATTAGTTGCTAGCAGCATAACCCAGTACTGCAGCTGGCTACCTTGAACAACAGTGTATTTCCTCGTCGGTCTGGAGGCCAGAAATTTGAAATCAAGGTGTTGGCAGAGTGGGTTTCGTCTGAGGCCTTTCCCCTCAGGGTACAGGTGGTTGTTTTCTCCCATGCCTCCGCCCGATGAGTCTGTGTCCCGGTCTCCTCTTCTTAGAAGGACCTCCGTCGGATTGGATGAGGACCGGCCCTAATAACCTTATTTTTGCCCAGTTGGCTCTTTGAAGACCCTGTCTTCAAACCCGGTCACATTTTGTGGTACTGGAGGCTAGGACTTCAGTATGAATTTTTGGGGGGATGCAATTCAGCCCATAACTGTCCTTGAGAGGCTTAAAAAGTACAGGCCTGAAGTAGATCTTAAAAGTTCTCATCGCGGGACTCCTGGGTGGTTCAGTCGTTAAGCGGCTGCCTTTGGCTCAGGTCTTGATCCCGGGGTCCTGGGACCAAGCCCCACGTTGGGCTCCCTGCTCCGCGGGAAGCCTGCTTCTCCCTCTCCCTCTGTGCTCTCTGTCTCTCTGTCAAATAAACAAATAAAATCTTTTAAAAAAAGTTTTCCTCACAAGAAAAAAAGTTGTAACTGCGTGAGGTGATGGAAATGAACTAAACTTATTCTAGTAATCATGTTGCAATATCTACATATGTCAAATCATTATGATGTACACCTTAAACTAAACAATGTTATATGCCAATTATATACCCATAGTAGTAATAAAAAAAAGTATACGTTCTCTACTGTGTAGGATGATGCTCACTTGGTTCTCTCTGATGTTTTTGCAGGGCTAGACTTGGTCTACACATTCTGGGAGGGAATACCAGAAATTATGCTGTGTTCTTAGAGGTCACCTTGATCCACTTGTATGATGCTAATATGTATGAAATGGACAAGCTGGTGTCTGCCAGTTCCTCCATGGTAAAGTCCCTGTTTTGCACTTTGTATTTGATCAGTGTTTGGGGAGAGGTATTTATTTATTTATTTTTAAGATTTTATTTATTTATTTGAGAGAAAGAGCGTGCGTGAGAAAGAGCACAAGCAGAGGGAGAGGCAGAAAGTGAAAAAGAAACAGGCTCCCCTCTGAGCAGGGAGCCCAATGCGGGGCTCCATCACAGACCCTGGGGTCATGACCTGAGCCGAAGGCAGACGCTTAACGACTGAGCCACCCAGGCGCCCCTGGGGAGAGATATTTAATATTATGTCAATATCCTGTTGTTTTTCAACCTCTGTGGACCTTCCTTAGCAGCCAATTAGATTCTTGGTGCATTGAAGAGAAGGAAGGTAAAGTGGAGAGAGAGGAGTGGAAGGAGTAAGGAAGTGAAGAGCATTTTAAGGTACTTACCAGGAGAGTTACAGGTGGGGATCAATGACTTCCATTTCCACTTTCTTACATTTCTTACAGCATTGCCTTAGGTTGCTATAGTAATGCTTACACAGATTTTAAAAAGTGTATTCCAAAGACACATCTAATTGAATAAAATCTTAGCACTGATAGTTCCAACTGATTTTTTTTTTGTTTTTGTTTTTTGAGAGTTTACTATATGCTAAGGTTTCCCTAGGCGTTGGCACTTCAATCCTCACTGCCGTTAGATGTGGTGGTATTGTTGTGAAGTCTGATGTCTGTCTTACAGCTAAGGAAACTGAAGTCCAGATGGGCTGGATAGCTCAGTCCAGGTCCCACAGCTAATAAGCCATCTTGGAATTTTTCAGGACTAAACCCTGTGACGGTAATCTTTACCTCTACTGGTATTGGTCAGAGTGCAGCCACTCAGAACCTAGCATGGCAGAGTTCTACAGTGCAGCATGCCAAAACGGTGAGTTCAATTCTAAACTTAGAGTCAAATGACGGGGGAATTTCCAAAATCAGAGAATGAATTTTCCATCTCTTACCATAGTTAGTATTCTTGAAATGTTTTTTTCCTTGCTGTTGTTTTTCACTTTCCAAATTTTGTTTCTCAGTCACTTAGCTCAGAAAGAGGATCGCATTTTCTTTTTTGGAATAAGGAGTGAGCTAAATAGAATAAAACTCAGCAGTGGCAAAGGAAAGAAGGAACGTCAAGAACACAAAACACAGTCCACAGCAAGGAGGTCTGGGCATGAGTGCAGAGTCCAGCATGCTCATAGACCACAGGGTCAGCATGTCAGACCAGCCTCATTTTCTACCTTAAAAAAGGAAGAGAGCAAACATCTCTTGAAGCTGGCTAATGCTAACGTTAGGGGCTTTGCACACTCACAACAACCTCATGAAGTCAGCATTTTTGTCCTCATTTCCCTGGTGAGAAAACCAAGACTCCAAGAACTCAAATAGGTGGCCTCAGGTTATACACCTGGTGAGTGCTGGAGCTCAGATCTCCACTCACATCTGTCTGGCATTCTCCGAACAGTGTGTTCTTTTGTTTTATTTCAGGATGACTACTTTTAGCTGAGTGATATCCCACTAAGATCTGAGAAATGTATTTCTCAACTCCCCCAAACCCATTGCCAACATCTCCTGTGATCTGATCATAAAGTGGGGGACTAGAGACCAAGAGACTGTGGAAGGAGGTACCTATGAGTGAGGGCACTGAAATCCTCCCACTAGGGTGGGAATCTAGGCTTTCCTCCCAGCAGTATGACTTTGGGAACGCTCCTTGACGCATGGGTTCATCAGTGTCTTCATCATAAAACAGGGGGTTGCATTAGTTGCCTCTCAGAGTTGAGAAGATTAAATGAGGTGATACATATAAAACGCTTGGGATACCTAGGTGGCTCATTTGGTTAAGTGTCTGCCTTCGGCTCAGGTCATGATCCTGGGGTCCTGGCATTGAGTCCCACATAGGGCTCCCTGCTCAGGGGGAAGCCTGCTTCTCCCTCTCCCTCTGCCCCTCCCCCCCACTCAGGTGCTCTTTCTCAAAAAATTAATAAAATCTTTTTAAAAATGTTTAAGACATGCAAATGGTAAGTGTTTATTATTGATATGTATTATAAATAAAGGGTCTGCCCAAAGAAAGTGGTTAAATCATCAATATGAACCTGGAATGTTCTTTTTAGAGGGCTACAGAATTCTACTCTAAGCCATATGCAATTCAACAGTGTAAAAGTGACCCAAGCGAGGGTGTGAATGATGTACATACTCAAATTTAGGGCGAAAGCTTCCTAGCTGGGAGGAGTAGTGAATACACTGGGTGAGAGTTAGACCCCAAAAGTCTGGACAGTAGATGGATAGCTGCATTAAGAAATCACCACAACTCAGGGGCTTAAACTAACACTCACTGATTGTCAGCTGACCTCAGCTCGAGGCCAGGGTCCTTGGACTGGGGCAGCCATGCCCCACGTGTCCCTCATTCTCTTGGGACCAGCAGCCATCCTGGACACAGCCACCTCACAGTGACGGCAGAAGCAGGAGCATGCAAGCCTGGTCAAGGAACACTTTGTAAGACACTGTTGTTCTCATACCGTGTTAACACTCCATTGACCAAAGCAAATCACATGGCCAAGCTGAGGGTTGGAGAATGACACCAAGCCTACAAGGTAAGGGCCGTGCAAAGCTATGTGGTAGAAGGTACAAAGAACACTAAAGAATTGGGACCATTAGTGCAATCTAATATAGGTTGAATCCAATGAGATGAAATTTATCATGGATAAATTTAAGGTTTTTAACTTGGGTCCAAATTTTATCCCAGGAAGACAAGCCTAAACAGTAGCATCTGTAGGAAAGATGTAGTTGCCACCATGTTTCATATAGATAAGGTGACAATACAATCAATCACCCAAAGTGGGGCAGTTAGGAGTAAAAAGGGGCATTATTAATAATTTTTTAAATTTTTAAAAAAAGATTTTATTTATTTATTTGAGAGAGAGAGAGGGAACACAAGCAGGGGGAGTGGGAGAGGGAGAAGCAGGCTTCCTGCTGAGCAGGGAGCCTGACGAGGGGCTCGATCCCAGGACCCCGGGATCATGACCTGAGCTGAAGGCAGATGCTTAACAACTGAGCCACCCAGGTGCCCCAATAATTTAATCAAGACAATAAGCAGAATCTGGGACTGTCCTGGATAAAATAGGGCCCATGATCTCTAAAAATACGTTTAGCTTAACATACTGATGTGGAAGTCAAAAAACACTGAGGTACACTTGGGCTGAATTACCAGAAGGTATAATATTCGGAAAGATGAAGAAGATAACTCTGCTCTCCTTTGTGCTGGTCAGATCTTGAGTATTATATTCAGATCTGAACTCTAAAACTTTAAAATTGATTTTTATATTGGTTGGATTTCTCCAGAGAAACAGAACCAATAGGATGGATATGGACATTTATTTATTATAGGAATCGGCTGATTGGATTACAGAGGCTGAAAAGTTCTGCTAGCTGCAGTGGGGAAGCTAGAGAATCAGGAAAGCCAGTGGTATAATTTATTCTGAGTCTGAAGGCCTCAGGAGCAGGAAGCCCATGGGTAAGTCCAGATGTTAGACTGAGGGCTTGAGAACCAAGAGCACTAATGTCTGAGGGCAAGAGAAGATGAACATCTGCAGAGAGCAGATTCAACCTTCCTCTGCCTTTATTCTCTTCAGGCCCTCAACGGATTGGATGATGCCCATCCACATATGTGAGGGCATCTTTTTTTTTTTTTTTTTATGTGAGGGCATCTTCTTTGCTCAGATTACCAGTTCAAATGCTCATCTCTTCTGGAAACACTTCCATGCACACTCAGAAATAACGTTTTACCAGCTTATGGGCATCCCTCAGCTGGGTCAAGTGGACACATAAATTTAAGAGAAGAGAAATGAGAATGGGGAGGACCATAGAAACCTTGTCAAATGAATCTTGATTGAAGGGAAGGGGACTATTTGATTAGAAATAGTGGTAGACATCATATCTGTGATCAAATAGATGAAGGTGTATTACAGAAAAGAGAAATTAGATGTGCAGCATTATTTCATAGTCTAGACCTTAGACCAAGTTTCTGTAGAAAGAATATTGACGTTTGAAACAGGAAACCACCTCTTGCCACTACTTACCAGTTCTGTGATTTTGGCTAAGCCATGCAACTTCTCTGAGCCTCAATTTCCTCATTTGTAAAGAAGCAATAATATCAATAATAACTCAGTCCCGCAGAGGATTAAATGGAGTTTGTGACTGTAATTTGCAGATTCTACTGCTGTACAACTTTGGTGTGATAATAGGGGCATCAGATTTCTGTTCGATTTACAAAGAGGGTCTCAAGAGGCAGAATAGCTGCCTTTGGAGGTGATGAGACCCTCTAAGCTGGTTGAAAGTCACTGGGAATCTCTGGCAAGGATGTTGTAGAGAGGTTTCAAGCAATGTGTGAGTCCTCAACCAGATCATCACGAAGGTTCCTCTCGTCCCAGGGAGTCTGTGATTCTGTTGAAGAGAAACCATTGTGTACATGCTGATCTAATCTGTGGCCTGGCATGGAGATTCAGGACATTAGAGTGAATAGTTTTTAAAAAGGCTGTAATTTTATCATCCTGACAACCTTCTATGCTATTAGACAGTGTCAATACCCCTCTTATGAAGGCCTGCCTTATGGCAGAAAAACACCCATTGGCCTGCCATTCTGCCTGAAATATTATCTTTATTTCCAAGATGGATCTCAGGCACTAAATGTGAGTGAGAAAAGTCGGTTGGATGAACACTGGTGAAGTGAAGCCAACACAACCTATTTATTTATTTATTTATTTATTTATTTTTGGAGTAAATTTGGTTTAATTCTTTTAAAAACACATTAAAACACTTTTTTCTTGGGTTCAACTCTCCATGTCTCTACTGGCATACGTTGTGATAAGATCCAGAAGGGCCAGACTTGGAGTGTGAGCATGGCTTGCTCTAGTGTGTTCCTAGGTTAAAGAGCCAAAGGATCGCTCAGCTCTGTATCGTCAAGCCTGGCTCACCTGGGCTCCATATAAGGGCTTTGGCACAGAAGTCCTTTTATTAAAAAATATATTTATTTATTTTTAATGTTATGTTAGTCACCGTACAGTACATAATTTGTTTTTGATGTAGTGTTCCATGATTCACTGTTTGTGTATAACACCCAGTGCTCCATGCAATACGTGCCCTCTTCACTGGGCTAACACATTCCCCCACCCCTCTCCCCTCTAAAACGCTGTTTGTTTCTCAGAGTCCATAGTCTCTCACGGTTCGTCTCTCCCTCCGATTCCCCCCTTCATTTTTCCCTTCCTTCTCCTGATGTCCTCCATGTTATTCCTTATGTTCCACAAAGAAGTGAAACCATATGATAATTGACTTTCTCTGCTTGACTTATTTCACTTAGCATAATCTCCCCCAGTCCCATCCATGTTGATGCAAAAGTTGGGTATTCATCCTCTCTGATGGCTGAGTTATATTCCATTGTTTATATGGACCACATCTTCTTTATACATTCATCTATTGAAGAGCATCTCGGCTTTTTCAAAATGCTGGAACAAACAATCCTACAATTTTTATGGAATCAGAAAAGACCCCGAATCGCCAAGAAAATGTTGAAAAAGAAAAACAAAGCTGGGGGCATCACGTTGCCTGATTTCAAGCCATATTACAAAGCTGTGATCACCAAGACAGCATGGTATACTGGCACAGAAACAGACATCTAGACCAATGGAACAGAATAGAGAACCCAGATATGGACCCTCAACTCTATGGTCAAATAATCTTGGACAAAGCAGGAAAAAAGTATTCAATGGAAAAAAGACAGTCTCTTCAATAAATGGTGCTGGGAAAATTGGACAGCCACATGCAGAAGAATGAAACTCCACCATTCTCTTACACCATACACAAAGATAAACTCAAAGTGGATGAAAGACCTCAATGTGAGACAGGAATCCATCAAAATCCTAGATGAGAACATAGGCAGTAACCTCTTCTACAGTGGCCACAGCAACTTCTTTCAAGACATGTCTCCAAAGGCAAGGGAAACCAAAGCAAAAATGAACTTTTGGGACTTCATCGAGATAAAAAGCTTCTGCACAGCAAAGGAAACTGTCAACAAAACGAAGAGGCAACCCACAGAATGGGAGAAGATATTTGCAAATGACACTACAGACAAAGGGCTGGTATCCAAGATCTATAAAGAACTTCTCAAACTCAACATCCAAAAAACAAATAATCCAGTCAAAAAATGGGCAGAAGACATGGACAGACACTTCTCCAAAGAAGGAATACAAATGGCTAACAGACACATGAAAAAATGTTCATCATCATTAGCCATCAGGGAAATTCAAATCAAAACCACATTGAGATACCACCTTACACCAGTTAGAATGGCAAGAATTGACAAGGCAAGAAACAACAAATGTTGGAGAGGTTGTGGAGAAAGGGGAACCCTCTTACACTCTTGGTGGGAATGCAAGTTGGTACAGCCACTTTGGAAAACAGTGCAGAGGTTCCCCAAAAAATTAAAAGTAGAGCTACCCTATGACCCAGCAATTGCACTACTAGGTATTTACCCCAAAGATACAGATATAGTGAAAAGAAGGGCCATATCCACCCTAATGTTCACAGCAGCAATGTCCACAATAGCCAACGCAATGCATTTAAAGAGGTGCATTTGCTTCCCAGCCCAGGCTACATGTTGACCGTTGGCCATTTGAAAATATGGGTCATGTGTTCTCAGATCTTCCAGTTGTCAAGAGAAGCCAGAAATCTGGACTATAAGTGAAATCTTCCAACCTTTAAATGTTGACAATTTTTTAGAATGTTGAAATTATTTATTAAACACTGTGCTGGCCAAAAATAGGTCAAATGGAATTAGGGGAATAGTAGAAGGAATGATCAAATCTCTGAAAGGCCACTTGGAAAGTGGCCTTATTTCTTTTTATTTGTACCACCATTAAGACCACATTTATTGTAGACACATCACATATGCCATTTAATCTCATTAACTTGGTGAGGAAGGCATTATTATTAATTATTATTACAAGACACATTTAACCTTGATGAAATACATAATATGTCAGTAATACCATATTACAGATGAGGAGACCAAAATGCAGAGCAGTGAGGAAATTGCTCAGGGTCAGGAAGAAAGGATCTGAACCCAAGTCTGTGAAATTCCAGTCTGTTCTGTTCACTAGACCTTTTGCTTCCTTGATCTTCCAGCAAAAGGAGATAATTTTATTTGTAAATTGCTTCAAATGTAATCAAATGCCTTTACACCGTATCTCACATTTTCTCAGAACTAACCTTTGAATTACATGGACTCATGATCATTTCTAAATAATACTAAATAAACACTAAAACTTTAAGTCCCTTACCTCACCGGTGGTTTAGCTACATTAGAGCGCCATCCATTCCCTGAAAAAAGAAAAGGCATAGTGCTTAGAGAAAGGCACAAGTAGCAAGAAGGCACAAGGCACCAGAACAATGGAGGGAGGAGGTCCCTCTAAATGCAGCCCAGGTGCGTCTCTCTCCGCAAGGCCTTCTTAGTGTTTGTTACTCTATCTTAGTGTTTGTAATTCTATCTTAACCAATTAGGAAATCAGACACAAAATCTAATTAGGTGATATAGCATCCTGATTGGCAGTTGTAGACTTTCATGAGTGATTGAAATAATTAGGTAAGGGGATGAGTCAAATGTAGGTCCAAGAATGTGGGCTTTCTGAATACCCTTTCTATGAGATGTAGAGTCCATCTTTGTATGGCTCAGCCCGGTAGTCAAGGTCACAGAAAGAAGGGCCTGGGTGTGTGAGGCCTCTGAGCTCAGGCTCAGCTCACATCTCCTTTGCTACCCTCAGCAAGCAGAAGGGTTACCTCCAAAATTGTTGGATTGCCTTCTTAGTGGGTAAGCATCTTTTAATCCTGAGAAAGTCGTGATTGAGATATAGAAATATTTAAGGGAATGGAAATCCATCAACCATGTGGTATTTATAGTTGGGTGTTAGCAAATAAATTGTGTATGTTTGACATTTTAAGGATTTGTAATGTTTAAAAGAAACTGGTGTTTTGAAGCAACAGATTAATCTTATGATTCCAGGTCATGATCCTGGAGTCCCAGGATCGAGTCCCACATCGGGCTCCCTGCTCAGCGGGGAGTCTGCTTCTCCCTCCGACCCTTTTCCCTCTCGTGCTCTCTGTCTCTCATTCTCTCTCTCCCAAATAAATAAATAAAATCTTAAAAAAATATATATATGTATATTATTGACTAGTTCACTTTGGCTTGCTGTTTTATATTGAAGTCTTCCTAAAATGATATGCATTTAGGACAACTTAAGAATCATTACATTTGTGGGGCACCTGGGTGGCTCAGTCATTAAGCGTCTGCCTTCAGCTCAGGTCATGATCCCGGGGTCCTGGGATCGAGCCCCACATGGGGCTCCCTGCTCAGCGGGGAGCCTGCTTCTCCCTCTCCCACTCCCCCTGCTTGTGTTCCCGCTCTCGCTGTCTTTCTCTGTGTCAAAAAATAAATTAAAAATCTTAAAAAAGAAGAAGAATCACTACATTTGTAAGTTTATTAGATTTGTAGGAGCTATTGAAGTACTTAAGAAGATTTTGTTTATTAAATTGTAGCACTTAAAAAGAAGTGAAGATTTCACATTTATAAATAAATTCAAGCTCTCTATGGCAATCTCAGGAAGTTGTCAGAGTCGTGCTATTCATGGCTGTAAGGTAAGATTTGGAAGTTGGATTAGAAAACTAAAGGAAAATTAAATATTAAAATTTGTATGTTAATGAAATAAATATTACTTTTTAGAATGGGACTCGCACTTGGACAATATTTGGGGGCACAAAAGCCACTCTTCAGAATTTCACACAATCTTTCATTGGCACCTGAGTCCCTGAGTCCGAGTCACGGTCTCCTTCTGGGTCCCGTTCCCCCAGCACTTGGTAAGGCACCCAGTTGTGCATACACCGCAGTCCCTGCCAGTGTGTGAGCTTCTGCTGAGGGGGTGGCTATGCTCCTCTGGCGCAGGGACCGTTCTTACTTCTCCTTCTTTCCCTTCTATCCCCAGAACCCACTGCAGCCTTGGCACTAGGGGGTGCGTCTTAGTCAGCTCGGGCTGTTAGGACAAATGCCACACGCTGGAGGCTTAAACAACAGAAACATATTTCTCACAGTTCCGGAGGGAAGGCTGGGATCGGGGTGCCAGGTGAGTTCCTGTTTTGGGGACGGCAGCCTTCATGCTGTGTCCTTACGTGGCCGACAAAGAGATCATTTCTCTCACATCTCTTCTTAGAAGGGCACTAATCCTGTCGTGAGGATGGAGCTCTTGTGACCTAATCACTTCTTAAAGCTACCTCCCACCAAATACCATCCCAGGGGGGATTAGGGCTTCAACATGTGAATTGTGTGGGACACAAACGTTCAGGGGACCTGAGAAATGTTCACTAAAGTGATAAATAGACGGGAGAAGTCTGAGCTGGGGGAAGGACACGGCCCAGGATGAACTGGGGGGCACGCCGTGGAAGGGGGCCGGGGGTCGGCCTCACTCACGCTGGCTTTGCCGCCTGGCCTCTCACATGCTTCTCTCTGGCTCCCGTTTGTGTGTTCTAGAGCTGGGCTCCATGTTTTCGCCCATGGCTCTCCTCCACATTCCAAACATTCACGGTGAGATTATACCAACACTTGCCCCGTTGTCATTCATGGAGGGATCCACTGAATCATGTCACTTGTCACCCGTGAGTGGAAGCAGCTGCTCCTGGGCCTTCAGAAGTCGCTGTCTCTGGGACAAGGTGGCCTCCGTGGAGCAACAACTGCCGTCTTCAGATGCCAGTTGTTGGAGGGAGCACGGCCGGGCATCAATCTCTGGGCAGAAGCGATTTCTTTTTATTACCAAATGGATTTGTTCTGGCCGAAAAGGTGGCTGAAAGGATAAAAGGGAATCTAGAGTCTTGAGAGGCTGTGTCTTTTTCATCTCTGATTCCACCTCGAGGCACAGCACCTGGCACCTTACAGACATGTGATTAAAGGTTTAAACAGGTGTGAGGATGAATGAATGAGAAAGAAAAGGGTTCTGTGAGGGAAGGGGTTGTACTCTATCAAAATGCGTCTGTGGAAGCCAGCAGCGAGCATGGTAACAGATGACTCCCTTATCTGTGTTCAAGAGTGCCCCTGTTTCAAGGAGCTCCTTTCTGTCAGGTTTGAGTGAGAGCTACCACCTTCCTCAAACCCCATGTCCTGTCTACGGGATTGGCCGGACCAACCCAGGACCCCCGGTGGGGAGGGTCTCCCTCATTCGATCCTTCCTGTGAAGAGAATTAGCCTGGCCAAAGAGAGGAGCAAAGACAAAGGACAGAGAGAGAGTCCTTGTGGCATGTCAAGTTCCTGTTTCTGTACTTCTGAAGCCAGAATTGTCCCTTTCTGCCTAAACTAGTTTGAGTTAGTTTCCTGAAAACCAACGGAATGATGATGGTGCTAATAATAATAGTGAATGTATTGCGTCCTTTCTGCATTCTAGGCACTTTTCTAATCCCAAAAATTGTTGGCCCACTTCGTGTTCACAAAAACTCTTACAGAGGAAATTTTATTATTGTTGAATTTTTCAGATGAAGAATCAGGACAAGCTAGTTAACATGTTCAAGTTCACACAGCTGGGGAGAGGCAGAGCCTGGAGTCGGCTCAGGCAATTGGCTCGAAAACAAGCTCCTCTCAGGGTTCTGAGCTACCTCTCTTTGTGCTAGTGCTTGATGATGATGATGAACACCATGCGCCCCCCCACCCCCCCATTATGTTGGGAGAAGCTTCTAGCTCACCAGTGGTGTTGGGTGGGGCGTTGCTGAGAAGTCCCAAATGTAAGCAATCGTCAAGCTGGAGAAGGTGCCAAGTTTATAGTGGCCTTGATGTTTGTATTAAGTGTTGTTTGTTGCTGAAGTTGGAGCCATTCTTGGGTTGGGGGTAGTTTTCTTGGTCACTGCCGGATGTTCAGCTAGGTTAGGCTAGGCCTGGGGAGAAGGAGGGAGAACAGTCGGGAATGAACCAGGGACAGGGGCATCTGAAGGGTCCCAGGCCTGGCAGAGTCCAGATGCTCATGGTCCCTCACATTTTATACTGATTCACAGTTGACAAGTACATTTTGTCTCACTTCATAATCATTACTGCCATCATACAGAAAGGTTGGTTAATATCTGAATGCCTTATATGTTAATAAAAAAAGAATAAAAAAATAGAAAAAATATCTGAATGCCTTGTATACATGCTCTACCTAATATAGCACAAAGTTTATTAGAGAACATAAAAATCCTGAACATACCCTTGAATACACTGAGAGTCACCCTAGAGATTCTGCCGTACTTGGGAACTTGGGAGTTTTAGCATCTGCTAGCTTACTGATGTGAATAAACTGGATTCCCCGGCAATGTGCATTTTATTTATTTATTTATTTATTTATTTATTTATTTACTTACTTACTTACTTATTTAATTTATTTATTTATATTGATAGTACATGCAAGTTCGAGCAGGGGTAGAGAGGGACAGAGTGAGAGGGGAAGAGAGAGAATCTTAAGGAGGCTCTATGCTCAGTGCAGAGCCCAACCTGGGGCTGGACATGGGTCTCGATCGCATGACCCTGAGAACATGACCTGAGCCGAAAGCAAGAGTCGGAAGCTTAACTGACTGAGCCACCCAGGTGCAGCCCCCCTTGCAATGTGCATTTTAGATAAAGAATTATGGAGTTCAAGGGACATGCCATTTGGTTTGTGCAATTGTTTAAGTGGAAATGGAATTTTGATATCAATTATCAGAAAGCTGTTGTTATTCCTACTTGTTGAGTGCTTAGGATGAATCTGTCCTGGGCACAGTGGCATGGTCCCTGAATCCATTCCTGAGGACTAGGCAGTTTTGAAAGAGAGGGCCGGGTCACTGAGGAGCTAAGGAAGCAGAGAGAGGGCACCCATACGTGGTCTTTGAAGAGCTGAAGATGATTTCCCACACCAAGAGTCTCGAGAGACACATTTGTTCCTGTGGGGGTTGATGCGTGGCCCCTGAGACCAAGATGGGGTAAGAGGGGAGTGTAAGGAGGGGGGCAGATGTGAGAGAATGTGCTTAAGAGAGCCCAGGCAGGACGTTTGGGGGCAGGAGAAGAGGTCAGTGTGGCAAGATGTAGGCAAGTGAGAGTGCTGGAGAGACATGTTTGACAGCCTGCAGGGCTGGAATTTTACACGGGTGAAAAGGAAAATGTACCATCTGTCACTCAAGAGTCTGTAGACCCATTCATTCGTGTAGACCCTTTAGTGGGTTATAACTGCCTGCTGACAACTCTCAGCCACTCACACAGAGTGAGTTCCCCGCCTATACTCCCAAGGCAGGCACCCCAGTGGTCCCTCTAGCATATATATCATTATCACTTTGTATTTTAAGCTTTTGCATGCCTGGCTCCCCCACAAGACTCTAATCCTTTCGATGTAGCCATGTGTTTCTTCTCCTGCTAATCCCAAAACTTGGCACAGCACCTGGCATATTGAAGACCCTCATATAGTTGAGTGAATGTTGTTGTTGAAGCATTGTTCATGCTAAGTATTATTAACAGTATGTTGTTTTATTTAAAGACAACACTACACATCATCTGGCTGTGAGCTTTACAACGCATCAACATCTCTGAGCTTTGGTTTATTCTCTTGGAAAAAAGAGATTAAAGAAATCCCTGTATCAGAGTTCTGTTAGCTTTCTAACCATAATGAGTCTTTATGGCTTATCTTAGAATTTTAACTGCTTATTCATCGACTCAATGCTTTTGGCTTGGGTCAGAGGTCCTAAATGCTTCTATGGAGTAGGATAATTTTCTAAATGAAATAAATTGCTTCAATAAAGGTTCAAACGCCGACCCTGGCCATATGTGAAAATGCTTTAATCAACTTATAGTCAGTCTTAGTATCATAAAATAATTTTTCCTTTTATACAAAATGAATAAATATGCCTAGAAAACCTATAGAGTTTTATAGCTTTGTGTAGAAAATCCAGTTAATAAATCAGACCACTCAATTTCCACAATTATTTGGATAATTAATATTTATCAATTAATAATTGATCATTGAACTGGATCATTACCTGGAAAATACGATAGAATGGAAAGATTTCTTCCTCTTGGAAAGTGGCTAACAAATAGTCCTCAGCCTGGTTTCAAACATGGAGAGTTGTTGCTCTTTTTTTTCCAAAATTATTCTATTAGAGGAAAAAAATGGTATTTAAGCATGAATGATTTTACAATAAACAGTATGAGCTAGAGAAGAGGTAAATTATGGAAGAAAAGCTGACAAGAGAACTGGCTTGCTGGTGTTCTAAATGGAAGTGGCCTTGGTTGCTTATGCTAGAAGTTTGGTTCTTCATCGGTGGGAAGGAGGACTGGAGAGATAAAAACTTCTATGATGTTGGCCAGTAATATAGTCAACAGTAATGATGAGAATGACAACGTGCATAGCAGTAATGGTAAACAGTACCCCAAGAATATTAAAAGCAAGCTCGCACAAGTGATGTGATAAGGGGGTGGCCAGGAGTCAGGTAGATACACATTTGAAATTTGTCACGGCCCCTCAGTGGTCATTACTTTGGGTAGGTTACTTAAATTCTCTGTGCACTGGTTTTCTTGTTTGTAAAATGATCCCTATATTCAAGAATTGTACTAAGGAGTAAGATCTAAGCGAAAGGGACAAAAGCTCTGGCTCATAGGAGACTAAGAGGTATTGTTAGTAGCTGTTATGCCTATTACGTTCAAAATGTTACTGTGGGGAGTAATATATTCCACACCTTTGCTGATATCTTAGAGAGGCACATGACTGAATCATCAGGGCACCTTGGGACAGGTGTGTATGCTGAGCAGAGGAGGAGATGAGTTCCTGGGCCAGCCCAGGCTCTCTTGGGAAGAAATGTGTACTCTTGGTCTTGGTCTACCAGACAGCACACTTTTAGGAGTCTGGAAATCAGAGAGAAAGAAGAGGTATGTTTTAAGGAGGACAGTGCAACAAGACATGGTGTTGGAGGCAGGGAGGCTCTAATCACAAGACAGGCAATGAGAGGAACCTCACCAGGGCATGGGTGGTGAGGAACCATGCCAGGCTCTCCATCCAAAGACAGGGAGCAATATGGCCCAGTTAGTAACAGCTAACCCATGATGGCCATACAAAGCACCAGCGCTATTCTGTATGCTTTATAGGCATTCAGTTGCTTGATGTTCATACTGGCCTTAGAGGTGGGAAACTTCAATATCATCCTGTTTCATTTGTACCCAGGGCTGAATTTATAGAGGTGACCAAGTGACAACAGAGAGATGGATGCCACTGGAAGTTTTATACCTTCCAGTTTCTAAGAGGAGGTGTATGTGACACCACATAGGGCCACATAGAGAAGTACCAGCATCAAGACGTGGAGTATGAAGGAGAAAGCGTGGCCCAAAGTCTGTAGTGTGGTTTCTATGAGAACAAGAAGGAATGGGTAACGAAGTGTAGTCAAGTTGAAGAAGATTTAGGATTGGACACCTTGAATAATTTTGGTGGGCCTTGCTCTATAGAGGTGGTCTCCTGTTGTTCAGGACCCGGCCCTTGAATGATACGGGGCCAGGGAAGTACTGGCTTGGTGTGAGAGAGTCAGATGAAAGAGGTGCTTGGGAATATGGGCTTTGGACTGGTCGGTTTGCATACGAAAGGCATGCTCTCAGTCCCGTTGCTTGCTAACTCTAGAAATTAGCTAGCCGCAGTCACTCCCCTGGCCAGCAAGGACCCCAAGATGTGAAAGCATCATAAAATGTACAGACTAAAAAAAAACATGATTAATATATCCCCCTTGATATATCCCCCCGCTAAGTAACTTGCAAAAGACCACACAGCTATGTGATGAAGTTGGACATTCAATCGAGGAACAGTCTGTGCTTAACCACTATGATAACTCTCTCCAGTTAATGTTGATCTTTCTAAAAGTTGTAATGTGAAAGAGTTGCTTATTATGGCAAACCATTCTTTACAAACCAGTAAAGGTTTAGGGGGAGGGGTTTTGAGATGTCTTATTTATTTTATTTTATTTTTTAACTGAAGTCTAATTTACATACAATATCCTATTAGTTTCAGGCGTCCATCATAGTGATTCCATATTTCCATATACTATGAAATGATTCCCCAAATAAGTCTAGTTATCATCACACCACACAAAGTAATTACAATATTAACTCTATTCTCTGTGCTGTATGTTACATCCCTATGACTTTATTTATTTTAAAACCAGAAGTTCAATCCCCTTCTTAAACACCTTCACCTATTTCGCCTGCCCCCTCTATAATGGGGACAACTTTCTGAGGTTGACATGAAGGCATAGTGTGCTATTGCAACTTGACTAAATACATTTCACTTTCATGATCCAAGGAAAAACGCCGTCATCGTGCACCAGAATGCTTTCCAGAATTCAAGAGGGCACGTGATGTCATTCAAGATGACTCCAGATGTCATCCTGATTAATGGTGAGCAGGTGACATGACGGGCTAGGCAAGCACTCTTCTCCCATGGGTGGTTTAGATTTTTTTTTTAAGATTTTATTTATTTATGTGACAGAGAGAGAGACAGCGCGAGAGGGAACACAAGCAGGGGGAGTGGAGGAGGGAGAAGGAGTCTTCCCGCCAAGCAGGGAGCCCGATGCGGGGCTCGATCCCAGGACCCCGGGATCATGACCTGAGCTGAAGGCAGACGCTTAACGACTGAGCCACCCAGGCGCCCCTGGTGGTTTAGATTTTGGCTGGCCCGGCGCAGAGAGGTGGTCTTTGATGACCTTCCAAGGTTCACTAAGGGGATAATGTAATTTTTTTCTAGTTTCCATATCTCATGGATCCATAGCTTCTTCCTGGTCTACACAAAGTGAGGCAGCAAATGAGGTGGTACAAGTAACTTCTGCCTTTTTCAAGTTAGATGAGTTAGCGTGGCATTGTGAATATCTCCTCGAATTGCTCAAAATCTTTCAAAATCTGTCATTAAGTGGAAATGTATATTTAGATGCAAATTGAAAATTCACAAACAATAACGTTTTCTCCTCTTTGTGAAAAATACAACTTACTCTTGTTTTCCTGAATCAAAAAATCCAAATATTTTGATTTCCTAAGCTTTTTTTTTCCAGCAAACCTCACAAGTAAGCCATTTGCTTCATGTGTGTTGTAGCATCACTTAGGACAAATAAGCACACCTTTCTTGGGCAGTTGTCACCTGCTGGGCACTATGTTAAAAGGCCTAATTTTAGTAACCTGTTTATAGATGCATTAGTGCATTTAATTCACATAATAACCTGATGAAGCAAGCAGGACAGACTTTGTGGAAATACTGTTTTTGTCCCATCAGCCACATTTCTTGCTCTGCAAATAAGAGAAAACTCACAGAAATTGGTGAGTCCCAAGCAGATCTCAGTATTTTTCCCACATAAGCAGCAGTCTGGGGGTAGGCAGTGATGGGCACTGGTCTGGGCGCTCAGTGACACCATTCAGAGCCTGGCTGTCTCCAGTTTTCTGTCTGCCTTCCTCCCTGGCTTGGTTCTCGTCACCAGCCTTACTGCTGCCAACTTGCAACCTCTTGTCTAAATTCTACACAGAGAACCCTGGCAGGAGTCGACTCTGCCTGACCCCTTCCTCCCGGCAACAACTCTTTATTTTTAGCTCTGAAAATAAAAATGTTATGTTGTTTATGGATCCAGGGTATCAGTTACACAAGACTGTTTTCCCCGTGAGGTGGAAGTGAGAGTGGAAAAATGATCTTTTCATTTTGTAGTTGAAAAGCCCACTCTAGTGGGAGGTGAAAAGAACCAGAAGATTATTTCTATGTTCATTTTTTCAATTTACGGCTTTGTCAGATGGTTCTTGACACATCATCTCTATCCTTAACTACGTTTTGCTCTGTATTGGATTCTAGGTCTGCTGCTATGGGGACAATGAGTCATGGTCAGAACTGTTGTTGGGAGCAGTCACTTCTGGACTAGAAAACATGGGACCAACTTGAGGGTACACACATCCAGCACAGCGGCCCATGAAGTAGTAGGTCAGAGAAGGTGTGGTGGTTTTGTCTATGTGTCAACGTGGAGAGGCACCATCCCCAGTTATTCAACCAAACACCAATCTAGGTGATGCTCTGAGGGGATCTTGTAGATGTGATAAAGTCCAAAGTCAGCTGACGTTAAGTAAGGGAGTATTGTCCTAGGTAATCTGGGTGGGCCTTGAGCTGAGCCGAGGAAGAAGAAGTCAACCTGAGGATAGCCATGTCCATGTGTGCCAAGGGCGCCAGCCTGCCCTCCACGTTTCGGACTGTCCCCGCCAGCCCCCACGATTGCACAAGCCAGTTCATTCCAACAGATCTCATTATCTCCTACGGGACTGGTTGAACCCTGACTGATACAGATGGTATTACTCAATGTCTTGAAAGCTCTACTAGCCCACATTTTCAAACCTGACAATGTTTGTTCTTATGCCATGTATTCGCTTCCTAGGGCTGCCATCACAAATTACCACAGACTTTGTGACTTAACGTGACAGACATTTATTTTCTCACTTGGAGGCCGTGTGAAGGCCACAAGTTTTGGAGGCCAGAAGTTCCATATCCGGGTGTCGGCAGAGACGTGCCCCCTCCGAAGGCTCTAGGGGAACCCTTCCTTGCCTCTTCTACCTGCTGGTGGGTCCAGCTGTTCCTTGTAGATCATAATGCCCACCTTTGCTTTTACCTTCCCATGGCCTTTTCCTCTGTGTCTGGGTCACCACCTCTTCTGTCTCTTATAAGGACACTTGTCATTGGATTTAGGGTCCATCCAAATAATCCAGGGTGAACTCATCTCAAGATCTTAAATTATATCTGTAGGACCCCTTTTCCAGGTAAGGTTGAATCACAGATTCTGGAGAATGCAGAATTTTTGCGGGGGGAGGGAGACTATCATTCAACTCACTTCATGAAGTTTTCAGTTTGGGATAATTTCCTAGTGGGTCTGCAATCGTAAAAAGAATGGAATCTGATATCTGTGACTTAATCAACCTAATTTTAACTTCCTTCTGTTCTTCCCAATTGCAAATTCTTCCCTGTTCTTCCATGGGTCTCAGCTCACTTCACCAGTGTCATAGGGTGACAGTCGATTGTGATCTGCGGTCTTTACGTGTCCCTGGGATCCCTTTGTGTCTTGTTGCTACCCCCACAGACCTCCACCCATGAGGATGAGCTGGGGCAGGCCTCTCCTTCCATTACAGCCCTGTCCCACTTCTGTCCATAACAGTCCAGTGAGTCAGTGTAGGTTGCATGTCCCCTCTCCTTCATTTTATATTCTTCTCCAATGAAGTTACGGTGTCAAGAATTGTTAGTAAGTTAACATACTCCAGATATATCTGGAATGCCTTGAGGATCATCTCTACTTGTGGATGTGCTTAAATGAAATTCAAATATGACTTCTAAGCCTTCAAAGTCAAATATGACTTCAAAGAATAATGTAGAATATTATTGTAGGGTTATCTGAAGGGATTGTCATAGTGCATCCAAAAGGAAAACATCCGTAAAATTTATCACTTCCTTTGGAGGCTGCTCAAAAAATCTCACTTCTTGTCCCCACCGCCTTACATTCCATGACCCCTCCTACCCCCCTTCTTTTTTTCCCTTCCTCTTTCTCCATATGGGGTTGCATCCTACAACTTGGTATTAAAAGTGTCTACTTAATTTCACCAAGTACTGCTATAATTGATTCACTTATTCACCTATTTGTTCATTCAGTAAGAATTGGTTGGGTGTTTACCATGTGCTAAGCACTATTAACAGGTCCTGAAGATATAAAACCACATCTTGTTTTTCCATTCATCTATGGATGGACACTTGGGCTGCTTCCATATATTGGCTATTGCAAATAACGGTGCAATAAACATAGGGTGCATGTGTCTTTTTGAATTACTGTTTTTATTTTCTTTAGGTAAATAAATACCCAGTAGTGGAATTGCTGGATCATATGGTAATTGTATTTTTAATTTTTTGAGGAACCTTGGTACTGTTCTCCACTGTGGCTGCACCAGTTTACATTCTCACCAACAGTGCCCAGGGTTCCTTTTTCACCACATCCTCAGCAACACTGGATTTTCCAGTCTTCTTGATTCTAGCCATTCTGACAGGTGTAAGGTGATATCTCATTGTGGTTTTGATTTGCACTTCTCTGATGACGAGTGATATTGAGCATCTTTCATGTGGTATAAATAGAATACTGCTCAACCATAAAAAAGAATGAAATCTTGACGTTTGCAACAACATGGATGGCTCTAGAGGGTATAAGTCAGAGCAAGACAGAGGGTAATAAGTCAGAGAAAGACAAATATCATATGATTTCACTCATATGTGCAATTTAAAAAACAAAACATATGAGGAAAAGGAGGCAGACAAAAAACAGGCTCTTTTTAAAAATATTTTATTTATTTGACAGAGAGAGAGAGAGAGAGAGAGAGAGCGCACAAGCAGGGGGAGGGGCAGGCAGAGGGAGAAGCAGACTCCCAGGACCCCTGGGATCATGACCTGAGCCGAAGGCTGATGCTTAACCAACTGAGCCACCCAGGCGTCCCAAAAAGCAGACTCTTAAGTACAGAGAACAAACTGATAGTTACCAGAAGGGAGGGGGGGTGGGAGGATGGGTGAACTAGGTGAAGGGGATTAAGTGTACACTTATCATGATGAGCACTGAGGAATGTATAGGATTGTTGGATCACTATATTATACACCTGAAACTGATATAACACTGTATGTTAATTATACTTCAATTCAAAAAAGAAGAAAAAGATCTGCATTTGAGTTGATAGTACAATACCAATGATAATAATGTCATGTTCCTTGATTTTGAGTATGTGCTACACTTACGCAGATGTTATCATTTGGGAAGCTGATGAAGTGTACACAGGAATTCTCTCTACCATTTTTTTTTTTTTTTGCAGCTTCTTGCGATTCATAAATGAGTTCAAAATATAAAGTTTTTTTTCAAAAGATATAAAACTGATAAGACTATCTTTTATAGAGCTGGCATTCAGATGGATACGCACACATACAAGTAAACAAACATATACACGGTCTAGCGGTAAGTGTGTTGAGGCATTTCATTGCCCTTGGTTCTCTGGTGGGGTTCTGAGTAGATTATTTTGCTGGGACTTTAATATATTTGTATTTGTTAAGAGCACATGCCAAGCAAGACCACCTGAGTCTGACCAACAGGCAGAAAATAAAATTATTGGAAGGTACTGGGTAGCTCATTGCACTGTTGAGAAGACTCAGAAAACAGGCAGGGACCAAGGACAGCTGGGTAGGGGGGAAGATCCAAGGTTTCATCACAGGAAACCACTTCCTCAATGATCCCCAAGTCTGTGAAACACTCCATCAAGGCTCAAAACCCAGAGCATAGTTTTGAGTAGCCAGAGTTTAGGTGATGGGCCCATGTCTTAGCTGCCAGGGTTCAGGATGGAAGTCTTCCCCACAGTGAGTGCATCCCCAGGTGGGCATGTTGGTGAGATGCCAGGTGGATAAAAAGAAAGAAAGCATGTCCAGATCACACACTGTGCAGTGGTTTTGAAATACGTTCGCAAACTCTTGGACCTGCCTCCCTTCAAAAGGTGAGCCATTCTACTTAATGTGGGCTGTATTTGGTGGCTTGTGTCTAACGAGTAGATTGATCAAGATGGCGTATCACTTCTGAAATTAGGACACAGAGGGCATTGTGGCTTCCTCCTTATTCTCTTTCTTGGATTGCTTATTCTGGGAGAAGCCAGGGACCCCCAAAAAGCCTTATGGAGAGGTCTCTGTGGGCAGGACCTGAGGCTCCAGCCAGCAGCATGTGAAAGAGCGTGCTTGGAGGCTCCATATGTACAGTTTGCGAAAAGAAACGTTTTCTCCTTCTATAATGCTACTATTGGTCATAGGACCAGAATGACACACCTTTTGTAAAGGGAGACAAACCAAACTCTTTCATATATTCACTCAGACCCAGGCCCTGTGTGTCTGACTGGTATACTTTCTTTTTATAAGTTCTCTTAGACTTGTTTTATGCTCTGCCACTTGTGGATTTAATTGTAAGGTCCATTACTACCAGTATCCTATGTGTTAATACTGAATATTGGTAGAGGTTATAGTCCCTGTTTCTGTGATCGGTCCTGAGGCTCTAACTTGTATTTAAGAGTTTCCTTCTTTGCTGCTTGTTCTGGATTCTTTGTCTTTAGCCAGCATCTCCTCTACAGCTGGGGTTCTTTCCTCCTTGGAGTTATTCAAACCTTTGTTTTTGAGAGATCTGAGCCTGCATGTGTAGGATAAGAGTCATTACCCTTTTTGATTTTGTAGTCAATGGGAGGAGAGGCCCTCAGGGATCACTAAGTCCTCTGCTTCCTCCTCCCCCCACCCACATAGCAGGGACACCATTTTCCTGAAAAATGGAGGGAAAGAGATGTAATTTATCCATTTCTTACAGCGGATAGTCTACTGTTGACATCTATCTTAAAGTTGACACATTGAGCAACAGACATTTAGGTATGCCATTTAAGGTTGTAAAGGCAGAAAATAGCCAAATTTTCAGAATGTTTGGTGGGAGAAAAACAAGGACCTTATTGGGAAAGATGAAAATCAACAATGAACAAGTGAAAATCAACAATGTAAAATCAAAACACCCAGTTCTGCCTCTAGGAAAGCAGTACGTCCTCCTTCTACCGTTTATATTCTGCAGCCCCCAAAGCTTGCCCCATATCATTATTCTGTGTCATCAGTGACCATTTGCTTAGAAGTGGGTTTCAAGGATCATTTGTCATTCTTGATTTTTTACCTCATCCAAACTACCAGGATATAACATAACTCGAAACAAATCAAGGGGATAAACAAGGATACAGAGAAAATTTTTAAAAAATATTTAAAAAATATTTAAAATTTTAGAAAAATTTTAAAAACTATTTTGCAAAACTGTATGCAACTACATTTGGAAACTTAGTGTTAGCTCAGTTTAAAAAACAACAACCAAGGAACACTATAGAATGTTTCAGGTAAATCTGGACAATAGAGGTTACAGTGAATACCTAACATTGTCTATTTCACTACATTGAAGGTATGTGTGTCTGTGTGTGTGTGTGTGGGGGGGTGCATCCTGGAGGAATAAAAGAAAAGTGTCCTGGATTAGGAATCACAAGGTAGAGGGTTCCAATTAGAGCTCTTTGGATACTTATTATTCGATACTTATTAACTGTGTTACCCATAGGAAGTCAGTCCACCTCTCTGTGCCTCATATTTATGTCCATAATATTAAAAGATTTGTGATCCTATGAGTCTACAATGGTGAGCCTGAAGAAGCCTAAAGTGAGATATATAAAGATTTCTCAAAAACGTGCAGTAGAAAGTTATCCTGTTTCTGAGTCAGCAGTTTCTTTCTTTCTTTTTTTTTTTTTAAAGATTTTATTTATTTATTTGAGAGAGAGAATGAGAGAGAGAGAGCACATCAGAGGGGATAGGGTCAGAGGGAGAAGCAGACTCCCCGCCGAGCAGGGAGCCCGATGCGGGACTCGATCCCGGGACTCCAGGATCATGACCTGAGCCGAAGGCAGTCGCTTAACCAACTGAGCCAGCCAGGCGCCCCTGAGTCAGCAGTTTCTTAATGAAAGGTGGAAAATCCAATTTATGTGACTGCAGACCTAAGGATTAAGTGGGAAGTGTTTATGATGTGGCTGTGAAATCTGGAAATGGCTTCCAGGAATAGCCAACTAGTTTTACCAGGGAGGGCCAACCACACACCAGATGAGGGGATGGTGGAAGAGAGAAGCCTGGAAGGAGTTGGTTGGCCGTGATGGCCATTCAGTGGTTAGTGACTCAGTTCAGTCAGCTGGACGGGTGTCAGCCATGGGAAGGCAGAGAGCCTAAATAGATCTTGAATATCTCATTTCAATGGGGTGCCCACTGCAGGGAAAGAGAATGGGAATATTCCATAAGCAATCATTAGAGAAGAGCTTGAGACTCTGAGAGATGATGCAGTGTCCAAAATCCATGGGCAGAGATGGTGGCTGATTTTGGTAGATGCAGTTGCCCAGACGAGGGTCTGAGTTCTGGCTCTGCATTTTCTTGCAAACTGGGCAACCTTGTTAATACTTGTGTTGGAAGAGCAGTGAGCACACTGTCAACTGTTAAGAAGCAGCTGGGCTGGGTCCACACACCTGGCTGTGTTGCGTTCACCTTGTGAAATGTCATGTGGTAAAAATTAAATCACCTTCAAAGTCCAAATCAGTCTCCAACTATGTAGCTATTGGCAGTTCCTATTTTTTCAGGCTCTTAAAGCATGAAATGGCCAACATCTGAGGAGAAAGCCGTCCTGCAGAATGTTCTGGGGATGGCTGGTCTGGCCTGAAATACTGACCCCACTCACCCTGTATTTGAAGACTTTGTTCAATGAACCCCCAGGGTACTAGCCTTGCTGCCTGGCAAAAATATGTGCCCCCAGAGTCTCATGCACAATTCAGTCTTGTTTTACGAGCCTCCCAACAGGCCATGTGTTTGGTTTTCCTCCCTGGCTCTGCTCATTCTTGGTGAATGTTCTGGGTAAGTGGCCCAAAGGGCTCCCAGGCCCTGTTCACATCCCGTGAGTGGCAGTGGCAGCAGGTCTGCACACAAGCTCACCCGGTCAGGGACCCATCACCATACCCTCTACTGGTTAGCTCTGTTCCCCTACAGACGCCACGGGGCCAATGCTTTGTGGTGAACATAAAGGCCCAGGGAAGCCTGGACACAGGTGGTACAAGGCACAAAACTGCATGAGACTCAGAGGATCACCTGACAACACCACTCCAGGAGGATCAGGACCAGGACTGAGACATTTTCTTGAGGTATTTTAAGTTTATATCTTATAAATCAGCTTTGTTGATTTTATAGTTTGTGCCTAACCATTCTCAACCAAGTTTTTGGTTGTTGTGTTACTGGACACGAGTGAAAAGAATTCTTCGGGTAACATTTCAGATAAGAACCTGGACCAGGTGGGCTCCTGGGGGCTAAGATAGCTCAGGACAATTATGGTCAAAAACACGGCAGCCATATGTGGAATGGCAGCCACTTGCCGTCTCTTCCTGGGACCCCAGGCCACGCTGGGCTGACCTGAGTGAGGATGGCAGGGCAACTGTCAGAGGAGTTAATTACCCAACTTTTTGCATGTGCATATATGTTCTATGTAATTACAGCTGTGGTGCATTTGCTTCACATATTTTGTTTCCTGTGTAACATATTGTAAACATTTTCTGTGTTTCTGTCAAGGTCAGCTTCATGAAGTCCCACAGGATCCCATGCTCAGAAGGGCCCTGGACCTGGTTTAATGATCTGTGGTCAACATCTTGAAATTCTTAATAATTTTGAGCAAGGTGACTGATGTTTTTATTTGGTAGTGGGAACTTCAAGTTACGTAGCTTGTCCTAGGTTCTCTTTTTATTTTATTTTGACGACTATATCATTTCGTAATTTACTCTATGTTCATTTAAGCTGTACCGAATACAGACGATGCTGCAAAAATATCTTTATGTCTGTAGAGTTTAGTTTTGTGAAATTAATCAGGATAAATCCTAGCTGTGGGTTTTACAGACCACAGCATGTACATCTTTATGTCTCACATTACTATATTCTGATATGATATCTATATTTCTCTGTATTCCTTATATATAAGAAAAAATATTACACATCCTACTTTTTTTAAGCCAATAAGAGGATTACTTAGCTTTAGGCCTCTTGAAGAGAGCCCTGCCCCTGTCTTTCTTCTTGCCCAGCCCTGGGTGTGACAGGAGATGCCAGCATGTTGCTCCTTACTGAGAATGGGGGTGGCAATTACAGAGACCTGGGCCTGAATCACTCTAGACATCAGCTTCTTCATCTAGTTGGGGAATAATACCTACTCCGAAGGACTATTTTTGTGAAGACCAAGCATTAGAGTAACAAACATAGTGCCTGGAACTCAGCAGATACAAAATAAATGTGAGTTTCTGTTCCTGCTTAAATCAGTTTCCACCACTTACTGGCTCGGGTACCCAGGAAATCAAAGGTCAGGAGTTTCAAGCCCCCCACCCCATTTTTTTTTTTTTTGTCTTTTCCAAAAGTATATAGATACCCATCACAAAAATCAGCTTTGGCTCCTTTTATTTAGAATTTTTTGTTGTTTGTTCTTTGTTACACTTTCTGCTTTTGTTCCTTTTTCTGAAAACTCTATAGCTGTTTAAATGAAAAGTTTCCTTATTCATAACTTAGAATGTACAGGTGTTTAAGTATATAGTTATATATCTATATAAAAGCTACTCTAAGCAAGGCCCATGATCATGAAATGAAAAGTGAAAAAAGTATCAGAATGAGAAAGAAATCAATATACTAAATCAATAGAACAATAGTATCAGTATTATCATAATAGAGCATTAAATTTTGCTCTGAACTTCCCAAGAACAAGGGCAAGAAGGCAAATGCATGTGTATATAATTGTTATTGTTCACAAGAGACAGTGCTTCTTGTAGTGGATATTCTTCCTAATAAATTCTCAGATAGATTTGTCACATGGGCAAGGATACTTATTTATCCCTGTCTGATTCATAGGAATTACTCAATAAGCATGTTGAACAAATGAATACTGGACTTTATACTGCGGGCATTGGACACCATGGAAAACAGCAAAGCTGTAATAATTTCTCGCTAATATTTATGAGAGAGCTGAATCAGGTGCTGTGCTAAAAGCTTTGTATACATAGGTTCATTTATTCCACACAAATGCCCACGAGGATGTTATTAACATTCCTATTTTACCCTCGAAGAAGCTGAGGCATGAAGACATCAAGTCGTGTTTCTAGGGCCCACAGTGGGCAGTGGGAAGCCAGGGCTTGACCATAGATGGCACAATCACTCACCCATTCTGCCACATTGTCCCACGTTGTGGTGTGGGACCCGTCTGTAGTGAGCAGTTCAGCACCTTCATAAAGTCCTTCGTGACTTCTCGTATCATGTAAATCCTGATGGACACCTGGGATGCTCATCAAACGTACCTGTGGTTACTCTTACCTGCTGGTGGGAATATCAACTGGTGAAGTCTTCTGGAGGGCAATTTGGCAACTCTTCTGTAAGATGCTTTAAACATGTCCATCCTCTCTGGCCCAGTATTAACTTCAAAGAATGTGGCATAAAGAAATGATCCCAAAAGCATATGAAGATTATAGTTGCAATTGGATATACCTGGAATATCCAACAGTAGGGAAATCAATTTAGAAAAAGAAGCAGTTTAATACAACTGAGATAGAATAAAACACCTCCATTAAAAATTATCTTTTAAAAAGACACTTAAATACATAGAAAAATGTTCATGGTGTTTTGTTATGTGGGCGAAAATACAGTCTTAAATGGTAAGTGTATTGTGGCTTTAATTTTGCAAAGGGTACACCTCTGGTGGAAGTTTAAACCAATACAAGCACTTTATTTTTTTATTTAAAGATTTTATTTATTTGAGAGAGAGAGAGCGCACACACAAGCAGGGGGAGGGGCAGAGGGAGAGGGAGAAGCAGACTCTCCTGCTGAGCAGGGAGCCTGTCGAGGGGCTTGATCCCAGGACCCTGAGATCATGACCTGAGCCGAAGGCAGATGCTTAACTGACTGAACCACCCAGGCGCCCCCAGTACAAGCACTTTAAATGCTAGAGTCATTAGACAGTATATATTAAAATTTAGGGGTGCCTGTGTGGCTCAGTTGGTAAAGCATCAACTCTTGATTTCGGCTCAAGTCATGATCTCAGGGTCGTGATCTCAGGGTCGTGAGATCAAGTCCCTAGTTGGGGTCCATGCTGCATGTGGAGCCTGCTTAAAATTCTCTCTCTCCTTCTGCCCTTCCCCGTTGCACTTTCTCTCTCTTTAAAATAACTAAGTAACCAACTAACTAAAATTTAGATCCTATGGTCCAGCAATTCCACTCCATCTTACCTGCCTGAGTCCCATGGACATAAAGAGGCAAGTAGTTTTATGCTTTAATAATGCAAATTGGAAGTCACTTTAATATCTATCAAAATGGAAGAGTTAAATACACTGTGATGTGTCCTAACTATGGAATAGCATTTGATAGTTAGAAAGATCAGGGTACTGGCATGGAAACAGAATATTTACTGATAGATTATTAGGTGCAAAAAGTAAGTTGCTGGAAGGAAAGTATAATTTATGTCCTTCTGAAGATTCAATACAATCCATTGCTATGTCTGTATGAGTATGCATTATTGAAAGATTCACTCTGGAAGGAGACATATGATAATGATTACTTATTCTGAGATGAGAAATGGAGGATGGGCTGGCTATAATGGAAAATTCATTTTAGCTGCAGTGTTCAGATCATGTCCAAGAAGAATGCAATTATATGTGACTTGTGCAATTAAAAATAAATTAACTTTGAGTATTAAAGAAAAAAAGAAAAATATATGAAAATGTTGAGTGGCTGTCTTTTTTTAAATGTTTTTCTTTACTTATTATTGACTTTAATCTTATTAAATTAAGAATTGTAGCTCTGGTTCTAAACCTGAAAATTCTATATTTCTTAACTCTGGCATATAATGAATGTCTGGTACATAACTTTTGATTGGATTCCTTCTCTGTCTAAAGTAGTACTTTTCTAGGGTTCCTGGGTGGCTCAGTTGGATAAGCAGCTGCCTTCAGGTTGGGTTGTGATCCCGCAGTCCTGGGAGAGAGCTGCTCATCGGGCTTTCTGCTCAGAGGGGAGTCTGCTTCTCCCTCTCCTTCTGCGCCCCTCCAACTTGTACACACTTTCTCTCTCTCTCAAATAAATAAATAAAATCTTTAAAAAAAATAAAGTAGCACCTCTCCAAAGCCATTACTACCTTCCTACAGTACTTAATTTCCTTGTTAACATTTATTTAACCGCTTGGCATCTACGTGTTTGTGTCTGTTTGGTCTCTCTCCATTGCAGTGTAAGCTCCTCATAGAAGGGCCCCTGCCTGTTTGGTTTTCTGCCACTTATTACTGTAGCAGGTGGAAAGGGCCTTGTACATAGAAGCCACAAGATAAATTAATAAATTTTATAGGAGATCATGTGGAATGATTTATATCCACTAAAATACCAACAGTGTTGTTTTTTTTTTCCTGAATGGTAGGATGGTTGATTTTTACATATTTTAAACAAGTTGATTTTCAAGGTTTTCTTTTCTTTTTTTTTTTAAGATTTATTTATGTATTTGAGAGAGACAGGGAGCAGGAACAGGGGGAGAGGTAGAGGGAGAGGGAGAAGCAGGCTCCCCACTCAGCAGGGAGCCGGATGGATGCGGGGCTCGATCCCAGGACCCTGAGATCAGGACCTGAGCCGAAGGCAGATACGTAACTGATTGAGACACCCAGGCACCCCCAAGGTTTTCTTTTTTTTTTTTTAAGATTTTATTTATTTGACAGAGAGAGAGAGCACAAGCAGGGGGAGTGGCAGGCAGAGGGAGAGGGAGAAGCAGGCTCCCTGCTGAGCAGAGAGCCCAAGGAAGGACTCCATTCCAGGACCCCGGGATGATGACCTGAGCTGAAAGCAGATGCTTAACCAACTGAAGCCACCCAGGAGTCCCTTTTTAAAATGTGGGAGCAGGGAGGCTCATCTGAGACAACTCCTATTTGTTTAGACTCTGTTTTGTGGTCTCAGTGAGGTTTGGGTTATTGATGACAGTATTCCTTTTATAGTGAGTTGATGATCCTGTAAATTGGTGTGCAATTTTTTTTCTTAGGTGACCAGGATGACTTTAAGCATCACCTTAAAAATGGATTGTTATTTTGCCTACACTGCATCCTGTGGCAGAATTGGGTACCTTGTAATTAAGATGCACCCAGTCTGCAATGATCCATTGTAATATTGTTATATTGTGAAGCAAAGACAGAGGAACACCACCTTGCCTTTGTACAGAAAGCTACTTGCAAGGAAGCCCATGTAGTGAGATGTTGGTCTACGTGTCTGTGCCTCAGGAAGCGTTTGTTTTTTTTTTTTTTTTTCCGGAACACCACAGGACTGGAAAACTGCAGGGAATGTTGTCAGAGCTAAGCTCTAGGGACTGACTTCTTAGAAAATAGTTCAGGGAACCAGTGGAAAGTCTATAACTGTAGGCAAGGGAAGAGGAAACCCTTTTTTTCTATCCTTCTATGTTCTGCAGACAGGACTCTGGAAACTGAACTGACAAAAGACAGATTAACAAGAGAGAAGCCCACACATTTTAACAACGTGTGCAGTGTGCATCAACACCAGAGAAACTCAACGATGAGCAGTAACTCAAAGGGGTGGTTAGAACTTGGGGCTCTGTATAGGGTCTTCACAAAGAACAATAAGTTTGTCGAGATGGGACAAGAAAACGGAGAAGGGATTTAGGCTTTCAGGGGTGGCAAACTGTGGGAACTATGTGGGGACACTGATGACAGGAAAGGGTGGTGTTAGCACCTCTCTGAGGATCAAGAGGAAGATAAAGAGCTTTCTTCTGCTGTTTCTCAACTGTTTTCAGTGCAAAATAATCCTTAAGCCAAAATAACATATTCTAGGGAGGCATATTCTGGTCCCCTAAATATGACAGGGGGACATGGAAACAAAATTGGCCCAAGGAAGAAGTGGGCTCTGCCCCAAGTTTTCTGTTAGCTAACATTGGCCACACACCTACTACATGCCCACCCTGGACGCTGTGGGGGATTTAAAAAAAATCTACAACGTGGCAGATGCCTTTACTTGCCGTTGGGTTGTAGTGAGGACGCACACTGCTTATGAGGTCATAGTTCTGAGAGTTGTTACCTTATGCCTTCCATATTTTCATAACTCAGAGTCTACATGTCCTTCTTAAGCCACGGCGTGGGATCATACTGCTGCTATGATTTAGAAGTAGCTGGGGATTTTCTGAATGTCTTGAGTTGAGGTTATATAGGTGGCTTTTAAGGGCAAGTGTCTGGCTCTCACCTTCAAAATTATACTTCTCAAATGGGGAAAGAGACTTAAAACAGAAAAAATATTATAAAAAAACGAATAACTTCTATAATTTGGATACTTATTACATAACAAGAACTGTGTATTCCTGTATTGGGAGGTAATATCGCCATTTCACAGAAGGAGAAACTGAAGGTCAAAAAGCTCAGGTGCTTTCTGCCTAGACATTTACTGGTTTATAGGGATTGAATCCATGGCTGCCCTACTAAACTGCTAAAAGCAGTTGTGATTGAGAGAGTTCTGGCATTAGACACAGGGAGTTACAGAAACTGATGAAGATATTAAGGCTAAGACTCTAGAATTATGAGTAGGTGCTGAGATTGAGCTGACGTTGTTCTGGTTGAACAATGGCCATTTCTGAGTTTATAAATATCTGACACTCTTACAGCTTTATGGAAAAGAGCCACAAAGGCCACGTGGACTCCAGGCTACATGATGTGGCTGGAAAGGAAGAGTGGGCCATGGCGAGAGCCATGGCTGGGAGTCATCCAGGAGAAGAAGCCAGAGAGTTGGTGGTGCCAGCTCTTTAAAAGCCCTAGAAAAGTGGCTAAGTCTTCATAGTTCTGGGCAAAGGAGGTACTAGATAATATTCTCTCACACTGTTTGCTAGTTGTCAGCTTAAGGTGAGGAACGACGTGCTGACATCTAAACTGTGTACCTCAACAGTCTATCTTTGACCAGAACATGGAAGATTTGTGATTCACTGATTATCTAGAAACCTTTGGCTTCTGACCATTTTTAGGACAAAGTCTAAATCTTTTGACAACAATGTTCAAAACCATAAACAGTACCACAGATTGAAGTGACCCCGTACGGCTTCTTGAGCGAGCTAGTGTGTCTGGGCAGTGGTGAGGCCAAGGGCTGTGCTTCTCATGGAGCCACATGAGCACACGTGCAAATCCTTGTGACAGCACAAAGGCATGCCATGTGCCCTGCTCAGGAAGGAACTGACGTGTTAACCTCTGTGTCATTTGGCCATTTCTACATAACCAGTATGTCACTGGGGCACTTTCATGCAGTGTGCGTAGGTGGGCAAAATAGTATAACCTTCCTGAAAATAATATATGTCAATCTAAAGGACCAACAGTAGGGAATTGGTTGAATACACTATGGTATAACTGTAAGAAGGGTTTTCATGCAGGCATTAAAAAGTAGGTCTTCAAAGAATGAAAGAGGAAAATATTTTCAATATAATGTTAAGTGGGAAAACCAGATATAAAACTTATATATATATATATATGATATATATATCATATATATATATATGCAAATAGCAAATATATCAAAAGATAAAAAACAGCTATTTCATATAGTAGGATTATGAGTTATATTTCTCGTATTTTCTAAAATAAACACACATTTTCCGTCTAATTAGCACAAAACTGTACTGTCACTATTGTTTTGTTTCTGCTGCCTGCCTCCCAGCACAGCTACACTGAACAAAACAAAATGATTTCATTAGGAACCCATTTTCCTTGGAAGGTGGACTAATGGGTTATTATAAATACTTACAGTTTATAACATCTGCCCCCCTGGGGGCCTAATAGTTCAAAGTTGTAAGTATGTAGATGATCACGTTGTGTGAAGAAGAAACCGAAGATTCGTCTCGCAGTCCCCTGTGCCCACCTGAGCGCCAGTGCTCCATAGATGTGGGCTTTATTAATTTGATGACGACGAAAGTGGTGCTGTTAGAATTGAGGCACCTCTGGAAGGGCAAAGCTCACCCCCATGGGGGTATACCACTAAGGGCCAGACTGCTGGTGGCCTCCCCTTGGTGAGGATCAGAAAGAAGGTCCTCAGGACATTATTTCTCCCTTGTTGATTTTGTCAGAATAAGACATTTCCCTACTATTTCCTAGGACGATATATGTATCTGAATCTGTGCATCTAGGACACAACGGAAATTAGATTTGGTGTCTTAAGTGGCAGCCCCACGGAGGCCCACGCTGCAGAGAGGCAGGTGCACGGCTTCTGGAGTGGTTGCTGACATTCTGGGCCCGCATTGGTCTTCCCAGGAGAGAACAGGTTAGCCTTTTCAGGTCTGGAGTTGGCAGAGCTGAGTTAGGTATTTTGCTCATAAAGCAACCAGGAGCTTCAAATTCTAGACGTAGTTCTAGATAAGCCTCCATTCTAGGTTTCTATTGGCGTAGGCAGGTCTACTAGGAGGCTGTGAGGAATATGGTGCACCCAAGGGCACCAGGAGAACAGCTATTTATAAAACTAGACTCTTGGTATTTCACATGCCCCACGTGTAGGAAGCAAGAAGGTAGAACTCTAATTTATTGTTAAAATATTTTTATTACTAAACTGACAGTAACAATGAAAACTTAGAACATTTTACAGCTATACAACATTTCACAATTTACAAAACATTTTGGGTAAATGTTTTTTCTTTTAAATCCTTGGAACTTCATACCCAAATCCAAATAAAATACAAAAAGCACTTTGTGAGCTATAACCTGCAATGCACACATAGTGTATTACTGTATTTTATCAGTGAGTAGGTGGCTGATGTCCTTGTATTTAATTGTAGTTAATGATAGGATTTCCAGACTGATCATTGCGTGGTCACAACTCCTCATTTTCCATGAACTAAAATGAGACCCACGAGTGACTTGTCTAAGGTCACACGGCTAGTGTTTAACAGAGCCAGTCTTTTGTTACCCTGCCTATGTCCTGAAATTCATCTTTGCAATTTGGTGAGAAGAGAAACCGCACTTGCTGTCATTTTGCACCACTTGAGCAAACATGCTCATTCTGCAGCATTATTAAAACCTAAGGTTGATGATGGTCCTATCTCTTTAAAAAGAAAAGAAAAGAAAAAAAAAAAAGGCTGCTGGGGGCGGCGGGGGCGGGGAGGGGGGGGTTGCTGCTGACTGCGGCATCGGCATCAAGTCCGGACCTAGTGCGGCTGCGGTGGCAGTCACGATGGAAGCTGCTGATGTGACAAAAGGAAAACAAAGGCGCCCAGATGGACGCTGACGGCTACCGGTAAGTATCCGAGGATCCAGCTGGATAACTAACGGGAAGGGAAAGGGAAGAAGCTTATGGAAATCGGCCGGCCCGCGGTTTGATTGGTTATTCAGCCCTCTGAGAGCTGGGCTGGAACCAGCTCGCTCTAGTCCACTGCAGTTGTTCGCGGAGATCATTGACCACTTTCCTAAGATACCCGCCTTCCATAGACGATAGAGAATCTTCTCTAACGCGTCCTGCCGCTGTGAGTAACGGGTTCTTTGTAAAAAAATGTACAGTTTGGGCTAGCAGCCTGCGGGTTTGTGGGTGAGGCGCCAGTCGCAGTGTTACTAGAGAGATCCGCTGCGGTCGAGATGCTCACACAACCCGGCTTTGTCATTTTAATGTCCACCCTGGGTTGCAGGGTTTGGTCACAATGGGTCTATTGCTGTAATACCGAGTGTGGGGTTAAGAGCCCTGTTGAATAAGAAAGCGGGATTCTCAAAGTGGCTTATAGTTTAATTTATGGTGATTGTCCTCATTTCAAACAGCACGCCCTTAAATGATTCCACATATTATAGTTCTCTTATACAATGATTTTTGAAAATCCTGCTTTTAGTTAAAAGCCTTTTACTTTGTTATTCAATTTTATTCTAATAAGTGATCATTACATTCTTAGAAAGAGTATATCCCAGTTTTAACTACAAGAATCTCTGTCTTGTTCTCTTTCTTAAAACAAGGTTACTACCTCAGTAAAGACTGCTGGATTTGTTTCTAACATCCTAATTGTTTTGGTTTTAATTGTATCCTGCTCTGTGTAAGTAAAAGTGAATGCAGGTTAATTCCATGTGTTTCCCAAGCACGAGCTTCCCTGAAGTTAGTGGAAAGAAGCTCTTTATTTCTCTACCAATGCAAATAAAAGTAATTGACACTTAATCCCATTTTGTTTGTCATTTGAAAAGTGAATCTCCTACATTGTTTTTTAAAGCTACTCATTGACAACCAGGTACATACCAGGTTAATGCATGATTATGATGTCCCAGTGGTTTTGCTTATGACTAACCAGCTTTCTTTCCCTAACCCTGAAGCAAAGTATCACTTCATCCTCTCCTTACCTTCTCTGGCTTTTGGGCTGGCCAATTTCCCTCTTCTTCTCTCTGGAGACTGAGGCTCCTCAGTCTCCCTTTCAAACATACCAAGTCGGATGTTCCATATTCCCATGTTTTCCTTGTATCTTGCTTGGTTTGTAAGATCCTTTCCATGATTAAGATGGTGTTTTCTATTCTTCCCATGATAGGAAGAAATGCCCGATCATAGCTTTTTGAGACCAAGGTTCGCTTACATCAGAAGCATCTAGTGTAATGTTGCTTTATGCTGGATTTGTTCTCAGAAGCTTTAGGTTCTAATCTCACTCAGCTCTGCCACATCTTAGTTCTGTAACCACTGAAAACGCACTTGACTTCTGAGAGTCTCAGTTCCTTCCTATGCTAGAGATGTTGGCGGTTGTTTTTCACACAGCTGTCATGGGGTTGGAATGAGGTAATGCAAATGAACGCACCAGCCCAGAACTTGGCACAACGTTGCTATTTAGCAGGAGTTTTCACTTTTTCCATTCAGTCTCTCCACCTTCCTATCCCCCCATCCCTGGGGAAGAAGGCTAAAGTGGTTTCTCGTACCATTTTCCTAAAGGAAGGAATTCTGAAATGGTCTTTTGATCAAGTGCACCTTAACAAGCTCTAATTAAATATAAAACATATATTCAGTACTTGCTAAGGATCTCTTACCTATAAAAGTAACACCGTTGCCATGTTGCCACAAGAGCGTTCTACTGGAGAAGGGAAAGCCAACTCTCTTTGCACAGCTCCCACTAAATCCTTTGTGATGGCAGAAACGATGAGGACATTGGCTGTCCTGCCATGTGCTCAAGTGAGGACCACTAAATGTGACTGATACAAAGGGGGCCGAATTGGAAACCAGGACAATTCCCGTTGCTATTGTGATCTTGAACAACCTGGGGAGCAATTTGCTTTTTGTATTGCCAATCCTGTTACTATTTTAATTTCTATTTTATGTGCTTTTCTCCTTTCTCCTCACCACCTTTTCTTTCCTTAAATTCTACACTCAGCACATCGTGTCTGACTTTGACACCTAGGACGGAGCCACTGTGCCAATGCCCAAGGGGGAATGGGATGAAATTGGCAGAAGCACTGGGTGGGAATTGAGGGGGGGATGCTAGCTCCACTTTGGCTTCTTTTTGCGATGACGGGAAAGTCACTAACTTCATCTCTGAGTAAGAGGTATGAAGTAGATACTCCTTAAGTTTCCTTCGAGTGCTGAGTACATAATTAATATAGCCAGTCTCTGTGGGTACCCTTGGTTTCTAACAATTATTTGGTCAAAAGATGTGCTTTCACACGCTGTCGTCTGTTATCATTCCCACAATAATCTCGCGGAATAGGCAACGCCATTTTGCAGATTATAAAGTGTAGAATAAAGAGAGAGGAGAGCCCCAGCTATTTCTTATTTGTCAAAAGGGGAGTTTGAGTAGATGATATCCAAGTTCGCTTTTCTTGCTGAACCTCGGTGAGTCCTCAGCCTCCAAACCCTGAACTCTGGTCCCTGTGCCTCGGTGTCCCCTCTCAGGGCACTTAGATTTTATGGTGGCATGAAACCCAAGCCACCTGGGTTCTTGTTTTTGGAAGAGGCCCGCCCTCTATGGTCTTGTTAAAGTAACATTGAATCCAGACAAACGTTTGATTTAAACATTCTCCTCTGGATTAGAAAATTAGAAAATGTGTGCTCTGCAAGCCACATATCCCTTTTCATGTGTCCTGAAACTATAACATTTTTTAAAAAGTCAAAGACACCCAAATAATGTGGGTGATCACTTGAACTTCATAGATCTCCTTATTTCATTCAAGTAGTAAGTGCTAGAGAGGCATATGTATTTGAGTTTCTCAAGTATCTGGAATTTGTGCATTAATTTACATAGTAATAAAGGCTTAGCCCTTTCTCCTTGTTTTTCATGCAACAATAAATTTAATCACTAAAAAATGTCCTAATAGGGTTACCAGGTATATCACAGGAAATATTGCATAAAATCAACACATACTAAAAAAATGATTTATTTATTTGAAATTCAAACTTAACTAGGCATATTTTTATTTGCTAAATCTAGCAACCCTGTATAAACGGAACCTTAATTGATAAATTAGATAATCATTTACTTTGAGCATGAAGATATTAATTTGTTAGGTTTTTAAGCTTAAAACATAAATGAAATCCAACCTTTATTACTTTTTCATAATATGCAAACATCTCCCTAGTATTATATATTGATGCTTTTATTAAATGTTTTAAGCTAAGTGAACATTCTAAGAAAATCCTGGTTCTGAAGATCATATTATGTCCACATCTCATATTCCCCAGAGGCCTTGCTAATGAATGAAGAAAAATATGCAAGATTTTAAATATATTTGCTTGGAGTCAGATAAATTTGGTTTTGAAAACTGACTGTCCATCATACTAGCCCTGATAATTCACCTTTTGGAAACTTAGTTTTCCCCTTCTTAAATGGGACTGATCGTAGGTTAATACTCCCCACCTCATGAGAGCATGAGGCCAGGTAAGTAAAGTCTCTGTGTGATTTTCCATGGCAGGCTCCCTGAAGAAAAGTTGGTTTGTAAGTGAATGAGTAAATATTATTTTTCCCTTCAAAAAGCCAGATGATAATGTTAGACAGATAGTATGAAATGAGATGTATTTTAATCATATAATCTATGTTTCATCTATTGGTTTTTAAAAGCTTTTTTGAGAAAAATAATTCATATACCATATAATTCATCTATATGATCTTTTATTTTTGTGTAAAATGTTATCTTTGAAGCTAAATTGAGCATTTAAAGGTAAACCCAAGACCCCGAGGAGCTCCTATTCCAGCTCCAGCCCTCCCCAAGCCCGTGCCTTAGACGAGGAGCTCTGCTAGTTGACAAGACTGAAAGCAGAGTCTCCATCAATTTTTTTTTTTTAAAGATTTTATTTATTTATTTGACAGAGAGAGACACAGTGAGAGAGGGAACACAAGCAGGGGGAGCGAGAGAGGGAGAAGCAGGCTTCCTGCGGAGCACGGAGCCTGATGCGGGGCTTGATCCCAGGACCCTGGGATCATGACCTGAGCCGAAGGCAGACGCTTACCGACTGAGCCACCCAGGCGCCCCGAGTCTCCATCAATTTGATCCAAGCTGTGCCTATAGAAGTATGTGTCTTTTTTTATTACCTGGAAATTGGCCAAAGTGACTCAATTATTCAATCTTTACTGAATACCTTCTGTATCCATGGCCCTGAATCTGACTGAGTAGGAGAGTCAAAGATGAACAAGACCTTCCTGAGGAGCATTCAGCAAAGTAGAAGAGGAAGATCTGTATAACACAGAGGAGATTTGGAATGCTGAGGGAATAATGTATATTTTTTCTTATTTTAAATCTGAAATATATCTTCTCTGTTGTACATTTTACATGGAACTCTTTAACTGCACACACACACACACACACGCACACGTACACGTACAACCAACGCATTAAGTATCACTCATTTTTAACTTTGTTTTTGGTGCTCTACAAAGTGCATTTATGTGCCCCTTCAATTAGAGGGGTGCATAGTTGGGGTCAGATAAGGGCTGTAGTGACCATGACCTTTTCTACAATGGATTGTGCCAATATGGTTCTGTCATTAACGACATTCACAATTCTTGCTATGTCTTAATATCTTAATTTTACTCTATTGATTTATAGAGTGAATTAAACTGACTTCTCCATTTTGCAAAGATGCCATTTTAAAGTCTTTGCTGACTCATGTTTTGTTCTGACATTAAGGAGGGCAAGACAGTTTTTCTGAGGGTAATTCCAGTTGAGGTTTTCTGTGGGCCCAAAATCCTGTCTGTACTTGGCTCCCTGTTGTCGTAACGTTGGGGACTTTCAAGGGTAAATTTTCACCGCATCCTGGAGGATTTCGCTACCTATGAGAAAGTAATGTTGATTTTTAAATCCCATTTTTAGACGGATGTGTATGCCATTCTCAGGAGATTGCTAGAGGCTGTAAATGGGTTGAAAGGCTGTTTCTAGGGAAACGAAAGCTCTGAGGATGCGTAAAGCTGCAGAGGCTGTGCCTGTGCGTCCTGGCAGCACGGAGAACAGTGGAAAGGGGGAGAGGTCAACCATGACATCCTTGCTTCCCCCGGGCCATGGGCCCCTTGCCCCCCACCCCACACAAGGAGGGGTTTTACTCCTTCTAAGTCTCTGCAGAAAGCATGCAGTTCTGCAATTAGATGGACACACAGACCAAAGAGAAGGGATACCATATTGAAGATAACATATCAGGGGGAGCTCCTGATTATATTTTTATCTCATCCCCGCAGGAAAGACCTTCCTTTTCATTCCCCGTGGGCGACAGCCAGGTGTCTATTCTGGTTCCTGGGACGTTTCTTCTGTCATCTTTCTTTCTGGTGAAGTCTCCTTTCTTCCACCTTAGAGATCCCTTCGTCTTCCCACGCTGCTCCCTGCCTGCCTACCAAAGGACAGCTTTTGGCTAAAGGGATGCCACCACTTATTTACACAAGCATCATGGTTTACACCCTGAGTCTCTGGGCTGTTTCTGTCTCAAGCAGTGGAACTCAAAGAGAGTTTCAGCTCAGTGAGTAAGTGGGGCTGGTACGTTTCTTCCCCACTCCTTACACGAGATCATATTTACTGCCAAATTCACCCGCTGTGGGGAAAACCCGGGTTGCCAAAATAGGGTATTTTTGCCGGGCAGGCGAAGAGGTCACTGAGTGGGACACTGTGCCTGTATGAGCCACGGGCAGCGACCTCAGGGTTCCAAGCCAGATGAACGGATCCCACTGCTGGCAGGGACAGATGTCCAAGCCCCATTCCCGAATCGCCAGTACAGAGCACCGATAGTCTGGGCTCCTGGGGGCCTGAGACAAGGCCCTGAATCAGTGGGCAGAGAGTATCACAAATGCGTTTCGTGTCACTTCATGTGTTAAAGAATATGATGTGAATAGGAAGAGTGACATCCAATGTTTGCAAAGATTACCTGCAGTTTATTAAGTACTTGTAGACATAGTTTGGGGGGTCTTTATGATGACTCTACACATGGATGGGGCAGGCTAGCCCCGTTTCACAGATGAGGGACGGAGACATTATGCGAGTCTCCAGTCGTGGTCTTCATTGTACCACACTACCCCCAACACCACACGGTGGAAGCAGCTTTCTTCCCTTTTGGGGAAGGTATCGGGAGAGAAGGAAATACTGTTTGATTGCCTACATTGTGTTAGGTGAAGAAGCAAAGAGATAGAAGCTAAAGAACCTGTGTTTAAGCCCCCACATGGATGTCACTTGACTTTCTGAACCCCAATTTCCTTATCTGTGAAATAGGATTAATCATTTCCTACCGAATTACCAGTCTATTATGAAACTGAACTAATATAATGTCTATGGAATCACTTCAACAAATTAAAAATACCGTATCTCTATAAGATAACCCGACTATACTGCATTATAATTTTACTATCACTGACATTTCAATTGTATAAAAAATTTACTATATACTAATTTTCTTGGCTATGTCAATGAGCTACATTAATACAACATTATCATAAAAGCAGTAAAAAAATACCAGACTTTATCATACCATTGTCTTGAGGAACTGTCTTAAATGTATTAGTAGAGTTTGCTCACATTTCTTATATTTTAAATTGCATTAGACTGCTGTTCAATCATGATTGATGCCACAAAAAGGACTACTAACTTTTCCTTTCCCTGCAATGTCCTTGCTGAGGATTTATAAAAGTAAATGTGTGATATACTGAAGCACTCAAAAATGGATTCATTATCAGATAAAGATTTCTATACAAGGGGTGCCTGAGTGGCTCAGTTAGTTAAGCGTCTGCCTTCGGCTCAGGTCGTGGTCCCAGGGTCCTGGGATCAAGCCCTGCGTCGGGCTCCCTGCTCAGCGGGAAGCCTGCTTCTCCCTCTCCCACTCCCCCTGCTTGTGTTCTTTCGCTGTGTCTCTCTCTGTCAAATAAATAAATAAAATCTTTAAAAAAAATTTCTATACAAGAGAAGCATTAAACATATAAGTATAAAAATCCTATATAATGTTAATCTTACAATCAGTAAGGAACTAAAAGCATTTCTGCAGTTTAAAACAATGAATGTGAGAAAGAACTAAATATATATTTAATTACAAGCAGAGATGTGTTCATATATCTGCATATTTAAAATGTGAAATTATGGCACCCGAAGATATAAATGTTTGTTGAATTGAATAAAGATGTGCGTGCGCGTGCATGCACAATCATGAATTGGGAATAGAAAAGACTTTTTAAAAAAGATTTTATTTATTTATTTGAGAGAGAATGAGAGAGAGCACACAAATGGGGGGGAGGGGCCAAGGGAGAGGGAGAAGCAGAACCCCCCATGAGCAGGGACCCCAATGTGGGGCTCCATCCCAGGACCCCAGGATCATGACCTGAGCCGAAGGCAGACACTTAACCGACTGAGCCATCCAGGCGCCCCCAAAAAAGACATTTTAATATTTCTTTTGCCTGTATATCTTGATCTTGGATTAGTACAAAGTCATCATGAGAATAAAGAAAAGAATATGTGATAAATGCTGCATGATATATGTGAATGCTGATGTGCTCCATACATTCAATATCATGAGAAACAGTCTGCTTTATTGGAGAAACCTCTTGAACTGAGGGTCTAGAGCTTGTGTTGGAGTTGTGTCACTTCCTCATTGTTACCTTGTAGGGCCCTAGTGGCCCCAAGAGACACAGTGATGGTATGCATGGTCTCTCCCCTTCCACATTGCCACTGCAGAGCTCAAAATTACAAAGATTAGCATTTACATATGTATAAACTAACATTTACAACATTTGTCATAGACCAGCCCTGGAGACTTTTGTCACCTTGTGCCCTTCTATAGCCCCTTATGGCTTGGGCACATGCTTTAAATTTTTGAGCTTCAATCTCTTAGCCTGTAAAATGGAGAAACTATCTGGTCTACCTCTTTTATCAAGTGGTCTTAAGGATCGCATGACACCATATATGGAGTAGTAAAGGACTACAGAAATGTAAGGTACTATCATTTAAATACCACATGCAGAATTTTTAATTAATTAAGAAGGGCTTATGGGTCAATCAGAGAAAGACATGTATCATATGACCTCACTGATATGAGGAATTCTTAATCTCAGGAAACAAACTGAGGGTTGCTGAGTTGTGGGGGGTGGGAGGGATGGGGTGGCTGGGTGATAGACATTGGGTAGGGTGTGTGCTATTGTGAGCGCTGTGAATTGTGCAAGACGGTTGAATCACAGATCTGTACTTCTGAAACAAATAATGCAAGATATGTTAAGAAAAAAGAAAAAGAAGAAGATAGCAGGAGGGCAAGAATGAAGGGGAGTAAGTCGGAGGGGGAGAGGAACCATGAGAGATGATAGACTCTGAAAAACAAACTGAGGGTTCTAGAGGGGAGGGGGGTGGGGGGATGGGTTAGCCTGGTGATGGGTATTAAGGAGGGCACGTTCTGCGTGGAGCACTGGGTGTTATGCACAAACAATGAATCATGGAACACTACATCAAGAACTAATGATGTAATGTATGGTAATTAACATAACAATAAAAAAATAAAAAAAAAGGAAGGGCTTATGGGTACCCTGTGGATCCTTCCAACTCTAATGAATACTTTGGAGTGCTTGGGGAGTAGGTTCTCATGGAGCATTTCACAAGGTGGAGGACACATGCCTTGAAAACAGGGAATGGTTGGTGTTTAGGAAAGGAAAAGATGCTACTCAAATAGGCAACAACAACAACAACAACAACAAAAGAGATTATGCAGTGAGGATATGATCCCTTTTACAAATCTCTTCTCTACTCGCCTCCCCTCCCTCCTCTTATAAAAAACCTTAATACCCAGACTCTATTTTTCCATCTGTACCTCATTCTTAATAAACAGCTATTATAATAATAAATGAAAGCTATTAAAGACTATTTTAACCAAAGACGTCATTATACACTCTTCATTTTATAAACCTATTTTCAATATTATTCTATGTACGAGATACAATTTATAGGACGAATTTAATTTTTATTATTTTCAAAGGGAAATACTGTGAATACAAAAGACTATATATAAATTAGAGTCCTTTGCCTACTTTTTTTAGGTTGTTTCTTTTTTTATTTTCAAAAGTTCTTTATGTATTCTGGACACAAACTTTTGTCAATTAGTTTGGCAAATATGTTAGTCAATTAGTGAGGCAAATATGTTCTCCTGATTTTTGTAGCTTGTCTTAGGTGAACAGAAGTTCTTAATTTTAATGTGGTTTGACTGTAATCATCTTTTGTCTTATGGTTAGTGGCTTCTATTTGTTCTTTAAAGAATTCTTCTTTACTCTGAGGTCATAAAAATACTGTGTTATGTTTCTTTCTAAAAACTTTAAGGTTTGATTTTCTCACTTATGTCTGGCTTGGATATTTGTGCACCGTGGAAGGTACAGATACATTTTGTCTCTATGGAGATAATAATTTGTCCCAGTAACATTTTCTGAATGGTCCTCTTTCCCCACTGAATTCTACAAACACCTCTGTCACGTACCAAGTTTCTATGAATGCACTGCTCTGTTGCCAAGCTTTTTATTCTGATTGTTCTTGTGTGAATGCCCTAACTTACAATAGGTTTACATTGAGATTCAATATCTAGAAAAGCAAGTCTTTTCCCTTACTGTTCTGAAGGAGTGTCTTTTTAAAGAAATTCTTGTTCCTTTGTTCTTCCATAAAACTCTGAGGATCAGCTTGTCAAGTTTTATTTTAAAAAACTTATTGGGAATTCCTTTGAATGAGAAGATCAGTTTGAGGAGAGTTGACATTTCAATGATATGGAGCCTTCCTTTTCATCCTGTTCATTATCTCTGTTTTTTAAAGAACCTCTACAGTGTTTTTTGTTCAGGTTTATAGATTTTTCTTCCTAAACGTTTTATACAAGTTCTTTCATTGTAACGATTCCAAGGTAACTTACTTTTTTTCTGGCTGTCATAAATGGCTATCATTTAAAAGAGCCCCTTTAAAAAAAACAGACTTGCTGGTATGTAGAAATGCGGTTGAACTTCTATCAGTAATCTTGATACACTCCACTACCAACTTTGGTAATTTGTCTAAAAAAATTTTTTTAATATTCCGTATGTGAATAGTGACGTTTTGTTTCCTCTCTTGCCCCCCTCATTCCTCACCCTTCTCCCCCTTTTACTCTCTTGCACTGGCTGGCACCTCCAGTAAAATGTGGGCTAGAAACGAAGACAGGAAAGTATGTCTGCCCTTTAGTGAAGTTCTCATCTACTTCTCATTGACTGAAAGTTTTTTTTGTTTCCTTTCCCTTTTTAATTTTTTTATCATTAATGGCTATTGAATTTTATCCTCTGATAAATCCAGTCAATTTGGTCATAAGGTATTATGTTTATTACACACTGCTGGATGCAACTTGCTAATACGTATTTTGAATTTTTGCATCCATGTCCATGAGTGAGATTGGCCAGGGATTTTGCTTTTTCATATTGTCCCAATTTGGTGTCGATCATTTAATTTGGAAATATTATCAGCCTCATGAAATTACTTGGACATACTGTCTGTTTTTATGTTCTCTGGGAGAATCTGTAAGATACTAGAATTAGCTGTTTAGTGAACGTTTGGTACAGCTCACCAGTGAAACTGGCCAGCCTCGTGCTTTCTCTGTGAGATTTTCAATACCAGCGATTGAATCTATTTCATAGGATGGATTTAGTTCTTGAATTAATTTTCGTACTTTTTATTTTTCCAGGAATTTGTCCGTTTCCAGAATTTAAGCATTCATTACCTGACAGGTTTTATAATCTGTTATCTTTTTAATTAATCTTTTAATTTCTAATTCCTAAATTTCTAATGTTTCACTACCAGCACTCTCTTTGTGTGGGTAACTGTTTTATCTTGATCAGCGTTGCCACAAGTTTGCCAATGTGTCTTTTTAAAGAACTCTGCTGGGGCTCCTTAACCCTCTTTTTAATGAAGAGCGAGCAGGTCAAAGACTCAGTGATTTTGTAGGCACTTGGATCTGACCAGAATTTTGGAAGATTCCTTTTTTTTTTTTTTGAAATGCTTTATTGGGATATAGTATGTCATCAAATGCAAACCCATTTCAAGTGGTATTCTGAGTGTATTCAGAGTTGTGCAACCATTCCCACAGGCAACTTGAGAATATTTTCATCATCCCAAAGAAACCCCACAACCCTTAGCAGTCACTCCTCATTTTCCCTCTTCCCTCCAGCCCCTAGCAACCACTAACCATGCCTTCTGTCTCTACAGATTGGCTTCCTCTGGGCATGTCATATAAATGGAATCATACAATATGTGTCCTTTTTGTGGCTGGCTTCTTTCCCTTAGCATCATGTTCTCGAGGTTAATCCATACTGTGTGTGTTGGAGCTTCATTCCTTTTGGGGGCTGAATCGTATTCCATTGTGGGCTACACCGTATTCTGTTTATCCATTCATCTATTGACGAGTGTTTGGGTTGTTGCCACTTTTTAAAAAATTTTTTTATTGTTATGTTAATCACCATACATTACAGCATTAGTTTTTGATGTAGTGTTCCATGATTCATTGTTTGTGCATAACACCCAGTGCTCCACGCAGAACGTGCCCTCTTTAATACCCATCACCAGGCTAACCCATCCCCCACCCCCCTCCCCTCTAGAACCCTCAGTTTGTTTTTCAGAGTCCATCGTCTCTCATGGTTCATCTCCCCCTCCGATTTCCCCCCTTCATTCTTCCCCTCCTGCTATCTTCTTCTACTTTTTTTTTTTTTTAACATATATTGCATTATGTGTTTCAGAGGTACAGATCTGTGATTTTTATTGATTTTGAGAGGGGTTCTCTGTGCCTCCTGGATTTTGCTGTGTGTTTCCTTCCCCACATTAGGGAAGTTCTCTGCTATAATTTGCTCCAATATACCTTCTGCCCCTCTCTCTCTTTCTTCTTCTTCTGGGATCCCAATTATTCTAATGTTGTTTTGTCTTATCGTATTGCTTATCTCTCGAATTCTGCCCTCATGATCCAGTAGTTGTTTATCTCTCTTTTTCTCAGCTTCTTTATTTTCCATCATTTGGTCTTCTATATTGCTGATTCTCTCTTCTGCCTCATTTATCCTAGCAGTTAGTGCCCCTATTTTTTATTGCACCTCATTAATAGCCTTTTTTATTTCGACTTGGTTTGATTTTAGTTCTTTTATTTCTCCAGAAAGGGTTCTCTAATAACTTCCATTCTTTTTTCAAGCCCAGCTAGTATCTTTAAAATCGTGATTCTGTACTCTAGGTCCTACATCCCACTAATGTCCGTACTGAGTAGGTCCCTGGCGGACAGTACTACCTCTTGTTCTTTTTGTTGAGGTGATTGTTTTCATCTTGTCATTTTGTCCAGAGGAGAATAGATGAATGAGAGAACAAAATGCTAACAGGTTAACAACATCCCCAGAAAATATACTCTAAACAAATCAGAAACGACCTGAAACCAGGGGAAAAGAAAGTGAAAGAAAGAAAAAAGAAAGAGAGAAAAAAAGAAAAAGATAAAAACAAACAAAAACAAAACAAAACAAAAAAAACAGAATATGATCAAATATGATCAGGCTGGTGCATAGATCAGTGCCACACACTAGATTTGGGGTGTATTTTGGTCTATTAGAAGAAAGTGCCTCCTAAAATTTTAAATAAAGAAAGACTTATATATGTACAAAATAAGGGTTGATACGATGAAGGGATGGAATATGACTGTAAAGATGAAAATTATAAAAAATTTTAAAAAAGGAATTGACCAGAAGGTGTTTGAAAAAATAAAGAAGAGGATTAAAAAAAAGGAAACAAAGAAAGAAAAAAAGGGGAGAGAATGTGATCAGGCAGGAGACTGGAAAAAAGCCATACACTAGAGATTTAGGGTATATTTTGATCTGTTAGAAGAAACTGTATCTCAAAGTTTTAAAGAGAGAACAACTTATATATATATGCCAAAAATAAGGGTAACTACTATGAAGGGATAGAATATGACTCTAAAAATGGAAAATAAAAGTGTTTTTTTTAAAAAAAGGGATTGATAAGATGTTGGTTGAAAAAGGGAAAAAGAAAAATTCAAAAAAAAGTTAAAAAAATTAACTTTGAAAGACTAATGAATCATGGTAAAAAAGCCATGAATTCTACGTGCAGTATTCCCCTAGCGCTGGAGTTCTGCCGTTCTCATTGATGGGTAAACTTGGTCTTGGCTGGCTGTTCATGCTGATCTTCTGGGGGAGGGGGCCTGTTGCCGTGGTTCCCAAATGTCTTTGCCGGAGGTGGAATTGCCCCGCCCTTGTCGGTCCGGGCTAAGCCATCTGCTCGTGTTTGCTCTCGGGAGCTTTTGTTCCCTGCAAGCTCTCCGTACAGCGTTGGAGGATGACAGTGAAAATGGCGGCCTCCCAATTTCCGCCCTGGAGGAGTCGAGAACTCGGGGCCCCACTCCTCAGTGTGCCCCCAGAGAAAAGCAGTCGGTCACTCCCGTCTCCCCATCTCTGGCCGCACTCCGAGCTCACCCGGCCTGTGACCGATCCTTTCTATCTCTGGCACCCGACCCCGTGTGGAGTCTCCAAACCCAGCAGATCCCTGCGGTGCGCTCCCGCACCGCTCCTCCCCGGGGGAGGAAGGGGAGTCTCCCCGGCTCTGCCGCTTGTTGGGTCCCTGCTGGAGGAGCAGCGGCCCGACTGGGCCACGGATCACAGTTTATGGCCACCCCGAGCTGAGAGCCCACTCCTCGGCTCTGTCTCTGCAGCCGGCTTCCCCGCTCTGATACCTGGGAGCTCTGCTGCACTCAGGCACCCCCTGTCTTTCTGTGACCCCGAGGGTCCTGAGACCACACTGTCCCGTGAGGGTTCCACTCCCTGCTTAGCCACTGGACCGACGTCCCTCAGCGGAGCCGACTTCTAAAAGTTCTGATTTTGTGCTCCGCGGCTCTATCACTTGCCAGAAGCGGCCGACGGAGGCCCCCTCCCCCGCCGTCTAACCTCCCAAATATCGCCTCAGATTCACTTCTCCGCACGTCCTACCTTCCAGAAAGTGGTCGCTTTTCTGTTCAGAGAGTTGTTGCTATTCTTTTCTTTGATCTCCTGTTGAGTTCGTAGGTGTTCAGAATGCTTTGATCCCTATTCAGCTGAATTCCTGAGACCAGATGAAATCCAGGTCTCCTACTCCTCTGCCATCTTGCTCCACCGGGATTGAAAGATTCATTTTGTTTGTATTCATTTTATTTATCTTTAGAGTTACCCTCTATTTGTGGACCATGGTATTAGGTTTCCATTTATGTTGTGAACAGGGAGTTTCCTTTCATAATACACTTATTTAGGTAGAGACTAATTAAGGAAAAATTTTAAGTAATGATCCAATAGGTGGCACACATATAGGCCAAAGATCCCCAGAGTGGTATGTTGTATCTCAAATAGGAACAAAATCATGAGGGTGACTCATCAGTGACTGGTGTTGGGGAAACTGGTGTTCCAGGCAACACATCGTCTTCTCTCATCCACATGCATATACAATCGTTAATCACAGGGGGTAAGTTCTTTGTTTCTTTTTATTAATTTTAAAATTTGAGTATAGTTGACACACAATGTTACATCAGTTTCAGGTGTAGAACATAGTGATTCAACAAGTCTATACATTATGCTGTGTTCACCACAAATGTAGCTCCCAACTGTCATCCCATGATGCTGTTACAGTATCATCAAGCACATTGCCTGTTATCTACCTTTTCCCAGGGGGTAATTTTGGAACAGTTAGAGAAGAAGACAAGTCCTGGAGAGATGCACATGTACAAATGTTTCAGTGCCCAAAAGGGAATAATAGTTTTTGGAATTCTAATTTGGGGGTTAGATGTTAATTATAGAAGTGATATTAAAACTGAAGACTGTATTACTAGAGAGAATTAAGGAGCTGTTAGAGAAGGACACAGTTATCCCTAGGACCCAGCATGGGTTCATCAAGAGCATGTCATGTCATGTTAATATACTTTCCTCTTTGACAAAATTTTTAGACTGACAGCTCTGCAGAGGGATCAGGAGAAAGACTACATCTTGGCCTTGGTGATATATTGGGCAAAGTCATTGTATCCTGTTACCATTGAGAAAAATATATGTGTTTGATAATAGCACTTTCATTAGGGTTCAGAGTTATGTAGGAAAAACTATTCGAAGATTGTTTTGTGATGAATTTATCATTGTCTATCTGTAGGAAGGTCAAAATAATTTGTCACAGGCTTCTACATTGTGTAGCAATTTTACCAAACATGCCAGGTGATATAGAGCTGATTAATGTTGTAGATTTCAGAGTGTGTGCTTTAAAAGATATTGGCAAACTGGAATTAGAGATGGAAACTCATCGAGTGAGGTTAATGAGCATGAACGTGCAGTGTTCCACTGAAATCCATGCTTCTATTTCTCTCTAACGCTCCCACAGAAGCAGAACATCATGAGCCGAGAAACTGTGCAGGCTGAAGGCCAAGCCTGGAGGGTCTCTATTCAAGTATAACTAATTCCAGATTTCCCTTGGAATTTCACATTTTATCATAAACTTTATATAAAACCTGTGTTGTATGATACATTTATATTTTATGGTTATACTTAAAATGACATTTTAATTGACAAAATCTTTTTTATTTAGAAGACATATTTGGAGTAAGTCCTATTCTCAGAATTGTTATTTATTTATTTATTTATTTAACAGAGAGAGGGAGAGAGCACAAGCAGGGGGAGTGGCAGGCAGAGGGAGAGAGAGAAGCAGATTCCTCACTGAGCAGGGAGCCCGACATGGGGCTCGATCTCAGGACCTGGAGTCATGACTTGAGCCGAAGGCAGCTGCTTAACCGTCTGAGCCACCCAGGGGCCCCTAATTATAAATTCAAATCTACAATTTCTCTAATTTTTGACGCATGGCAACCAGATTTCATTATATATGATTTTATATGAAAGAATAATTAAGATTTTGGATTGGTTTGTTTTAATTAATCTCACTCCTGATGTCTGTTAATATTTTTATTATAACAGGTTATTGGGAAAGTGTTTTCAGGGAATAATTTACAGTGAGTTTTACATTATTTTCCTGGGTTTTCATGAAGCCAAGAATCTCTAGTGTTATAAGTTAAGCTTACATTACCGTCTCTAAGTTATGTTTGTCAAGAATGAAATATTGTCGGCAAGCACAAGGAGAATAGGAATTCAGGAGCTGGTGTTCCAGTTTCTAATTAGCAGTTCCTAGTTGAGTGAGCTTGGACACAGTTCCTCACCTTCCCGCATCCAAGTTTCTTTAACGTACAGCAATTCTACCTCTCTTGTTCTCTCCACCTCAAAGAACCATTTAAGTGTGGTGCTAAGAGAGCACCTTGAAAATTATCAAGCATTTATATGTGTGAGAGTTGTATGAATGGCTAGAAAATTCAATCTCATGTGTCCCTCTGGCTTATCACTCTTGCCACAGTTTGTCCTTTATCTTCCTAGTTTTTTCTTAAAATGTTAAGACTATTGGGAGTCACCAGTGGTTATTGGGAATATTACTAAAAAAGAAAAAGACTTTCAGATAGACACATTTTCTTTTCTTTTCCTTACACAGATGTTTTGCTTTCAAACATGAGTTATATGTAAAGTTGTACCTTTGGATTTAAAGGTCTTATTTCTGAAAAAAGGCACATCATGTGAAGTACGTATTTCACTTAGAAGAAGCCAGGAAAATAGAGAAATGAGAAGAAACGCCTGGGGAGTGAGAACATGAAACTAAATTAAGTATTCATGTTTTTTATTTATAGAGCTCACCATGTGTAGTTACACATGTGCATTTGTTGGTTGTGAGGTGAGGGATAAATGCCATGCGATTTGGCAGGGCTCTAGTGCAACCAGCAGTTTATAATTAGAAAGTCGCTGGAAATAAGAACCATGGCTGTCTTCCACGAGAAATTACATTTTTAGTGCATTTACTCTGAGTACTTTTCCCTACTCCTTCCTTGAGCCTTCCTTGGTTTTTCTTTCAGAATCCAAAAGTGATGCGGGTATCGCTAGAGCAAGAAGAAAGGCTCTTGCCAGCGAGTGTTTCACATCTGCTGAGATGAGGGTGAGCAGCACAGAACCCGAGAGCTTCTATGACATTTTTCCTCACCACCTTCAAAAAGAAATACAGGAGATTCTCAGATGAAAATAGCTTATTTCTGCTGTGGAGAAAAGCCCCAAACCATTACCTACTCAGTACTATTTTACCTGAAGAACTTCTGTGGGTGGCCAGATCAGAAGGCATAACCCAAGGAGGCAACCACGTTCGGACTGGAGAGTCTTACCCGAAGGAACACAACAAAACGCAGCAATGCTTCCGGGCATCAGATGATGAATGAACACTGAGGGGAATACAGGCTTCTCACCGGCCAGGCAGAGCTAAGGTTGGAGTACACATTTAAAGGAAATACAAAGGAAAGACTTCGAAGACTGAAAAATAATTCCATGATTTTCACAGACTCGTATTACAGAAGTGATAATGGAGACCAAGGATAATAGGTAAATGAGTTAAAGTTTTAAGTTACAACAATTTACACTGATTTTTTAAACCTTATTGGGTTTTCCCAAATGAAACATAGATAGGCACAAACAGATGAAAACTTTCTAGAGATGAAACTATAGATACTTCAGCATATGCTAGTACCTCTTACTGGGGCCTTGTGATTATTAAATAAAAAACTGTGAAGTACCTGAAATTGTAGCAAATAACCTGGGAAAGGAGAAAGAGAGAGAGAGAGAGCACAGTCTGCATTTACTTTGTGAACTTTGGTAACAATAAATTTCACTCCTTTCCTCAAATTTAGTTGCTGTTTAATAAGAACATATATAAGCTTGAGGATTTAAGCAAAAATATAATATTTATAATTATCCCTTAAATTTCTATGTGTTCTTTTTTTCTTAAGCATATAACAAAACACTCTTTCATTGATTTTGAATGCTGTATTCAAGTAGTATGCTCAGTAGATAAAATTTTAGTGCCATAGAGACCAGGTAAGTCTTTACATCTTCTAACCTAATGATATCAACAGATGAAAAGACTTTTCAAATTTGGCTTTGGCAAGTTCAGCAAGCCAAATTTGGCAAGCCAAATTTGAAACGTTGAAAAAAAGCCCAGTATTTGTTTTTCACTTTCAAAAATTTCCAAAGTAAAAATTTTTATATGTTTTATTCATTTGACAGTGGAGGTAAGTGTAACTTTTTCAATGGAACTTGCCTCCTTAAGCAAATGAGGATTACTTTTGTGACTGCTTGTTATTTAAATATGTGAATGCACACAAGTGTTGAGACTACTTAATGGATTTGGTTTTTATTGGCCAATTGGAATATTTGACTATTTTCTGTATTTTCTAATATAAAAAGAAGGCTCTAAGACATCTAAGATAATATTACTGATGCTAAATTGTTTAAATATGAGAGAAACATACTATGTAGCACCATACATGCTATCTCACAATTTGTGGATTTTTCTTTTTTTACCTTCTATATAATATATATAATACCTTCTATAGTACTTCTATATAATGCCTTCTCAGTTGTGAAAGATGTTTTTCAAACTAAAGGTGAATTCATTTTCATACAACTTGGCAGTTGACTGATTTGTTAGACATAATATCATTTATAAATTTATTTTAAAGAGTAGTGTTTGTGTAGTAGAATCACTGATTCTGTCACTAAAGTATAACTTTTCAACAATCAGGATTGATTTGAAGCATCTAACAGATGTTGAAAAAAACCAACAGATTCAATTGTCTTTGAAGTCACTGTCTGATAAATTCTATTTATAGCTAAAAAAAGTATATTAACTTTGGGTGTATCTTTGCAGATTATGTAGGCTTTGGTACTGTAGAATTTTCTCAGAACTGATGTATTTGTTTTACTTAAGGCTTATTTACTTATTTACTTAAAGCCAGAATGTCAGTGACTGGATATCGCAAGTGTGTGAGTACACAGAGTGGAGTACATGGGTTGAAGGTCAAAACATCAATCTTAAGGTTATTTTTATAAGCACACACTTTTATTAAGGCATTTAAAACCTATCTTATTAAGACCATAAATCTATAAAACTTGATTGCCTGGTCTCCTTGTTCCTGTGGCAAGATAATAATTTTTAAAGCTGAAAAAGATCCAGTCCAGGTTTCTTGAGCTCTGGGACACTGTAGCCCAAGTTCCCAGAGGTGTGCATGTGTAGTGGGGGCTCACTCACTCATGGCATCAACAGCTCAGGCCCTTCCTAGGGTACTGCCTTTATGTAAATATTTTGGGAAAAGAAGTTAGATTGTCTATTTAATAAGCAATATCAAGTGTTATGCTAAAATAAAGGCAGATGTATTATTGGATATACCATCTGGATATTTAAACTAAAAGTTGAGACTTAATCTCACTTGTTGAAGGCTGCTTTGGGATTGGTTCTCTCTCCATGGCCATCAGGAAGACTCTGGAGCCTTAGTATGTGCCAGGGTAGAAGCAGAATCCAGGATATGGAAGGATTTGGGGAAACTGTCCCCTAAGATGCCTAGGAAACAGTTCTAGTTACAGTGTGCTAAGGAGCTTTGCAGATTTGGTATTGATTCAGGCTGGTGGTGATGTCTGAGATAATTTCTTATGAGTTTTGTTTGATAGATAAGAAAACTGAAATTATGTGACTTGCTCAAACTCAGAGGGTTAGTTAAAGAAAAAATTTTTATGACTCTTGTTAAAGTGGTAAGGAAGACTTCATTCAGGACTATTGCAAGAGATGTCAAGACCGTTGCAACAGGGGCGAGAGATTGGGCTCAAATCTAAATACAGCAAAGGCAACTGGGGGTTTATAGCCAATGAGCAGAGTGAGGGGACCAGAGGATGGACAATTAATAAGAGGTGATATCCAGTGTAAGGGGATTCTGGCTAATGCAACTTGACAGAATTCTTGCTGAAGGCAGGACAGGGTGATCAGGTATCAGGGTATTTGATTAAATATTGAGGGTAATCAGATATTAAAGGTACGGAGATTTTTGCTAAACTGATTTAGCAGGAGTCTTGTTAAAACTGGGTTAGGCAGGTGGGAGACAGAGCCCAAGGGCAAGCCCTCATTGAAAAGAGGGCTCAGAGGTGCCTTCTAAAGTTTGGTCATGGAGAGAGTCCAGGTTCAAGCTGGTTCAAGCCCAGGGTGCCTGGACCTGCCTCTCCCATCTTCCTCCAGGGTCTACAAGTGTGTCTGGCTCTACATCTAACCTGGGGATTACAGGGGAACACTTTCAGTTAGGATCCTCCAAATAAACCTCTGCTCTTAAAATCATTCACTCAACTAACACGTACTGAGCATTTATTATGTGCCAGGTACTTGGAATACATCAAGGTGTATACTGACTTTTATGAATCTTACATTCTAGCAGGGAAAGATAGGAAACAAATAATAAATGTAATACATAATTAAATTATATGGATATCTTACATGATGGAACAAAAGGAATGGTAGGCCAAGAAAAGGAGGTGGGAGTCTGATGGTGTTGTACAGGAATGTGTGCACAATTTTACATAGGAAGGTCAGGACAGACTTCACCGAGAAGATGAAATCTGAGCAAACACTTGAAGGAGAGAAAGGAATAATCATAATCATATAGGGGAAGAACGTTCCAGACAGGGGAAACCCAAGCAAAGCGCCTAGGTGGGAGCTGCCTGGCATGTTCCAAGAATAAAGAGGTGGTGGGCATGCTGGAGCGAAGTGAGTGAAGGCGAGTTGATGGTGTGATTGAAGAGGAAGCTGGGCACGAGGTCACCATAAAGGAAATAGGAATCCATTGCAGGGTTTTAAGGAGTGATATGCTCTGACTTATATGTTTAAAGGATCCCTAGCTGCTATGGAGAAGGCCAGGTGTAGAAGTGGGGTCACCATTCTGGGCTATTGTAACAAGCCAGATGAGAGATGATGATGGCTATGGGCTGGATGGAAGGGTGTTTTCTTCTTACCTTCTTCCCTGAGGTACTTCTTATCTGATGACTCTGCAGCGATTCCCGCACGTGTTTGTCGGTGTTTTCACCAAGGCTTCAAGAATATCCTTACCATCTGGCAGTGTGGGAATGTTGAATACACTTAAAATGAATGTCAACAACCTACTTATGATGAGTGTTTTGCCATTTTCCCAAAAACAATCAATTCCCTAATTCTCCAACTGACACTAACTACCAAGAGTTAGCACAGACCCTAGAAGTTAAGGGTTCAGTCCTACAAGACTGCCCCACTTGAGGGGCCAGGTACAAATGGGATCTCTAGGCAACCCAACTACAAATTCAGGGATTCCCGTGATACCCTTCCTCAGGTTCAATAATTCACTAGAACAAGTCAGAACTCAGACAGCGCTTTACTCATGATGACATTGGGCAGTGATCCATTGTGCCTGAGTTTATTGTAAAGGATATGATTCAGTAATAGGCATTTGGATGAGATACATCAGGTAAGATTTGGGGGCAGGGGGTGTGCAGAATTTCCATGCCCTCCCATTGCTTTGATGTGTTCACTTATCTGGTGAATTTAGCCTGGTTGTTTCAGAGTTTTTATTGAAGTTTTATTCTGTGGGCACAGTTGATTAAATCATCAGTGATTGAATTCAATCTCCAGCCCCTCTCCCCTCCCTGGAGGTCAGGGAGTACAGCTGAAAGTTCTAATTCTCTAACTGCATGATTGTTTTCTCTAGCTCTAACCACTGATCTTGAAGTGACTTAGGAGCCCTGCCTGAGTTATTTCATCAGTATACAAAAGACATTATTATCCTCAGGAAATTTAAAAGCTCTGTGCCAGGCCCAAGAAGATAAAGACCAAATATATATTTTCTATGATAGCACACTAGGAGTAAGAAAGATTCAAATGGGAAAGCAGAGTCCAGTCTTCAGGAGAGCAGGCAAATAAGCTGAATTCAAGTGTAGGAAACTAAGCCCAGATAGGGAAGATCAAGTAGTCAGTAGAGGGCCAGGAAAAAAAGCCAGACCTTGTACTTCTCATTGAGGGGCAGGAGTGGATTCAGGCTTGAAGCCATCGGTTTAATGGCAGTGACTCAGAACCAGAGCCAGGGCGACTGGCGTCCAAAGAAAGAACAAGTGGATTAGCAATTATTCCACACCCCCTGGATTCAGTAGTTCATGAGTATAAATAAGGTCAGTTAATATTTACATCTCTATCTCCATGGCTCCAAGCCTTCACCTGTTGGACAAGACCTTAACTCCCATGGCCCACGAGGGTGCTTAAATTCCTCCCCAGCTATTTCTGGGCATCCTCAAGGTGGTGGCATCTTATATGGGCTCAGGAATGAATTTGCTCATGTTCTTTCCTCTTGAGCCTCTCTGTCAAGGGGACTTGTCAAGGCCTCGGCAGCTGGGGTTCTTTAAGACATTATCCCCTGCACCCAGTGGACACTTTGAGCCCGAAACAACTCTGAAACCTGGGGAGAGGGCAGTAAGGGGAGATGAGTGGTTTCTCCTCGAGCCTGTGCTCATTCTGTTTTCTAAGAGGGAAGCAGTGCTTCATGGACTTAGTCTTGTCCTATGTTTCATAAACATACCTGAGTTTCTGTCCTCACAGCCTCAAAACCAGTCCCTTATATATGGGCAGAGAGGGGAGGATGGGTCCTGTCCTGCCTCTTCTACATCTCCTCTCTTCTTTTCTCCTTGGATACCGCTGCATCCAAACAAAACAAACTCGGAACAAATACCTTCCACTTCCTTTCAGAGAAAGCAAATTGTGTAATGGAAAGAGTATCAACATTTGAGCCAGATATATTTGATTTGAATCTCAGCTTTGCTATTTACTAGTTACGTGGCCTTGAATAGGTTACTTTTTCTTAATATGGGGATCATAATGCCTACAGTAATGTTAGGTTAGAGATCATGAATGTTAAACACTCAGCATAATAGTTGACCCAGAATGCCTCAGAAAAGGTAACACTTGTTATGATGACTTCCATTAAGTAGTAAAAATTCAACTGAGTAATTTATTTTTTTTATTTTTTTAAGATTTTATTTATTTATCTGAGAGAGAGAGAATGAGAGAGAGAGAGCACGAGAGGGAAGAGGGTCAGAGGGAGAAGCAGACTCCCTGCTGAGCAGGAAGCCTGATGTGGGACTTGATCCCGGGACTCCAGGATCATGATCTGAGCCGAAGGCAGTCGCTTAACCAACTGAGCAACCCAGGCGCCCTCAACTGAGTAATTTAAAAATTCAAATTAACTTTGTTGAATGATTCATTAATTAGGCAGTATCCCTTCTAGCAAATAGAAAGGAAGTCCATCAGGCTGCAAGAAAGGAAAGGTTTTTAAAGGCAGAGAGGGAGTGGAATAAAGGAAATTATTGCGAAGAATGCATTGTTTGAGGCAAGGTCACCTTTCTAAGGGGAACAGAAAGGGTCTATCAGTATATTTCCCAGTTCTGACCAGGAAATTCCATGTTGACTGGTTAACGGTTACATTCTGGGGGAGGGTGAAACTGCATTTGGGTTAGGTATTACGTCTTGTTTGCTGATGTGATACCCTTAACATAAGTGACTCCCTTTTGGGCTTGGGGTTTTCTTTTCAACAGTCCCTTATCCAGAAACTAGCACTAAGTCTAGCCATCTGTAATGGCTTCCACCATCATGCAGGTGTTACAAGGATGGTGTTGCCTACCACCATCCCAGCTAACGAGCAGTTGTAAACAAGTCTGTCTTACCCGTCTTGGTTGGTTATGGGGATTTTCCTTCCTGCTGCTATCATCCCCTGAATGTGTCCATATGTGCCAGGATCTGCTTGGGGAGGGTTATATCCAGTATCTGGCCATCCAATAGGAAACATAAGATGCAAAGGGAGGGGCTGGGGAGAATCCTGGGAACACCACATAGTATTTTTTTTTTTATTATGTTATGTTAATCACCATACATCACATCATTAGTTTTTGATGTAGTGTTCCATGATTCATTGTTTGTGCATAACACCCAGTGCTCCATGCAGAATGTGCCCTCTTTAATACCCATCACCAGGCTAACCCATCCCCTCACCCCTCTCCCCTCTAGAACCCTCAGTTTGTTTTTTGTTTTTCAGAGTCCATTGTCTCTCATGGTTCATCTCCCCCTCTGATTTCCCCCCCTTCATCCTTTCCCTCCTGCTACCTTCTTTTTTTTTTTTAACATATAATTTATTATTTGTTTCAGAAGTACAGATCTGTGATTCAACAATCTTGCACAATTCACAGCGCTCACCATAGCACATACCCTCCCCAATGTCTATCACCCAGCCACCCCATCCTTCCCACCCCCCACCACTCCAGCAACCCTCAGTTTGTTTCCTGAGATTAAGAATTCCTCATATCAGTGAGGTCATATGATACATGTCTTTCTCTGATTGACTTATTTCGCTCAGCATAACACTCTCCAGTTCCACCCACGTCGTTGCAAATGGCAAGATCTCATTCCTTTTGATGGCTTCATAATATTTCATTGTATGTATATACCACATCTCCTTTATCCATTCATCTGTTGATGGACATCTTGGCTCTTTCCACAGTTTGGCTATTGTGGACATTGCTGCTATAAACATCGGGGTTCATGTACCCCTTCGGATCCCAACATTTGTATCTTTGGGGTAGATACCCAGTAGTGCAATTGCTGGATCGTATGGTAGCTCTATTTTCAACTGTTTGAGGAACCTCCATCCTGTTTTCCAGAGTGGCTGCACCAGCTTGCATTCCCACCAACAGTGTAGGAGGGTTCCCCTTTTTCTGCATCCTTGACAACATCTGTCATTTCCTGACTTGTTAATTTTAGCCATTTGGACTGGTGTGAAGTGATATCTCATTGAGGTTTTGATTTGGATTTCCCTGATGCCGAGAGATGTTGAGCACTTTTTCATGTGTCTGTTGGCCATTTGGATGTCTTCTTTGGAAAAATGTCTGTTCATGTCTTCTGCCCATTTCTTGATTGGATCATTTATTCTTTGGGTGTTGAGTTTGATAAGTTCTTTATAGATTTTGGATACTAGCCCTTTATCTGATATGTCATTTGAAAATATCTTCTCCCATTTTGTTGGTTGTCTTTTGGTTTTGTGGACTGTTTCTTTTGCTGTGCAAAAGCTTTTTATCTTGATGAAGTCCCAATAATTCATTTTTGCCCTTGCTTCCCTTGCCTTTGGTGATGTTTCTAGGAAGAAGTTGCTGGGGCTGAGGTCAAAGAGGTTGCTACCTGTGTTCTCCTTTAGGATTTTGATGGACTCCTGTCTCACATTTAGGTCTTTCAACCATTTGGAGTCTATATTTGTGTGTGGTGTAAGGAAATAGCCCAGTTTCATTCTTCTGCATGTGGCTGTCCAATTTTCCCAATACCACTTGTTGAAGAGACTGTCTTTTTTCCATTGGACATTCTTTCCTGCTTTGTCGAAGATTAGTTGACCATAGAGTTGAGGGTCCATTTCTGGGCTCTCTATTCTGTTCCATTTATCTATGTGTCTGTTTTTGTGCCAATACCATACTGTCTTGATGATGACAGCTTTGTAATAGAGCTTGAAGTCCAGAATTGTGATGCCACCGCTGGCTATTTGGGGTCTTTTCTGGTTCCAAGCAAATTTTAGGATTATTTGTTCCATTTCTTTGAAAAAAGTGGATGGTATTTTGATGGGGATTGCATTGAATGTGTAGATTGCTCTACGTAGCATTGACATCTTCACAATATTTGTTCTTCCAGTCCATGAGCACGGAACGTTTTTCCATTTCTTTGTGTCTTCCTCAATTTCTTTCATGAGGATTTTATAGTTTTCTGAGTACAGATCCTTTGCCTCTTTGGTTAGATTTATTCCTAGGTATCTTATGGTTTTCGGTGCAATCGTAAATGGGATCGACTCCTTAATTTCTCAATCTTCTATCTTGTTGTTGGTGTATAGGAATGCCACTGATTTCTGTGCATTGATTTTATAACCTGCCACTTTACTGAATTCCTGTATGAGTTCTAGCAGTTTTGGGGTGGAGTCTTTTGGGTTTTCCACATAAAGTATCCATTCATCGGCAAAGAGTGAGAGTTTGACTTCTTCTTTGCCAGTTTGGATGCCTTTGATTTCTTTTTGTTGTCTGATTGCTGTGGCTAGGACTTCTAATACTATGTTGAATAGCAGTGGTGATAGTGGACATCCCTGCCGCATTCCTGACCTTAGGGGGAAAGCTCTCAGTTTTTCCCCATTGAGAATGATACTTGCTGTGGGTTTTTCATAGATGGCTTTTATGATATTGAGGTATGTACCCTCTATCCCTATACTCTGAAGAGTTTTGATCATGAAAGGGTGCTGTACTTTAGCAAATGCTTTTTCTGCATCTATTGAGAAGATCATATGATTCTTGCTCTTTCTTTTATCAATGTATTGTATCACATTGATTGATTTGCAGATGTTGAACCAACCTTGCAGGCCAGGGATAAATCCCACTTGGTCGTGGTGAATAATCCTTTTAATGTACTGTTGGATCCTATTGGCTAGTATTTTGGTGAGAATTTTTGCATCCATGTTCATCAAGGATATTGGTCTGTAATTCTCCTTTTTGTCTGGTTTTGGGATCAAGGTAATGGTGGCCTCATAAAACGAGTTTGGAAGTTTTCCTTCCATTTCTATTTTTTGGAACAGTTTCAGAAGAATAGGTATTAATTCTTCTTTAAATGTTCTGTAGAATTCTCCTGGGAAGCCATCTGGCCCTGGGCTTTTGTTTGTTGGGAGATTTTTGATGACTGCTTCAATTTCCTTAGTGGTAATAGGTCTGTTCAGGTTTTCTATTTCTTCCTGGTTCAGTTTTGGTAGTTGATACATCTCTAGGAATGCATCCATTTCTTCCAGATTATCTAATTTGCTGGCATAGAGTTGCTCATAATATGTTCTTATCATTGTTTGTATTTCCTTGGTGTTGGTTGTGATCTCTCCTCTTTCATTCATGATTTTGTTGATTTGGGTCATTTCTCTCTCTCTTTTTTTTAAAGATTTTATTTATTTATTTGACAGAGAGAGACACAGCGAGAGAGGGAACACAAGCAGGGGGAGTGGGAGAGGGAGAAGCAGGCTTTCCGCCGAACAGGGAGCCTGAGGCGGGGCTCGATCCCAGCACCCTGGGATCATGACCTGAGCTGAAGGCAGACGCTTAACGACTGAGCCACCCAGGCGCCCCTCTCTTTTCTTTTTGATAAGTCTGGCCAGGGGTTTATCAATCTTGTTAATTCTTTCAAAGAACCAGCTCCTAGTTTTGTTGATCTGTTCTACTGTCTTTTGGTTTCTATTTCATTGATTTCTGCTGTGATCTTTATTATTTCTCTTCTCCTGCTGGGTTTAGGCTTTATTTGCTACTCTTTCTCCAGCTCCTTTAGATGTAGGGTTAGGTTGTGTATTTGAGACCTTTCTTGTTGCTTGAGAAAACTTGTAGTGCTGTATACTTTCCTCTTAGGACTGCCTTTGCTGTTTCCCAAAGATTTCGAACAGTTGTGTTTTCATTTTCATTTGTTTCCATGAATTTTTTAAATTCTTCTTTAATTTTCTGGTTGACCCATTCATTCTTTAGTAGGATGTTCTGTAGCCTCCATGTATTGAGTTCTTTCCGACTTTCCTCTTGTGATTGAGTTCCAGTTTCAAAGCATTGTGGTCTGAAAACATGCAGGGAATTATCTCAATCTTTTGGTACCAGTTGAGACCGGATTTGTGACCTAGGATGTGATCTATTCTGGAGAATGTTCCATGGGCACTAGAGAAGAATGTGTATTCCTTTGCTTTGTGATGAAATGTTCTGAATATATCTGCGAAATCCATTTGGTGGAGTGTGTCATTTAAAGTCTTTATTTCCTTGTTGAACTTTTGCTTAAATGATCTGTCCATTTCAGTTAGGTGGGTGTTAAAGTCCCCCACTATTGTATTGTTAACAATGTTTGTTTTCTTTTGTTATTAATTGGCTTATATAATAGGCTGCTCCCATGTTAGGGGCGTAGATATTTACAATTGTTAGATCTTCTTGGTGGATAGACCCTTTAAGTAGGATACAGTCCTTCCTCATCTCTTATTACAGTCTTTGTTTTAAAATCTAATTTGTCTGATATAAGGATTGCCACCCCAGCTTTCTTTTGCTGTCCATTAGCATGGTAAATTGTTTTCCACCCCTTCACTTTCAATATGGGGGTGTCTTTGGGTCTAAAATGAGTCTCTTGCAGACAGCATATCAATGGGCCTTGTTTTTTTATCCAATCTGATATTCTGTCTTTTGATTGGGGCATTTAGCCCATTTACATTCAGGGTAACTATTGAAAGATATGAATTTAGTGCCATTGTATTGCCTGTAAGATGACTGTTACTGTATATTGTCTGTGTTCCTTTCTCGTCTATGCTGCTTTTAGGCTCTCTCTTTGCTTAGAGGACCCCCTTCAATATTTCTTGTAGGGCTGGTTTCATGTTTGCAAATTCCTTTAGTTTTTGTTTGTCCTGGAAGCTTTTTATCTCTCCTTCTATTTTCAATGACAGCCTAGCTGGATATAGTATTCTTGGCCGCATATTTTTCTCGTTTAGTGCTCTGAATATATCATGCCAGTTCTTTCTGGCCTGTCAGGTCTCTGGATAAGTCTGTTGCCAGTCTAATGTTTCTACCATTGTAGAAGAGATCTGTAGGTTACAGATCTCTTCTCCTGAGCTCCTTTCAGGATTTTCTCTTTATCACTGAGACTTGTAATTTTTACTATTAGATGTCAGGGTGTTGACCTATTTTTATTGATTTTGAGAGGGGTTCTCTGTGCCTCCTGGATTTTGATGCGTGTTTCCTTCCCCACATTAGGGAAGTTCTCTGCTATAATTTGCTCCAATATACCTTCTGCCCCTCTCTCTCTTTCTTCTTCTTCTGGGATCCCAATTATTCTAATGTTGTTTCATCTTATCGTATCGCTTATTTCTCGAATTCTGCCCTCGTGATCCAGTAGTTATCTCTCTTTTTCTCAGCTTCTTTATTTTTCATCATTTGGTCTTCTCTATCACTAACTCTCTCTTCTGCCTCATTTATCCTAGCAGTTAGAGCCTCCATTTTTTATTGCACCTCGTTAATAGCCTTTTTGATTTCGACTTGGTTAGATTTTAGTTCTTTTATTTCTCCAGAAAGGGTTTCTCTAATAGCTTCCATGCTTTTTCAAGCCCAGCTAGTATCTTTAAAACCACTATTCTGAACTCTAGTTCCAACATCTTACCAATGTCCGTATTGAGTAGGTCCCTGGCAGTCAGTACTGCCTCTTGTTCTTTTTGTTGAGGTGATTTTTTCCATCTTGTCATTTTGTCCAGAGGAGAATAGATGAATGAAAGAACAAAATGCTAACAGGGTAACAATGTCCCCAGAAAATATACACTAAACAAATCAGAAAAGACCTGAAACTGGGGGAAAAGAAAGGGAAAGAAAGAATAAAGAAAAAGGAAAAAAAAAGATAAAAACAAAAACAAAACAAAACAAAACAAAAAACAGAATATGATCAAATTTGATCCGGCTGGTGCATACATAGAATAGTACCACACACTAGATTTTGGGCATATTTTGGTCTGTTAGAGGAAAGTGGCTCCCAAAATTTTAAAGAAAGAAAAACTTATATATGTACCAAAATAAGGGTTAATATGATGAAGGGATGGAATATGACTGTTAAGATGAAAAATGTAAAAGATTTTATAAAAGGAATTGATAAGATAAGAAATTGGTTAAAAAAAAGAATTTAAAGAAAGGGAGAGAATGTGATCAGGCAGGAGACTAGAACAAAGCCATACACTAGAGATTTAGGGTATATTTTGATCTGTTAGAAGAAACTGTATCTCAAAATTTTAAATTTTTTTAAAGATTTTATTTATTTATTCATGAGAGAGAGAGAGAGAGAGAGAGGCAGAGGGAGAAGCAAGCTCCCAAGGAGCAGGGAGCTCAATGCGGGACTTGATCCCAGGATTCTGGGATCATGACCTGAGCCAAAGGCAGACGCTTAACCATCTGAGCCACCCAGGCACCCCGTATCTCAAAATTTTAAAGAGAGAACTATATATATATATATATATATATATATATATACCCAAAATAAGGGTAACTACTATGAAGGGATTGAATATGACTCTAAAAGTAAAAAATGAAAAATATTTTTTAAAAAAGGGATTGATAAGATGTTGCTTGAAAAAGGGAAAAAGAAAAATTAAAAAAAAAAAAGACAGTTAAAAAAGAAATTAACTTTGAAAGACTAAAGGATCATGGTAAAAAAAGCCATGAATTCTGTGTGCGGTATTCCCCTAGCGCTGGAGTTCTGCCGTTCTCATTGATTGGTAAACTTGGTCTTGGCTGGCTGTTCTTGCTGACTTTCTGGGGGAGGGGCCTGTTGCCGTGGTTCCCAAATGTCTTTGCCGGAGGCAGAATTGCCCCACCCTTGTCGGTCTGGTCTAAGCAATCTGCTCCGGTTTGCTCTCGGGAGCTTTTGTTCCCTGCAAGCTTTCCGTACAGCTTTAGAGGACGAGAGTGAAATGGTGGCCTCCCACTCTCCACCTGGAGGAGTTGAGAACTCGGGGCCCCACTCCTCAGTGAGCCCCCAGAGAAAAGCAGTCAGTCACTCCCGTCTCCCCGTCTCCGGCCACACTACGTGCTCACCCAGCCTGTGACCGAGTGTTTCTATCCCTGGCACCCGACCCCGTGTGGAGTCTCCAAACCCAGCAGATCCCTGCGGTGCGCTCCCGCGCCGCTCCTCCCGGGGCTGGGGGAAGGGGAGTCTCCCCGGATCTGCCGCTTGTTGGGTCCCTGCTGGAGGAGCAGTGGCCCGACTGTGCCGCGGACCATGGTTTATGGCAACCCTGAGCTGAGTGCCCGCACCTTGGCTCCGTCTCTGCAGCCGGCTTCCCCGCTCCGATACCTGGGAGCTCTGCCGCACTCAGGCACCCCCGGTCTTTCTGTGACCCTGAGGGTCCTGAGACCACACTGACCCAGCGAGTGTTCCACCCCCCACTTAGCTACTGGAGCGTCATCGCTCAGTGGAGCTGACTTCTAAAAGTTCCGTTTTTGTGCTCCACGGCTCTATCACTTGCGGGTAGTGGCTGATGGAGGCCCACTCCCCCACTGCCTATCCTCCCAAATATCGCCTCGGAGTCACTTCTTCGCACGTCCTGCCTTCCAGAAAGTTGTCGCTTTTCTGTTCAGAGAGTTACTGCTATTCCTTTCTTTGATCTCCTGTTGAGTTCGTAGGTGCTCAGAATGGTTTGATCCCTATCCAGCTGAATTCCTGGGACCAGATGAAATCCAAGTCTCTCTCCTACTCCTCTGCCATCTTGCTCCGCCTCAACACCACATAGTATCTTTAGGGAAAGAATCATCAAAAGGCAGCAGCATGAGTTGGGACATTTGGTGGTCCTCACCAAGTGGTAATGAAATGGCCAACTTGGTTTCCCTGTAGTTTCCTACTGTGGGCTCTGCAGCAATTTCCATTTTCCTGGTTCTTGTGGGAGGGAAAACTCAGCCTGCATGTGTGATTCTAAGCCCTTTGGTGGAGTAGTCACAGCCTAGGGTCTGGTCTGCAACAGGTGACTCACCATTGCTGTCAGCTTCAGAGCAGTAAGAAATCCATCTTCAGTGACCAAGGGAAGGAATTTGGTGAGAGAAGGAGGGAAAGACATACTGATGAAAGCTTTGTGGTATTTGTCTACCAATCAGGCACTGCTGCTTTTCAGAATAGTAAGTCTGATTCACCTTCTCCTTCATGGATCAAATTGGCAGTCATGCTGTTGTGAATGGTCTATAGACAGGGTCCCCACAGCGAATTAGGATAAGCCAAGGGTTTACATGCGGAGGTGAAAAGGAACGAGAAATTGCCAAGGAACCTGGCAGCTAAGGCACTGTTACCTCCCAAGACCTGAGGGACTAGGGTAAAAACAATTGCTGAATCTTGAAGGACAAAGCGTTATACTTTGGAGCAACATCTCTTGAGAAGGGTAGTCACCTTTGGTTGAAAGACACAGTCAGACCATGGTGAGGCTGTGTGATGGGTGTTGGGGGAATGAATTCTTTGACATCACTCTCATCCCTCACTTTGACCCTCTGTTGAGGTTCCCGTTGGTCAACTTGACCTGTAGCAAAAGCGCCCCAAAGCCCCGTTGATGCAGTCCAGACAGGTCGGCCTAGGTGAGCAAGGTGGAGAGTGGACGCAAGGGGTAGAGCGATATTTAGTATATGTGGAGAGAAGCCTGGGCTTTCACCCTCTTTACCCATGATTGGCAGAGATCCTATGCCTGGCCTCAGTGCCCCTTTACCTCCTTTAAAAAATATCATGAAAAGTTTTAGGCATACATAAACCATTAGGATGAATACCCATAAAATTAAATACTTATTGAAATTCTGCCACATATGTTCATACCCCTCTTTCTGTTTCCTTCAGTATGTTAAAGCAGATTCTACACACTCTATTTTGTGCTGGTGCTGGTGGCTAGGCCCTGGGGGGTTCGCTGTGCAGTGGCATTTCTCCAACTGCAGGGGTCACCCTGAAGGAGCCCTGAAGACTTCTCCACTCCCAACAGGTGTGTGTCAAAGGAGGGAGTTCTGCGTGCAGGGCCAGAGCAGGTTCACTGCCATCACCAAAAGCTATTGGAAGGGAGAACGGGGAGCGGTAACACAGTAGAAATACTTTCGTTATTTAACATTTATAGGTACTAGAATCATTACTCCTTAAATACTACTTGGGAAGGTCCTCTTCACTGAAAAATCAACTGATAGGTTTTTCTTGAGAAGAATATAAAGTTAATTTATTACCCAGCGTGAAATATTAAGGTTTTAAATGATCTCATTTACTGACTCCCCGAAGCAGAAAAAAATTCCATACAGAAACGATAACTTAGAGACAAATTGACAAAGATACATTTTTTTAAATTAAGCAGTAGGAAAAATGTTTTATATATGAATCCTTAACATAAATTATTCTAACTTCTAATTTGTTATGAATGAAAGCCACAGCCATAAGAAAAATAGTGCAGAAACAAAACACTAATTATTTTCAGAGCCGACCACAATTTGAGGCCTATATAAAATCCCTCAGAGAATAAATAGAAAAAAAAATTCCTTGAAAAATCTTTGAAAATATAAAAAACAAAAAAGCTGTAGAAAAGTGGTTGTGTATTATTCTGACCTCTGGTATAGATAGGTACAGCCAAACAATTTGACATTTTGACATAAATTCACTTGCTCCCTCCTCCCCAAAAGAAAAAAAAACAACAACAGAAGAAAGGAACTGCCCCTTCTCATGTTGCAAGAAAATGCTGGCTAAATGCAGAGTCCAAGGAACAGACTTCAGACACTGTAATTTATTCCTTCTTTTAATCTGCATGGAGAACGGAAGCAAATGTGTTCTTCCAAGAGAATGCACAACAAAGCTTTTGTACACGTTTACTGCCCTTTTTCTTTTTTTTTAATTTTTTTTTCATTTTTAAAAGATCTTATTTATTTATTCGACAGAGTGAGACACAGTGAAAGAGAGAACCCAGGCAGGGGGAGTGGGAGAGGGAGAAGCAGGCCTCCCATGGAGCAGGGAGCCCGATGCGGGGCTCGATCCCAGGACCCCGAGACTATGACCCAAGCCGAAGGCAGACGCCCAATGACTGAGCCACCCAGGCACCCCTTTTTTTCCTTTTTTTATTTAGGGAAGGCTTAGTTCAAAACTTCAGTTGAGTTACAGAGAGAGGACAGGTTTACAAGGACAGTATGTGCTTTGAATACATTGTATTAAATGCAGAGGCAACTGATTGTTTCTGCCTGCTAACCAGTCACCAAAAAAGGCAAACATATCTACATTTTGCTACTTAATGGTACCTTATCATTATATTCTTTGGATCCAAAGGTGGTGTCAGGGTAAGAACTTATTAAAAACCCTTCTTTCCTATTCTGGAACAGGTAATTATCAGTTTCTGTTTTGGAAGTAATAACCACGGATGTTACCAATTTACTTAAACTTATTTAGTGAAGACTGCTCTCAGGGTTAAGTTAAGGATCTTTAGCTCATGCCTTTCATGGGTAAAGTGGGTTCTCCATGAATCAAGTTGTCTTCTGAACCTCCTGTGTCCAGTCAGTTGATTGCTGAAGCCATGCCTAGCTGTTGGTGGTTTGTTTCCACCTTAAAGTCTTTAAAATGGAATAACTAACATTTTTTAAGTTAATATCTTTCTCATGGGTAGTCATATATTACAAGATGTTAGTTTTAAAATTCATTATTCTCACAATTAAAAAGAATTTTTAAGCTTAAGGGATTTTAAATTTAAGGAACAAATTCAGTTGCAAGTACATAGTGAGGAAGAGCATACTTCAGCTGCCTGTCAAGGGTCTTTCGCTCCAGAGATTTTCCCCAGCAGCTGCTTTACCAGATCTCAAACCAACATCTTACACATATGAATGGTAGGTACCTGCACAGTTAACTGTTTGGATATCACCTATATATTAAGACAAAAAGAAATGTTATAGGGGCTCCTGGCGGGCTCAGTTGGTAGAACATGTGACTCTTGATCTTGGGGTCATGAGTTTGAGCCCCATATTGGGTATAGAGATTACTTAAACAAATGTACATGGTGAGTAGAGGAACCAGCTGATGTGTAGGAGTCTTTCAGCAACCAAAGGAAGGCCTTAGAACAGTAAGTGATCCATAAATACTCACAACATTGACCAAAAAAATCTTTAGATTCTGCACAAATGCCAGTCACTTCTTCATCCTCTGATCTTCCATAGGCTGAATTCCCAACCTCCCTATGGCCCTGTTGCTTTTTTTTACTATTGCTTTTCCCAGACTTAGATGTCGTGAAGGATTGCGCCTCTTCCCAAGCTGTGAAAAAATTATTTTGGAGTTTGTGATGAAAGGCTAGACTAGCTCACAGCTTTATCTAATGCCAGTTTATTAGTATCTGTCCAGTAAGAGAATTATTACAGAAAAAAAAGGTAATAAGGACTCACTTTTCTTCTAATTCTTACTTTACATGCAGGATGTGAAGTGCTTGAAGGGAATGGTCATCAGAAGCCAAGTATGTGAAGACCACAGCATTCCCATTTTCAGCAGCGAATGTTGTGGGACATAGAACAACATATAAGAGGTTATAAGCAAGAGGGGTTTCAGTAGTTTATGAATAAAGAAAACTTATGCCTTCTTTGATCATTCATAAGTGAAAGTTAAGCGCTGAAATGTTCAAGAAGATAGAGGTTTGGTCTCATTGGCTCAGCTGGAAGAAGCCTTCTGCTCTTCTGGCTGGGCACTGATTGATGGGTAGGATTTCAGTAGTGTCATTTATCAGGTTCTTCCCATCTCTGAAGCATTTTATATCTATCTCCTGAAATGTGAAGGAGTGTTTCCAACTTCCCATTCATGCACTTAACAACTTAAAAATAAGATTAGAGCTTCCTGGATATATGATCTGAGTCTGAGGTTCTAGCTTTTCACCAGCTCTTCAGAGGAAGAGATCTTGTGATTACCCTGCTTACCTATCTCAGTCCTTATTCACTCCATATGCACTGACCAGGTGTGTGCCAGGCCCTGGGGGTGTGGAAGAGGGATATTGAGATCTGTTTCCTGTTCTTAAAAGGTCCCCAGTCTGCAGAGGGGGATACAGCCATGTACATACCTGGTTTATGTAATGTGGGAAGACCTGGAATAGATAGACAATGCAGAGTATTATGAGAGAATAAGAAAGGGCACATAAGGCTTATTTGTTATGGACCTATTTCCATTTTTCCTTAAACGGTGTTGGGTAGAGAGGGAAGGTTTCACAACTGAAGTGGCATTTGAGCTGGGCCACCAAGGATAGGTAATGTGTTTAACATGTAGGGAGGAGGCAGATGCCACAGGAGGAAACAGAATGTGCAGAGAAATGTGCAAAAAAAAAAAAAGTGCAAAGACATGCTGCAGCACTCTGGGGGAATATTCTGGAAGGAGGGGGGGTGGACAAAGCTGGGAAAGTGAGCCTGTCTTTGAAGCATTTGAACTTTATCATGTGGGTAACTTGAAGTACCGAATATCGTAATGGTGGGCAGAGGCTTAGTCTTGATCCATTCAAGAACAACTCAGTGGTAACATGAAGGATTGACTGAAGACTGAAGAAAGGACTTGGGACAGTGAGAAGAGTTAGGGTGCTGACCTCATGGTCTGAGCAAGAGAGAGTAAAGCTTGAATCAATATGAACACAAGGAAGGAATGGATTCAAGGGAGAGCGATCATGGTGGAGTGCTTAGACATGGTGGCTGATGTTTGTAGAGAATAACCAATATTTCCTTTTGGGAATATTTGTTTTGTGTCTACAATATCTGCAGATTAATCAAAAATGGAAAATATTTAGAAAACAGGCAAGTGACCAAAGTTTAAGTGACAAACACACATAAAATTTTAATTATCAATGAAATTAAAAATATGTTTTCTGAACTATATTCAATTGCCCTAAGTAGTTTTCTTATTGATGATTTTTTTTTTATGTCAGTTGAAAGAGGGTAGAAATAATGAGCAATCATATGATTTGTTTTGGGTGAATTTAGATTTTGATTTGGGTACATTCTGAAAAAAATGTACATTTGAATATTATCTATGCTTTCCTTATTTAAAAATTTTGTCTTTGTTACTTAAGAAATATTCATTTTTATAAGCAGTGAGTAAATAGACAGGAAAGGAATAGAAAGGAAGTCTTCCTCTTCCAATTTATAACTATTCCATTTATTCAATGAAATCATATCAAGAGAAAATTTGAAATGGTTTGAGAAATGAGCAAAATGTAGGAGAATAACAGATTAAGCTTCTATTTAATTGTAGTACTCATGTAAAGTCCAGTTGTTTTGTTTTTTAATGGATTCATTCTCAATTTTCCTTAAACAACTCCCCTGACCTATTTCTATCTAGTGTTTTCTTTGTGTCCCTTCCAGTGGAGGTTGCCTGCCAACTACTATAAATGTTCCCCAAGATAGCATGTGTGTGCAGCCATTTATAAAGCCTTCTGTGTGAGGAAGACTGTGGCATGCTCCTCTTTTACTAAAGCAAAGAAAAAAATATAGTGTTATTTTCCACAAACTCACAGATATATAATTTTGTGGACATGGTTTACCTGATTCATATTTCCAAGTTATTATGGCATTGGCTCTGCACAGAGATAAAATAATGTTCATTCTTTGAACTATTCATTAATGTCACCCCAAGTCCAGATATTTAGAAATGGATTACATAAGAACATGTTTTTTATTTTTCAAAATCTTTAGTGAATTTAAGCAAGAAATATTCAAAACAAATTATGACTAAATAAGGTTTCCATTTATTTTTTATAAATAAACTCCTATTTCTTAAGTACTTATGACTAGAGGATGTTAGTTTAATCAAATTATGGTTTGGGATTCTATTTGAGACACCATTTTAAAACTAAATAAAGGGGACTGCATTTTTAAACACCTAACTCAATTGACTATCATTAACTAAATAGAAGTAGTTAATTGTAAAATCTCCCCCTTTTTGACTGAATATCTATATTTCTATTCTATAATTCATGCTTGTATATTTACCACATACATTTAGAAGTGCTCTTCAGTGTGTGTATGAGGGAGCTTGCATGTGCTACATCCTGCCAGCCTATAAAATTGCCATATGTTTGAAATACAAGACTGTGATCAGCCCTTAAAAAGGAACCTAGGGGGCGCCTGGGTGGCTCAGTTCATTAGGCCTCCCACTCCTGATTTCGACTCAGGTCATGATCTCAGGGTCCTGGTCGAGCCCCATGTTGGGCTCTGTGCTTAGCGGGGAGTCTGCTTGAGATTCTCTCTCTCCCTCTCCTTCTGCCCCTCCCCCCCTGAAATAGTAAATAAGTCTTTTTTTTTTTTTAAGAAGAGAACCTAGGACACCGTTCATTGTTGTTCCTAAAACATCTCTGACTTTTTCGCCATCCCCATTGCTGCTTAAAATAAATGACTGTCTTTGTGTTATGATTTCAGAGGGAGTCGGGTGACTAAACTTCCCAAGCAAAGTATTTCCCCCTTACTAAATTCTGGACAGCAGCACAGAATAAGGGCAGTTGAACAGAGACCTGAGTTCTAATGTTGACACTTGGCATTTGCAAGGAAACCTCAGACAGATTATTTACCTTCTCTGGGTCCTGAGTCCTGACTTCTAAGTATGGATGATAATGTATTCATTGTAGGCTCATTGGGGACCTAAATATGATAGTGGATGTGAAGGATTTGACATGTAGTTGGTGGTAAGTGCATAAAAATGAGAATTGTTCTAGTTGTTGGAATATGTATATTTCGTCCGAGTGAGCCCCAAATTTTTCTCTGGAGCCACAGAAATATTTATACATGAAAACCATTCCCGTATTTGGATAGTATAAGAGGTCCCCGGGAGTCATCTTTTTTTCTCCAGGATAAACATCTCTAGTTCTGTCATGGGGATGTGGGCAGTAATTAAAAACCCAGGTTTTGAGTTTGCTCAGAATGGGGTTCGATCTTGACCCTGTGTATGGTCTTGGGCAGTTTTGACCTTTCTGAATCTTTCATCATCCATAGGAATAAGAATGCCTCATAGGGTTTTTGTGAAGATTAAATAAGAAGCATTTGGTGCCTGGTAAGTACTTAATTAATGGCAGGTTTTATTATTAGGCATTGTTTTGAATTTCTCGCCATCCCCATTGCTGCTTAAAATGAGTGACTGTCTTTGTGATATGATTTCAGAGGGAGTCGGGTGACTAAACGTCCCAAAATATGAACCTAGTTCCTGCACGGCAGCAGAAATGAAAATCCCCTGTTAAAATACAGATATACTTGGGAGAGAGGTGTTAGCTGTGGAGAATAGCCTTTCATTGCCTTCCTGTGTGAAGAAGCAAGCAGTGATCAAAGGACAGCCCCAGGACCACTAAGAGTGGTGTGCTCTTGATAGCTACCTGGTCTGCACTGTCCTTCCTATGGAAGGTCTAAAGAGGTGGAAAGACAAATTCTCTCTCTAAACACACACAGACTCATGAAGATGCACGAGAAGGGAATGCCAGGTGTGAGTGAGACTGTTTACATGCAGGAAGGATGCCCAGGAGCTGAAGTGTGCCCTAGACTGGCAGGAGAACCACCCCCAATGCTTAGATAGACCTGCCTGGAGGCTGAGCCCTGCAGTATGCTTGGGGTTAAAGATAATGGGGGAGGAAAAGAAAAAAAACGGCTTTCATTCCACATACAAAATCAACCAGGAGTGCAGTCTCTTTCCTGACTGGCTTGTGGAACCATGGCGCTGGTCCAGGAAAGCCCTATTAATGGAAGACACTATCTTGGCATTTGTAGCAACTAATGAATTAGGTAGGTTTTCTTTATTTTAGCACTTTTCCTTTTATATGAATATTATGTTGAAGATGTTTGCATATTGTTCCATTCTTCAGGTTCCTTACAGGCAGTAGGATAGAGGGCCTGCATGTAGAACATGTACAGTTAATGTTTACTGAACTCACAGAGCTGGGGGAAGTGGTGGAGAAAAGTGTAGGGCACATCAGGAGGAGATGAGGTTGAGACAGAGGGGTTCAAGAGTACCCAAGACACCCATTGCCTGATTCTCATTTTTTTTTTCTTTTTTTTCTGGCACTGATCTTGATCAAACAGATGCCCAAACAAGAGAAAAAGGGTGAAGGAAGAGACTGGGGGTGAGAAAAAAGGAGTAGGGAGGCCGCCATCTTGGAATTCCTTCTGGCTGCTGTTCCCATGAGGTGATGCACCCCCAAGGCAGGAACTGTGCTCCTTTATCCCGGTACCAGTGCCCAGGGCATACTGGTGCTCCACATCGTTTTATATGAATAAACAAGCAGCTGCCAGGTCAGTGACTGCCCCATTTCACCTGACGGTAACGTGACAGTCAGTCCAGTTATACAGGTGAGCTCAGAACAGTGACAATCCCCCCAGCTGACAGGTGTGAGTATTGGTGGGGTCACACCTTCATTCAGTACCACCCAAGGGGCAGAGGATGGAGAAGGGCAGAAGGTGAAGAAGAACAACTCAGGAAAATAAAGGACAAATAGAAGGAAAATGAACTGACTGGAAGAATAACAGTAGCCAGGAGAAGCAGAAAAAAGGAAGAAATGTATTATGGTATTTGTTGCTCCTACTATTTCCATTTCTATGTTCAATTTATTCAGTTTTTTGATGGGATAGGTTTATGAGTTTCCTACTATTGTGTCTAGGCCTGAAACGCCATTCAAACTTTCCATTTATAAGCAAGCAGCAAATTTATTTTAATGTACATACTGCCTCAGCCAGCTCACTCTGTCTCCATGTTTTCTATAAAATATTCCAAGAGAGGATGTTTAATCAAAGGTCACCATAAATGGAAGAGCTGGAAGAGTGATTCAGAAGTCAGAGGAATTCACATGTGGTTTTAGTATTCCTTGAAATGGCTAATACAGCTCAAGATGTGTCACCTTTATAATATCCAGGGGGCTGAGTCATTTTTTTTTCCCTTTCTAATGCAAAGTTCCCTTGGATTAGTCAATAGATATATGTAAGCATGACTACACTCAAGGCCTCTACTGGTTAATTTTGCTTTGGCAAAGCTGTGTTTGAATAAGCTAGGATTTTTGGCAACCAAACAACTAGCTCTTATTAAAATTAACAATAGATTCAAAAGCATTATGTAAAGTCTGTGCAGGCCTATTTTCTCATAATTTTTACGGCACTTTAGGGAATTCATAGTACCCTCGTTGGAAGTAGAAAACGCAGGAATGTTAATTCAGAAACATGACATCATTTCCCAAATCACGTTCAATATAACTAAAAATAAAAGTTAAGCAATTGTGTCTACATTAGCACAAAGAGCAGGGAAGTTTTGTCATTTGTCTGACTTACTGGTTATTAAATGTGGCCTGTTGGATAAATTCTGCCTGAGCCACCTGCATTTCTGGTTGAAGACCTCATTTTCCCTTAAAGAGTTTACTCTGCCTAAGGCTTTGAAGGTGGAGCTCAGGATCCTGGTGTAGTGCTCTGCTGTCAGTGCACTCAGGGAGGAGACACAGATGGGATGAATGATCAAGGGGGTGGAAACCGAGCCGTGGTGTCTTGTGAAGCATCAGGCTTCCTGAAGAAGATTGAATCTGAAGGTGCGGTGGACACTGAAGAAGGAAAGAGACTAGATGCAAAGGCCAAGTGACCGGGCTCAGCGGGTTAATTTGAGGAGTGTGCAAGGGTAGGTGGGAGGTGGGGAAAGTAAACTGGGGTCAGTGAGAGATCAGGGTGAAAAGTAGGACTTAGATGTTCTGATAAGAAGCTTGCATTTTGTCTTATTTAAGTATTTGGGACAAAGCTGTCAGTTCTGACCATTCTGGAAAATGACTGAGAATCTCTTAAGAAGATAGTGAAATAAACCACCTGATTCACCAAAAAAGTCAAGGTAGTCACATTAAAAATGTTTGTGCCCACAATAGCCAAACTGTGGAAAGAGCCAAGATGTCCATCGACAGATGAATGGATAAAGAAGAAGTGGTATATATACACAATGGAATATTATGCAGCCATCAAAAGGAATGAGATCTTGCCATTTGCAACGACATGGATGGAACTGGAGGGTGTTATGTTGAGTGAAACAAGTCAATCAGAGAAAGACATGTATCATATGACCTCACTGATATGAGGAATTCTTAATCTCAGGAAACAAACTGAGGGTTGCTGGAGTGGTGGGGGGTGGGAGGGATGGGGTGGCTGGGTGATAGACATTGGGGAGGGTATGTGCTATGGTGAGCGCTGTGACTTGTGCAAGACTGTTGAATCACAGATCTGTACTTCTGAAACAAATAATGCTATATGTGTTAAGGGAAAAAAAAACTGTTTGTGCCCAGAGGGAATCTACACATGGTGGTATGGTGATATATTCACCTCAACTATGATGGTATTATTATTTTTCTTTTTAAGATGTAATTCACATGCCATACTGTTCACCATTTTAAAGGATCCAGTTCAGTGGCTTTTAAGGATGTTCACCAGTATGTCACTGTTCTAGAACATTTTCGCCATCCTCCAGAAAAGCCCATTAGCAGTTACTCCTCACTGTCCCCTTTCCCTAGCCCCTGGCAACCAGCAGCCTACTCTCTGTCTGTATGGATTTGCCTACTCCGGACATTTCATACAAATGGAAGCCCATCATGTGTGGTCTTGAGTGCTTGACTCATTTCACTTAGGATACTGTTTTCAAGGCTTGGGAAGTTTTCAGCACAAGATGGAGAGATGTGGTACTGGGAAGGGGCCTGTGGGGGATGCAAACCAGTGGTGGAGGGGTCATTCTGTCTGAGGCTGTTATGGTCTATGTTGCAGTATTGGGGAGCAAAAGAGAGTGATTTAGTGATACACCCACTGCGGGGGCGGGGGTGGTTAACATGCCCAGGAGCTTTGGGACTTCCTACCTCAGGCAGGACATGGTACAGGGGCAAGAGAAGGACATGTCTGCAGATGGGAAGGGCCTTGGGGGCCACCTAGGAGGATCCGGGGAGGGCACAGCACTCATGATGCAATTCTAGCAGAGTCTGTGGCAACAACACTCAAGTCTCTTGTGCAGAGGTGCATCTCTTAGGAACATCTCTTAGCAAGAGTCATCCGAGTGTAGTTTTTTTTTTTTAAGATTTTATTTATTTATTTGAGAGAGAGAGAGAGTGAGAGAGCATGAGTGGGGGGAGGGGCAGAGGGAGAGCAGACTCCCTGCTGAGCGGGGAGCCCAGCATGGGGCTCCATCCCAGGACCCTGGGATCATGACCTAGGCTAAAGGCAGATGCTTAACTGACCGAGCTACCCAGGCACCCCCAGAATGTAGTCCTTAATCTTAAACTCCAGACACAGGTTTTCTGAATGTTTCAGCTGTGAGTTCTCACCAAGATTTAAGAATCTTCATCAAGGAAGTAAAACGTGACCGTGACCTTTTTCTCCCAATATGCTGGTGGTTGCTTGCCCTGGGAAGGAAGCCAAAGTGGCAGGACCTGTCCTGCTAAATGACCTGTGGGTTGGGGTCAGCTCACACCTCCAGTCCCTGGAGCACAGCGGAGAGCCACTGGCCAGAGGGCTGGAGCCAGGGGACAACCAACGGGCACAATCAGAGCCACACCACAGATGTGGCTGCAGTGAGCCTGGCAGTGCTGGAGCCTTGGGGTCAGAGGCTGGAAACCAAGATTGGAACAAGTTGGGAGGGGTATGGAGGAACAGATAACCCAGGCATCAGCCTGGGGTCCAGGGTGCCAGCAGAGGGAGCATCCATCCATTCACGTATTTGACAGTATTTACTGAGCGCCTGTGGCATGCCAGACCCCATCCCATGCTGGGAAGAGAGCAGTGAATTCAACAGATAATGGCTTTGCTCTCATGGAGTGGAAAGCATGGTCGATTGAGGTAGATATTGTACAAGTAAGAAACCGAATACGTATCAGATGGTCGTAGGTGCTTTAGAGAGGGATTACGTAACTTAAGGGGGAGGGCACAGGGAGTGTTGCTATTTTGTACAGGTTGGTTGGGGAGGCCTCCTGAGATAGATGACATTTGAGTGCACACATAAAGGAGGTGAGGGAATAAGAAATGCCATCTGGATGAAGATCATGCCAAACGGGTAATAGCAAGCACAAAGACCCTGGGGCAGGGAGTGTGGTTTGGTGTTCAGGACTGAAGGGTGCCAAGTGTGGCTGTGGTGGAATGAGCCAGAGGTAGTTGAGGCAGGGACTGGGGGACAATGATCGAGGAGGATATGAGCTCTGGGACAAGGTGGCAGGGGGGCTTGACCACTACTGCCTTATATGCTAAAGACCCTGACTTTTCTTTTGAGTGACATGGATTTTGAGTGACAGGAATTTGCATCTTCAGCCCACCGTTTTATCTTGATTTGGCCCCTGTTTTCTGTAGCTGTGTTTCCCCAAGTCCCTGGCTGCCCTCTGCGGTGCTCTTGCATGTTTGTGCAAGGACACTGGGTCACCGCTTCATTTCAAGGGCAGTCACATACTGAACTCAGAATTGTCAAAACAGGATTTGTATGTGAGTAGTTGGTTCTAGAAAAGCCTAGAAGAGGGGAGAGGAGATGGGGATGGTACTGCCACAGCAGTAGGGGGTCAAGGCGAGGTAGAGGAGGAAGTGGGGGGAGACCGTAAGAAGCATAAAGAGAAAGCTGGTGGAATGGCAACAAGCCTGACTTAGGAAAAGCACTTACTAAGGTCAGTCTGACAGAATCTGGAGGGGGGCTTATCAAACATAGCAAGGTTGATGACTCAGGAGTAAGGAAGAGAAGGCCAAAGGGAAGAAGGCTCTAGAGATAAGCATAGAGACACGTGGCTTTCTGCTAGCTGCAGTAAAAGTGTTATTAATGACACCATCTAATATCCTGTCCTGCCCTGATGTCATGGGTCTGGGTGCTACCGGCTACCCCTCTTCCCCGATTGATGTGCATATCCCGCCATAATTGCACAGGGCCTTTTAGGATGTGCAGGAAATGAGCGGGAATGTGGAAGTTTCCTCATTTAACTTGTGCAGAATGTCTCTGGGCACAGACAGTTGAAAATCCTGCTTTCACTGTTGATAATATAGTTCATTATCATTTAGATGCATAAAGACTCATAGTATGCTAAAAGAACGGTGACAGTTGCCTTCTACATGCCCAAACATACATAGTCATTGTTGTACACACACAACCTAGTGCACACATCAGTGGCTTGTAGGAATATAAACAAAAATGGAGTGCTTCCCTTGAAAGCAATAGTATTCACTGAATGAATTGAAAACCAATATTAAAATATTCATCAGTTGGAAGAATACCTCAATTAACCAGGTAGTTTAATTGACTTTATTTTTTCAGATTTTTATTTAAATTCTAGTTAGTTAACACACAGTGCAATATTGGTTTTATGAGTAGAATTCAGTGATTCAACACTTACAACACCCAGGTGCTCATCATAACAAGTGCCCTCCTTAATACCCATCCCCCATCTAGCCCATTCCCTGCCCACCTCCCTCCATCAACTCTGTTTGTCCTCCATCCTTAAGAGTTTCTTATGGTTTGTTTCTTTCTCCTATTTTTCTTTTTCCCCTTCCCATATGTTCAACTGCTTTCTTTCTTAAATTCCACATATGAGTGAAATCATATGGTATTTGTCTTTCTCTGACTCATTTTGCTTAGCATAATATATACTCTAGCTCCATCCACGTGGTTGCACATGTCAAGATTTCATTCTTTTTGATGGCTGAGTAATAGTCTATTGTATGCATATACCACATCTTCTTTATCCATTCATCAGTCCATGGACATTTGGTCTCTCTCCATAGTTTGATTATTGTTGATAATGCTGCTATAAACGTTGGGGTGCATGTACCCCTTCAAATCTGTATTTTTGTATCCTTTGGGTAACTACCTAGTAGTGCTATTGCTAGATCATAGGGAAGTTCAATTTTTAACATTTTTGAGAAACCTCCATGCTGTTTTCCAGAGTGGCTGCACCAGTTTGCATTCCCACCAACAGCGTAAGAGAGTTCCCCTTTCTCTGCATCCTCGCCAACATCTGTTGTTTCCTGTGTTTTTAATTTTAGCCATTCTGACTGGTGTGAGGTGGTATCTCATTGTGGTTTTGATTTGGATTTCCCTGATGCCGAGTGATGTTGAGCATGTTTTCACGCGTCTGTTGGCCATTTGGATGTCTTCTTGGGAAAAATGTCTATTCATGCCTTCTGCCCATTTCTTAACTGGATTATTTGTTTTTTGGGTGTTGAGTTTGATAAGTTCTATATATTTTGGATACTAACCCTTTATCAGGTATGTCATTTGCAAATGTCTTCTCCCATTCTGTAGGCTGTTTAGTTTTGTCCATAGCTTCCTTTACTGTGCAGAAGCTTTTTATCTTGATCAAGTCCCAATAGTTCATGTTTACTTTTGTTTCCCTTGCCTCTGGTGATGTGTCTAGTAAGAAGTTGCTATAGCTGAGGTCAGAGAAGTTGCTGCCTATGTTATCTTCTAGGATTCTGATGGTTTCCTGTCTCACTTTTAGGTTTTTCATCCATTTCGAATTTCCTTTTGTATATGGTGTAAGAAAATAGTCCAGTTTCATTCTTCTGCATGTTGCTGTCCAGTTTTCCCAGCACCATTTTTGAAGAGAATGCCTTTTTTCCATTGGATATTCTTTCCTGCTTTGTTGAAGATTAGTTGACCGTAAAGATGAAGGTCAATTTCTGGGTTTTCTATTCTGTTCCATTGACCTATGTGTCTGTTTTTGTGCTGGTACCATACTGTCTTGATCACTACAGCTTTACAATATAACTTGGAGTTCAGAATCATGATGTCCCCCTCTTTGCTTTTGTTTTTCAGGATTGCTTTGGCTATTTGGGGCTTTTTAGGATTGTTTGTTCTAGTTCTGTGAAAAATGCTGGTGATAGGGATTGCATTAAATGTACAGATTGCTTTTGGTAGTATAGATATTTTTAAGAAAGATTTTACTTATTTTTCTTAGAGAGAGTGAGAGAGCAAGAGAGAATGAGAGAGCAAGCACAAGCAAGGGAGCAGAGAGAGAGGGACAAGCAGACTCTGTGCTGAGCACAGAGCCCCATGCAGGACCCTGAGCCAAAATCAAGAGCTGGTTGCTTAACTGATGAGCTACCCAGGCGCCCCTGGGTAGTATAGACATTTTAACAATATTTGTTCTTCCAATCCATGAGCATGGAATTTTTTCCCATTTCTTTGTGTCCACTTCAATTTTTTTCATAGGTGTTCTATGGTTTTCAGAGTACCTCTTTTACCTCTTTGGTAGGTTTATTCCTAGGTACTTATGGTTTCTGGTGCAATTGTAAATGGGATTCCTTCCTTGATTTCTTTGTCTCCTGCTGCATTATTGGTGTATAGAAATGCAACAGATTTCCGTACATTGATATTTTATATCCTGTGACTTTGCTGAATTCATGTATTAGTTTTAGCAATTTTTTTTTTTTTTTGGTGGAGTCTTTAGGATTTTCTACATACCATGTTGTCTGTAAATAGTGAAAGTTTGACTTCTTCCTTGCCAGTTTGGATGCCTTTTATTTCTTTGTGTTGTCTGATTGCTGAGCCTAAGACTTCCAGTACTATGTTAAATAGTCATGGTGGGAGGGACCATCCCTGTCTTCTTCCTGACTGTAGGGGAAAAGCTCTCAGTTTTTCCCCATCGAGCATGATATTAGCTGTGGGTCCTTGGTATATGGCCTTTATGATATTGAGGTATGTTCCATCTATCCCTAATTTGTTGAGGGTTTTTATCAAGAATGGCTGCTGTATTTTGTCAAATGCTTTTTCTGCCTCTATTAAGAGGATTATATGGTGCCTGTCCTCTCTTTTATTAATGTGGTTGAGATACTCTATTTAGAAATGTGTGGTGGGTAGAATGCATACGATTCTGATGAGTACTTTCTTAAATTTAAATACTTTAAGCAGAGTTATGGTAATAAGGTGAGGTGAGTTAAGGAGAATGAACTAGAATAGCAAATTTTTTTTTTTTATGGAAGAGAAATCATATCCTTACAGTTTGCCTTTGTGTAAGGGTTGTTTTCTCGATCACCAACATCATCCCAAAGCTTTCTTCATTATGCTTTCTCACTTTGCCTATTTGGTTCCATTCTCAGGTGACATCAAGATGAATAGCACCCCAGCCCATGTCATGTTCCATTCCTTGCCCACCATGGTTCATCACAGGACTTACTTCTGTTTTGCATATTATTTATCTGTGTATTTATTTATTTTCTGCCTCCCCATTATGAAAGTGTGAGCCTCATAGGAGCTGGGTGTTGTTTTGTTTAACTGGTATAATTCTGGTATACTGTGGTGTCTGAACTTTGAATTAATGAATACATAATTATATATATCTCACATATATATAACTTTATTTACATGCTCTTCATATTTTTTCTTCTCTTGGACTTTATGAGAACACAATTTGAATCATTCTGATGGCTAATGTGTATCTAAGGTAAGAAAGTGCTAAAATAAAATGCTTTCTACCTCAGTTTTGACAGTGATGTTGTATATCAAAGTGTTTGGGGACAGACCCTCCCTCATATACACAGTTACAAAGAGCCTCAGAGCACATTCTGTGACTGAGACCCCTGCTTAGCCAGAGGACAGAGAGGGAAGGTTGGTAGAGGTTTTTTTGGAGAGAGATGTTGCCACGTGGACAGGATTAGAGGGATTTACCTGCTTTACACTAAGCCTGATGAACCACACAGGAAACTTGGAACTGGAGTTGAGGCCAATTCAGGCCTGGGGCCCAAGCACTCTGAAGCAGTAGGAGGGAGGTGGCTGTATTGATATTGGTATTGCCCAAGCTTGCTGGGCAAGGGGTATGAGAGAAGTTTCCATAGAACACACCTGAACTAAGTGGAAGAGCAACAGGTTGGGGCTGATTGAGGTAGGGCCAGAGCAACCAGAAATGGGAGGTGATATGGAGCTCCTTAAGGTTGTGGAAGGAGTCATGAGTGATCACTCAGTATAGAAATGCTTTTGCCTCTCTGCTGAGGTCTTCAGTGACAGGACTTTTCAAAGACTGCCACAGGAGAAATGCTGAGCTTAATCACCTGCCGGACTCACAGGGCTCAAAACCCCCCAGCCAAGGAACAACCCATCCTCCTGCCTTTCCTGTGTCCACAGCTTTGGCCTGGGTGCGGTTAAATCACCCAGTTGTAAATCAACTACAAATAGTAGTTACTATTTGGGGGAACAGGGAGAGAAGAGAGACTGCCCACTTCTCCCTCCTGGAAAGCAGGCAGCATCTAACTACAGGACTTAGTGTTGGGTGGTGATGGCAACATCAAGGAGACACCGACCTTTATTTAGCGATTTTGCCTGAAACTTATTCTGTTAGAGAATTGAAACTATATTTTGTAACTTAAAGTGAACTCAGGACCATGATTATGTAAAAATGAGCAGAAAAATCATAGGATTTACCCAAATCCCATCCCCAGGCAAAGAAAGATTACTTGCATGAACTATTTCCCCCTACTATCCTTTTAAAAAATATATCTTGATATGTCACTAATCAGGCTTTAAAAAACTAACTAGTTACATTGTTTTCTAATAATCCTGTAGACACTTTAAAAATAAATTTGCCATGTATATTAGAGCAATGTTGTAGATAGTGTCATAAGCTGATCGGACAGTCACTCAAAAAGCCCTGTTCTCTTGCTAGAACCTTCTATTATGGAGGCTTGGTTTTCCCTGCCTTCCTTGCAGCTCGGGCTGGCCAATGAGCGAGGAATAGAAGTCTGCTGGGAAAATTCTTGTTTTTCTGCTAAAGCAGGTAGAACTGTTTTCTTCCCTTCCCCCCCCTTCCTCTTACATTGAATACAGATATATTAGAGCTGTACAAGCCATTTTCGGACAAGGTGAGAGAGTCCCAAAACATCACTGGGAAGTAGTTCTTGACATTGTCAAAGAATGGCATTCCTCCAGACTTCCTGATGTGTGAGAAAAACAAACCCTTATCAGTTTAGCTACTGCTAGTCAGGTAATCAGTTACTTGTAGCCCAAAGCATTTTGAACAGACCCCAAAACAAAACAAAACCTCGTTGACTGATGTTAGGAGTGGATGAAGATGCCATTGACCTATATGCAGTCATTCATTCAACTCTCAAACATCTTAGCAACATTTATTGAATATTACTCTGCCCTTGGCCCTTCAGGTACAAAGAGGAATGCAAAGGTGCTCCCATTGCAATGAATAAAAATTAGTAATAGTCAATAAGGGTTTATTATTATTATACATATTATTATAAGCTGGTCATGGAGACAGACAGTGGGGTGGCCTCAGAAGAATCTGAGAAGGTTGACCAGGGCTTGGTTGTGATGGGCCTTATACGTCATGCAGAATAACTTGAACTTGACCCTACAGTCATCAGGAAACTCTTGCAGATTCTGCAGCACAGAGGTCAACAAGGGCTAACTAGTTGTCAAACCCTACCGGCAATTTACCTATGTGATACTTGGCACTGCTGATTCTTTCCTTGAAGGTTTTTACTTAATCTCACAGATACCATTTTTTTCTTGGTTTTGTTCCTATTCTAAGTCTTGTCTCCTTCCAAATCATCCTCAGTCCTGCCACCTGAGGAATCTTTATAGTGTAATTATGATCACCTAACCGGATTAAAATCTGAAAGTGGCTCCCATGTAGCTCCAGCTGTAGCATGAAGGAGACTTCATGACCATATTCCCACAAACTGCTATTGGATCATATTTCCTGTACCTTGACATGAATCCTACTCTCTGACCCTGTCATATGGAGCTACTTGTAATTCCTCAGCTTTATTGCTATTTTTTTGACTCCATGATCTTGTAGGTGCTATTTGCTCTCCCTGAGAGATTTTTTCCTTTTTCTGTTTGGCTTATGATTTTTACTCAATTTTTAGGACTTCAGTGTTCTAAAGCATGCCCACAATATCCTCATCTTTTTATTTTCAAGCTAAACAGCCTTGTGCTGACTCATTAAACAAAGGAGTAATGACTTGTCTCTCTTTTGTCTTTACATAACTGGCGAACATTCTCTAGAAGGGACTAATTTATTGTTTCCCTCTGATCAAAGATATGCTATTAGGCACATTCCATTTCATAAAATCATGAAGCGTTATTTCAGGAGAAATTAACTCTCAGCCTTGTGCTACACTTCGAAACTGCAGTCCAAACAGTGAGAATGAACTGGAATAAAGGAAGCCCAATTACTATGTAAGAATTTTTACATTGGATTGGACTGGTGTTTTGGTTGTTACCCTGGATAGGGTTTTCAATTACTAAAATGAGTCATTTGAGGGACTGAATGGGACTGGATAGTTTTTATGATCTAGGAATGATGGGAAAGCTAGGGCCCAAGCCATACTGGTTCTGTCATCCAGGGAAAGGGAAAGAAAGCACCAGGGCAAATTAAAACAGGACTCCTGAGAAGGAATAACATTGTTTTCTGCTTTTATCCTGCTGAGTCTGGCCTGTGCGATAAAATAATTTTATTTTACTCATCTCTACAACTGAAATAGGCTCAAAGGGTGGTCCCATGACTCCCTGTTTTTTACGAAGTCTGGACTCATTCATTCTAAAAGAAGAGACTAAAGTTTTGGCTTCTTGCTGTTCTGCATTTTACAATATGCTCCCACAGAATGAGTTAGGGCTCAGCTACACATTTATTAGAATACATCATTTTTGCAAATTTCTTTCTCATCTTAAATAGTGGTGAAAGTTCAGGAACAAAGATATTTATTGGTCTGTGCACTTTTGAAAAAATTAAAATACCCTTGTAAGTATCAGTAGGGTTGAATAGCCTAAGACATTTCTTCTCAATGGAAAATTAGGCAGTTATTAGAAATTCAATTTATACAGTGATAATAATGTTGAAAAACACTATGTACCCATAGTAATCATATAAAAACCCCTTAAATTAATGGTAATGGATAAAAATGTTTTTGTATTGGGGTGTTAGAATGATGTGTAATGTTTGAGCTTCTATCTACTTTTCTGTATTTTCCAGATATTTTTTCATTCCTTTATTTCTCCCTTTCTTTCGGCCCCACTTCCTTTATTGAATTCCTTCCTTTCTTGCTTCCTTCCTTCCCTCCCTCAGTCCTTCCTTCCCTCATATTTATTGAACATCTGTTCTGTGTTAGGACCTCGTTCAGGCTCTGGGAAGCCATCAGCAAATAAGAGAAGACATCAATTTCAGCTTTGCTTTTGTCAGCAGGTTGGAGAATGGGTTGGGGAGGAGAGAAGTTAGAGGAGGGGCAACAAGTGGGAGGTGATGGTACCAAATCCAGGTCAAAGATGCACATGGACTGCAACAGTTGCTCTAGCCCCCTTTCCTCTCATATAACCTCTTTCTGGATAACTTCATTCTCCTGTTTCATTCAGGCCTTTTCTCAAATGTCAGTTCTTAGAAAGGAATCCTAGGACCATCTTAGCTCTTTTCCTCTCTTACCTTGTCCTGCCCCAACTCCCTTCCCCCACTTTTAAATAGTACTTATCCCTACTTGGCTGACATCATAGGATGTATATATTATTTGTCTATTTGTTTATTGTTGTCTTCCTTCCCTAGAACGCAAGCATGAGATGAGGACTTTGTTTTCACTGTCATTTAGAAATGTGTCCTTTCAGTCTTGTCTGACTGAAAAAGTAAATATTAGTTCATTAACGTTTTCTGGCCTAATCTTATACTGAGTTAGTGTTCTCTAATTGATTGTGCTTGCTTGTTCCAACTGTGGAAAGAGCTGCATGATTTACAGACTTTCCCTTTTAAATATGGTTATGGAAAGGGATGGAATAGCTGTCTGGGTACTCTATTATTGATAACGAGTTCTGAGTAATAGTTTTTGTGCAAGAGGGGGAGAAGTGATAATTGAAAAACAGTAATTAACATCGTTTTTGGTGCCAACGCTAAAATTTAATTCTATTCCAGGTATTTAAGCAAGAAGCACCCAAGTTTACTTGTTCAGGACATAGCCTTTGAATTGTCTTAATAGATGTTGCCCCTCCCCCCCCTTTTCGATGTATCTCATCTATACCTATGAGAAATAAGCCAGAGGAAAAGACTGATATTTTCTGAAGCTTCATTCAGCTACGTGCACTTTCAAATTCCAAGGCAACGTTAGTTACTTTTGGGTGATTCCATCAACTTTAAGACTCTGGTCTCTGATTTCAAGGAGCTTGCAGCTGTGATGGGAAAACACTTAGGCTACCAACAATAAAAGGTAATGTTGCCAAAATAAGTTACATATATTTTAACATGTCATAGGATATGTTCATGTATATCATCATCTATTACTTTCTTATTGGCACTCCATCCTCTAGCCAACTGAACCACTGATCTTACTTTTGTGCCTTAGAAAGAAACGGGAAACCGTGAAAGACACTTGCGTTCTGCAATCACCACGTTTCCCGCTGTGCCTAAGAGGCCACCATAAATCTTACTTGGAGATGCTTCCAGAGGTTGAAAGTCTTTAGAGGCGAAGGAGACGTAGGCCCTAGGAACGTCTAGTTCTGCATTTCTCGGTACTGTTGAACTCCACCAGGGAAAATACACGTCTTCCCTCAATGTGTGTTCCGCATATACAATACAATTAAGTGTTTCAGGTCGTCCCGGCCCCGGCGTGGTTGCCCACGCGGGCGGCGCGGGGCGGGGCCTGCAGGCTGGGCGGGGCGCCCACGCCGCTAACGGTCCCGGCGGGCGGGCGCGTGCCCGCGGGCGGCGCCTCCAGGGGCCCTGCCGGCCGGGAGCGCGCTGCCGTTGCCGGCGCTCGCCCCGCCCCCGCCGCCGCGGCTTCCTCTCGCATTTCCAGCTCGGCTCGTGCCGCTGCTCCCGGGGCTGCTGCTGAGCCCGGCCGGGGCGGCGCCCGCCTGCGCCATGAGGGTCCCGCGCTCCGGGCCCGCGCCGGGCCTCTCTGTGCGGCGGCGGCGGCGGCCGTGAGTAGGCGCGACGCGCTGGGGCGGACGCGGGCCGGCGCTTGGCGAGGACGCTCGCGATGGGGGACAGGTAAACCCTGCCGGGGCCGGGCCGAGCCCAGGGCCGCGAGCCTCCCCGCCCCCGGGACCCCGGGCTGGAGGGCCCCCACGTGGCCCCTGCTGAAGGTCCTTTTGCCTTTTGCACAGGTGGCTCCGGGTGACCGTCCTCCCCGGCTGCGTGGGCTGCAGGACCGTGGCCGTTCAGGCGTCCTGGACCGTTCGCGACATCAAGGAGCGCATCTTGGCCGAGACGGGCTTCCCGGTGTCGGAGCAGCGGCTGTGGCTCGGCGACAGGGAGGTATGGCCCGTCGATCCCTTCTCTTTAGTAGGACGCTGGGCCCGCCTCTGTGCTCGGGGTTGTAGCGCATTCACTAGCTATCAGTAGGCTCGCTGAGAGTGAAACTGAACCGGTTTTATTCTTACGTCCTGGAAGGTAGATGCTCAGTTAATGGTCACCCTGGAAATAATGCTTTGTAAGTAACATGAACAAAATCACACGGGTATGTTCTCATCATCAAATTTTATTTGATTTACCATTTCAACATTTGTGTCACCCTGCCCCCTGCCCGCCCTTTTGTCTGAATCTTCACTTCCTGAAATTAAGATAGTTTTTCGGTGGGCATTGTAGTCAGAGGGTTTTTGTTGTGGTTTACTTGTTTTGAAGTGACTTAACCATTACTCACGTTTTTCCCAATTGTGTTGGACATTAAGCTGGAATAATTTTCACCTTTAATGTCTTAGAATTTTCCCCTCAGTTTTGAATAATAGAAATTTAGGGCTGAAAGTATCTTCAGACTATGTTATAGAGGCTGTTATTTTGAGGAATACATTCTCATTAAAACTTCTGAGCTGCAAATGAATGAGATCAAAACTTTGGAAGATAGCAGTATTTCATATTGTCATATATATCCCTTAAGGTGAGTGAAAAAACTAAATTTTCTCAAAGGAGGAGTTAAATTTTTACCGAGAAATAACTTATTCTTTGATCCTAGAAATTTATTCACTTTTTATGAGATAAAAGATCATTTCCAGGATTTAAAAGAGGTAAAAATGTTAAACAAATATATAAGGAATACTGAGCCATACAGAATAACATTTCAAGTGTTGGATTTGTACCCAATACAAACACTGGTGAAGTACTTGATACCTGTGATTTTTAATCCCTCAGTGTAATCTTGACCTGTGTACCTGGGTCCGTACCATGGTCTCTTGACCACTTAGACACAGATTTCCAGTTGAACTGCTCTTACGTTCCTCCACAACTCAGCCCTCCTTACCAGCTCCCCGAAGTGTTTGGTGGCATGCAGACAGTGGCTTGATTGAGGACATTGGACAGAATTGAGGAGCAAAGCTTGTCATTCTTACCTCTTTTTCTGGGCCCATCTCTGTCTCTTCCTTCCTGTGTATACTCTTCTGGTTCTATACCCCCTTCTTTGGTTACTCCTCTGGGTCTGCTTTGTCATTTTGTCCCTTACATGTGGTCCTACCAAGAGGCTCAGTTGTGGCCCAGTCTTGCCATTAGAAGTGTTTTTGGAGGTATCTGTGCAAAGCATTGATATTGGAAGGTGAATATGGCTGTGGGGCATAGAGTGTTTCAGATTGAGTGGATGGGTGGGTGGGGGTCTGGTTAGGAAACTTGTGCTGTCCTGAGCTAGGGAGGTTCTAGACTATGTCTGTAGAGGTGAAACTGAAAGGAAAGGATGTACAGGAGACTCTGTAAAAGTAGAATTTTGGCAGTTTGGTACCAAATGGGTGTGCATGTGTCTATGCTTGTGTGCATGTGTGCAGTGTAATGGGGTAGATGTAGAATAAGATGGAAGGTCTTGCCAAGGATATTCACAAGCCTTGAGTCAGACCTAGAAATAATGGAATTCTGAATATGTCAGGGTAGGCAGGAAACAAAAGCTGTTGAGGACTCCTTGTCACTCGGTGGTTTTGGTTGGTACTGAGCATAGTAAGCAGTAGACACTCACCCTGTCCTCCTTCTTTCTGGGTCTGCCATCCTCTTTCTCGTTACCTCTCTTGTTTCCCTGGCCTGAAAATGGAATTTTTAAGTTCTTCACTTTACCTCCTGTCTCATGAAGAGACTGAAGCTATTCATTATAACTGTGCATCTTCCTGATCCTTTTTCCTCTTGTACAAAATGTGGTCGAGCCTCAAATCAGGAGGTTTGAATTATTACTTAACTTTCCTGTCTCTTAATTGATCAAAAAATGTCCTTTCTGTCAACTCTTGAATCTCAGAACCTCTTTGTGTCCTTGACCACTGAACAAAGGAAGAAGTGCTGGGAGAGCCAATGGTAATTAATATTGTATTGTTTGTGTAGTAATTTGGAAAGAGTTACTGTTTCATAGTAAATGAAAATGAGCATCTCTGAGGTTTTTGAGGGAGGTTGAGGCTGGCATGGACAGAGATCCAGATGTTCAAATCATTTTACAATCACTCTGTTTTAAAATATATGTATAAAGACTGAAATGGGCAACTTTTAAGATTTCATTGCTTCTGGAGATGAATAGGACTAGTGTCACTTTGCTCGGTTGGAGTGATTTGGGGTCTAGGAAGAAGAGAGGCCCAAGCAAAATCCCTTAATCTTGGCAGACTCAGGAGGCGAAAGCTGATAGCACTGCTGAGGTCAGTTATCTGTGCTGCTTGATTTCTCTTTGGGAGAATCACTTGCCTGTAGATAGGTCACTGATTACAGTCCACCAAAAGCCTTCACAGTCAGACTCACATAGCCGGTTACATCTGTTTTTTACTAACATGATTCTACTCCGTGTCTTCTTCCTTTTCAAGTCTTCTTTAAGACCTGCTGACTTCTTCCTGCATTAAAAGTTTCCTTCCTTCCTCCCGTCTGCCTTTCTTTCTTCAGATGTACCTTAGCTATTACTAAATTGGACCAGTAATCCTTGGCTTATGCATGGCTCTCTTTCAGTAATTAATCAGTTAGTTAATTAACTAACAATGGAATGAACAACCAAGATGACATCCTCCAACTGAAGAATGGGAGCACTGTTGATAGTTTATATTTACCTCTGCTTCTCCTCCCCAGCCTGTGTTCCTCTCTTTTTTCCTTTACCCCTTCGTGTTTATTATTTTGTTGCCTGTTTTTGTAGTTGTTTTAATAGTTTTATCATGTGTGTGTATGTATGTGTGTATATAATGTACACCTGTGTACGTATATATCTATATATGTGTATGTGGATGTCTATAAACATATGACCTGAATGATAGACTGTTTACTTTTAGTTGTTAATGAATTTTATAAGAAGCTTGTTATTCCATATGTAGTAACCTGGAATTAGCTTTTTTCACTCAGTATTATGTTATGAATATTCACTCTTAAGTTATGTGCAGTTTAGTTAATCCATTTTTCTTTGCTATATGATACTCCACTGTATTCATATGTCATGGAATTGGGTTGTTTCTGAACTTTTTGTGGTTTACAGCACAAAATAATTACTGTTTTTAATCCATATCTTCTGTGCAGGGAGTTTTTTCAGGCTTGCTTTAAGATTCAGTGGGAATATGTATATGAAAGTGCTTTATAAGCTGGGAACTGTCACAGTGTGCTCAGATATGTATTTTAGAAATGGGGACTAGAATGATGATACACAGAAAGTAAGGAGACCAGAAAAGTGATTATTATAAAAATCCAAGAAATATTGGGAGTCTGAGCAATTGGAAATGGGAGAACAAGTTAGGTCTGAGAAAGATTGAGGATGGACTTGCTGGAACCTGGAGGGTAACTGGATATGTAGTTTGCAGAGAGAGAGAACTTCTCCCCATGTTTCCCTTTAAAGTGAATAGGTAGAAGGTACCACTGTTAATTGAGATACAAAGTAAAAATGAGTAATAAGGGTTTGGAAGGAAATCCAGTGAGGTCACTTTTGACAGGTTGAGCTTTAGGAACCTTGAAAGATATCAGTGTGGGATGGGTGCTAGACAGTTGGAAATACTGAATTTTTGATATGGTAAATTACGTCATTCACACCCTGTTGAGGAGTGTAAGTTACGAAGGTGATTCTTCACGTGAGCTTTTGAGTAATGTTTTGCAGACCCAATGGGTCTGTGGGAGGTCATTCCATAGTAGCACTTGAGTGGACTGCTGGGGAGAAGGTTGATCTGGCTTTGGCTTCTGAGCAGTACACTTTGGAAATGTGAAAAGAATGATTTTGTTTATTTTAATGATTCTGATTAATCATAAAAAATTTAAGTTATTTTATTTTTTTATTTTTTTAAAAATAATTTTATTTATTTGAGAGAGAGAGTGAGAGAGAGAGCACAAGCAGGGTGAAGGGCAGAGAGAGAAGCAGACACCCCACTGAGTGGGGAGCCTGATGGTGGGGCTCGATCCCTGAACTCCGGGATCATGACCTGAGCCGAAGGCAGACGCTTAACCGACTGAGCCACCCAGGGGCCTCAAAAAAATTTAAGTTATTTTAAAGCAGATCTTTATTTGTAATTATTTAAGGATAAATCCTTTAGTTAAGTTTAAGTTAAAATCCTTTAGGTTAAAAAAATCCTTTTAGTTAAATAAAATTGTTGACTAAATTTCTGTTTTTTGAAATATTCACTTCTCCAGAGCAACTTATTTCCTGATGAGAACAGTTAACAAGCATTATTTCTTAAGTGAAAAAAAAAATTGAGGTAGTTTCGAATGTACAGTTTTAGGAACAATATTGCTTTTCATACATTTTCTTTTGTTTTTTTCAGTTACCTGACTGGATCAAGATTGGAGATCTGACTTTCAAAAATTGTCATCTTTTTGTAAACCTTCAATCAAAAGGCTTGAAAGGGGGAGGTATTACGTTGACTTTACCAGGAGTATATGCCATTTTTAGTTGCATAAAGATTATGTTTTAAAAGTAAAATAAAAGTGTATTCCGTGGGATGGGATGAAGGGGTATCCAGGCTGGAGGAAAGCAAGGGCGGATGGAGCTAGTGAATCATAAGAATGTGTGGGGTATCATGCCCTATGCAGCAGAGTCCTGCTGGGTGGGGCTTGGTCCTGGTGGGCACTGTGCCAAAATGATGTCGATAAGTTTGTAGTTGTGATTTCATTGTTTTAAGCACAGAGTTCTTTTTTAATGATATACAGATTTTTTTTTTTCCCTATGCATCTGAGAAGTTAACTTTTCTTTCCCCATCCTCTGTATACTTGCCTGTTACCACCTCTCTGAAGGCAACTGGGTCAGTCAGTTCTAAGAATCTCTCGGTTAGGAAATGCCTAAGGCTATTTGAACCAGACAGCCACTGGGACATTGACTGTGCCGATCTCAGAATAATCCGAACATCGGTTGAGTTTGAGATTATTAACACTGTCATATTGACACCACTGTCTCTGGCTTATTTAGTGGCAAAGTACCTACAAAATGATGCCATTTATTTCATTTGCTTTGGAAAATGGCAACAATTCCTGCCCTCACCCCCCATGCTTTTTATTTTTGAATTAATAATCTTTTGTGATATATAGTCTATTTTTGAGCATTTTTTAAAACCTGAATTTTGTAGTTCAATTAAAAGTCTTGAGATTCGATAAATTGAGTCTGCTTTGCTTTCTACTGAGTCTGATTTAGTTTTTTGTACCTGAGTGCTGCAGCAAAATGTATGAAGTCATAACTTGTATAATTTTACTATGTCCTGGAACCAGATAACCCATTGGTAACAGTCATGGGATTTTTTTTCTAAATCGTATTTTAAATGTGTTCTGTATTTTAGGTCGATTTGGTCAGACAACTCCACCACTTGTTGACTTTCTCAAGGACATTTTAAGAAGATATCCAGAAGGAGGGCAGATTCTTAAGGTAGGTCATGTGTTGTGTACATGTGTGAATTTACTTTGATAAAAATGGAGATGGAGTAAAATGATTTGGAAATCCTAGTAGCATTTAACTTTGTAAAAATTTTGTCTAGATTTAAATAGCAGTATTTCTTTCCTTCTGTGCCTGCAGTGCATATGCTGGATGGGATGGGTTGGAAATGCAGCCATTGTAAATACATGAGGTTTCAGAGGCAGAGGAACTCATTAGGTTGTTGTGTGCTCTGATCAAGCACAGTGTTGCTCTAAGAACACTCTTTTTGTCATTTTATGTAAATATATAATGTAATTTTATAAATGTTATGTGAAATATCTTGCAGAGCCTTTATAAACCAGGCAGTTTACCAGACGAACAAAATAATGCAAAACCCACATTCAGGGGCCATGAACACATTTGACCCTTGGACTTAGAGGTTTGCCTTTTAGGAGAATTGATTTCATAGGATAATGATTTTAGTTATTTGTTTCTATTTACAGTGTATTCTTTTAGTTTGAATACACTCATTGAAAACCAAAAGAACCTCAAAACCTGAACAACCATAGAAGAAAGCAATAGTAAAAGATACAGCAAAAATTATATTTTGTGTTTAAGCCTAATGGGGAAACTCCTTAATTAACTGTAAGAGTAGATCAACTATCATGCATTTTTCTTCTCGTTAATTTATTTAGTGTTTATTGCCTTTAACATCTTGGCCCTCATTTTATTTTCTAGTTTGATTACTAAGTTTTTAGAGAGTAGGATTAGGTATATTTAATTGAATTTAAGTAGTCATACTCAGATAGGTGCTGATTAGGGGGATTGTTCCATCAGTGATTTTATTTTTAAATTTTTTTGTTTGTTTTTATTTTTTATTTTTATTTTTTTGGTTTCAGGAATAGAATTTACTGATTCATCCCTTATATATAACAACCAGTGCTCATCATAACAAGTGCTCGCTTAATACCCACCACCCATTTAGCCCATACGCTCACCCACATCCCTCCATCAGCCCTGTTTATTCTCTATCATTAAGGGTCTCTTATGGTTTGTTTCCTTTTTTTCCCTTCCAACACATTGATCTGTTTTGTTTCCTAAATTTCACATATGAGTGAAATCATATGGTATTTGTCTTTCTCTGCCTGACTCATTTTGCTTAGCATAATACAGTCTGGCTCCATGCATGTTGTTGCAAATGGCAAGATTTCATTCTTTTTGATGGCTGAGTAATATTCCATTGTATGAATATACCACATTTTCTTTATCCATTCATCAGTTGATGGACACTTGGGCTCTTTTAATAGTTTGACTATTGTTGATAATGCTGCTATAAATATCGGAGTGCATGTATCCCTTCAAATCTCTACTTACGGATCCTTTGGGTAAATACCTAGTAGTGCTATTGCTGGATTGTAGGATAGTTCAATTTTTAACTTTTTTAAGGAACCTCCATACTGTTTTCCAGAGTAGCTGCACCAGTTTGCATTCCCACCAACAGTGTAGGAGGGTTTCCCTTTCTCATCCTGCGAACATCTGTTGTTTCCTGTGTTTTTAATTTTAGCCATTCTGACTGGTGTGAGGTGGTATATCTTTGTGGTTTTGATTTGGATTTCCCTGATGATAAGTGATATGGAGCATGTTTTCATGTGTCTGTTAGCCATCTGGATGTCTTGGGAAAATGTCTACTCGTGCCTTCTGCTGATTTCTTAACTGGATTATTTGTTTTTTGGGTGTTGAGTTTGGTAAGTTCTTTATAGATTTTGTATACTAACCCTTTATCAGGTATGTCATTTGCAAATATCTTCTCCCATTCCACAGGCTGCCTTTTAGTTTTGTTGACTGTTTCCTTTGTTGTGCAGCTTTTTATCTTGTTGAAGTCCCAGTAGTTCATTTTTGCTTTTGTTTCCCTTTCCTCCAGCAACGTGTCTAGTAAGAAATTGCTACCGCTGAGATCAAAGAGGTTGCTGCCTGTGTTCTCTGCTAGGATTCTGATGGTTTCCTGTCTCACTTTTAGGTCTTTCATCCATTTTGAATTTATTTTTGGGTATGGTGTAAGAAAGTGGTCCAGTTTCATTCTTCTGCGTGTTGCTGTCTGGTTTTCCCAACACCATTTGTTGAAGAGACTGTGTTTTTCCATTGGATATTCTTTCCTGCTTTGTCAAAGATTACTTGACCGTATATCTGTGGGTCCGTTTCTGGGTTTTCTATTATGTTCCATTGATCTCTGTGTCTGTTCTTGTGCCAATATCATACTGTCTTGATGATGACAGTTTTGTAATGGAGCTTGAAGTTCGGAATTGTGATGTTTCCAGCTTTGGTTTTCTTTTTCAACATTATTTTGGTTATTTGGGGTCTTTTCTGGTTCCATAAAAAAATGGTGATGGTGGGGTGCCTGGGTGACTCAGTTGAGCATCTTACTCTTGGTTTTGGCTCAGGTCATGATCTCAGGTTTGTGAGGTTAAGCCTTGTGTTGGGCTCCGAGCTCAGTGGGGAGTCTGCTTGTGTTTCTCTCCCTCTCCCAACTCACGTGTGTGCACACACTCTCATTCTAAAATAAATAAACCTTAAAAAAAATGCTGGTGATATTTTGATAGGGATTGCATTAAATGTGTAGATTGCTTTGGGTAGTATTGACATTTTAATAATGTTTGTTCTTCCAACCCATGAGCATGGAATTTTTTCCCATTTCTTTGTGTCCACTTCAGTTTCTTCTGTAAGTGTTCCATAGTTTTCAGAGTACAGATCTTTTACCTCTTTGGTTAAGTTTATTCCTAGGTATCTTACGGTTTTTGGTGCAATTATAAATGGAATTGATTCCTTGATTTCTTTTTCTGCTGCTTCATTATTGGTGTATAGAAATGCGATAGACTTCCTTACATTGATTTTATATCCTGTGACTTTGCTGAGTTCATGTATTCTAGCAATTTTTTTTGGCGGAGTCTTCTGGGTTTTCTACATAGAGTATCCTGTTGTCTGTAAATAGTGAAAGTTTGACTTCTTCCTTGCCAGTTTGGATGCCTTTTATTTCTTTGTGTTGTCTGATTGCTGAACCTAAGACTTCTAGTACTATGTTAAATAATCATGGTGAGAGGGACCATCCCTGTCTTCTTCCTGACTGTAGGGGAAAAGCTCTCAGTTTTTCCCCATCGAGCATGATATTAGCTGTGGGTCCTTGGTATATGGCCTTTATGATATTGAGGTATGTTCCATCTATCCCTACTTTGTTGAGGGTTTTTATCAAGAATGGCTGCTGTATTTTGTCAAATGCTTTTTCTGCCTCTATTAAGAGGATTATATGGTGCTTGTCCTCTCTTTTATTAATGTGGTGTGTCACGTGGTTTGATTTGTGGATATTGAACCACCCCTGCAGCCCAGGAGTAAATCCCACTTGATCGTGGTGAATAATTCTTTTAATGTACTGTTGGATCCTATTAGCTAGTGTCTCGTTGAAAATTTTTGTATCCGTGTTCATCAGGGATATTGGCCTGTAATTCTTTTTTTTAATGGGGTCTTTGTCTGATTTTAATCAAAGTAAAGCTGGCCTCGGAGTTTGGAAGTTTTCCTTCCATTTCTATATTTTGGAACAGCTTGAAAATAATAGGTATTAATTCTTCTTTGGATGTCTGGTAGAATTCCCCTGGGAAGCCATCTGGCCCTGGACTTTTGTTTTTTGGGAGATTTTTGATTACTGATTCAATTTCTTTGCTGGTTATGGTTCTGTTCAAATTTTCTGTTTCTTCCTGTTTCAGTTTTGGTAGTTTGTATGTTTCTAGGAATATGTCCATTTCTTCTAGATTACTGAGTTTGTTGGCATATACTTTTTTATAATATTCTCATAATTGTATTTCTGTGGTGTTGGTTCTGATATCTCCTCTTTCATTTGTGATTTTAGGTCCTTTCTCTTTTCTTTTTGATAAGTCTGGCTAGGGGTTTATTAATTTTATTAATTCTTTCAAAGAACAGCCCTTAGTTTCATTGGTCTGTTCATTTTTTTGTTTGTTTGTTTGTTTCTATATCATTTATTTCTGCTCAATCTTTATTACTTCCCTTCTTCTGCTGGCTTTAGGCTTTCTTTGCTGTTCTTTTCTACCTCCGTAAGGTGTAAGGTTAGGTTTTGTGAGACTTTTGTTGCTTCTTGAGGTAGTCCTATATTGCAATTTACTTCCCTTTTAGGATTGCCTTTGCTATATCCCAAAGGTTCTGGGATATTGTGTTTTCATTTTCATTTGCTTTTGTGTATTTTTTAATTTCTTTTTTAATTTCCTGGGTAACCCATTCATTCTTTTGTGGGGTATTCTTTAATCTCCATTTTTTTGTGGTCTTTCCAAATTTTTTCTTGTTGACTTTAAGTTTCATAGCATTGTGGTCTGAAAATATGCATGGTATCATCTCAGTCTTTTCCTACTAGTTGCGGCCTGATTTGTGACCCAGTATGTGATCTGTTCTGGAGAAAGTTCCATGTGCATTCGAAGAGAATGTGTGTTCTGCTGCTGGATGAAATGTTCTGAATATATCTGTTAAGTTCATCGGGTCCAGTGTGTCATTCAAAGCCATTGTTTCCTTGTTGATTTTCTGTTTAGATGATCTGTCCATTGATGTAAGTGGGGTGTTAAAGTCCCCTTACTGTTATTGTATTATTATCAATGATTTCCTTTATGTTTGTTATTAATTGATTTATATGTTTGGGTGCTTCCAAGTTGAGGGCATAAATATTTACAGTTGTTAGATCTTCTTGATGCATAGACCCCTTATTATGATATAATGCCCTTCTTCATCTCTTGTTACAGTCTTTGGTTTAAAATCTCTTTTGTCTGATATAAGTATGTCTACTCTGGCTTTCTTTTGGTGGCCATTAGCATGATAGATGCTTCTCCACACCCTCACTTTCAATCTGTAGGTGTCTTTAGATCTAAAAGGAGTCTCTTGTAGGTTTTGCTGTTGGCATTGCCAGAGGATGAGTATAAGCTCTCCTTACTTCTTGTCTGTCCTCACTGCTCCCTCCCCTCATTTAGGGCGAATAATACAGGGTAATTATTGTGTTTTAAAGATCCATCCATTTAAAATATAACCACTTGATTTGGTTTGGTCTAAGTCAGAGCTTCTCCGGGCAGTTGTCTGTCATCTGTTGACTTTGCTTTAGACAAGGTCCACAATAAACAAGAGATAATATCTCGAGTTCCAGTTTGATGATTATGGTGTTGGCTTTAAGAGTTGGACTCTGAAATTATTTCAGAGCCTGATGCTCCCTTCAAATGGACGAGAGCCCAGCCTGTTTTTGGTAGGCATGCCAAAGTGATTGGGGTTGCTGAGACTGAGGATTTTTTTGTGGCTACCGATGGGTATAAATCTTGTAGTTTGCTCTTTGCTATCTACATTGCAGAGGTGTGACCACCCATCCACCAAACAAGTAACACTACTACTTTCTTTGTGAGAAAGGAATGAATCAGTCCAGACTGTGAAGAAGCTTTCAGCTTTAGTGCAGGGGAAAGACAGGTTCATAACCCATCTTCTCAAGAATACAGAATACTAATCAGTACGTACATACATTTTTCCGAAGAGAAAGTAAGTTTGATAAGGAAGTGATAAAAGTCTGTATTTGGTAACTACTTTGAGAAGAAGGTATCTGTCCCAGAAACAGAACAATCCGTGCTATTTTCAGAAATGGAGTACTTTCTTTTGAATGAAGGCTTTGGGTAGATTGTGAATAAGAGAGTTACAGTTTCAGGATTTGTATTGGGGGCGAGGAGATAGCAAGTTAAAAATCGCATTTTAGGTGCATAATTGGAGAAGGACTCACAAGCTCTCAACTATCCTCTCAGTGCTTGTGACAATTACTTGCAGTCATAGCCCCACCAGATTTAAAAGTAATGATGCCAGTTGTGGGCTTCTGTTACTTAAATGTAATTACTTTTTAAATGTTAATAGGTAAATGGGCAGATGGGCAGATTACTGTATTACTAAATATTATTTTTTGGTGTATTTCTTGATTAGGAATTAATTCAGAATGCAGAAGATGCGGGGGCCACAGAAGTTAAATTTTTATATGATGAAACTCAGTATGGAACGGAGACTCTTTGGTCAAAAGATATGGCACAATATCAGGGTAAGAATCAAGAATGAGGAACAAGGTTCGTTTAATGTGTTAATAGGTAATTTTTAGTGTTTTACAATACTCTGATGAACGGTCTAATTACCATGCATACTGCATTTCTTTCCATACTTAATTCCACTTTTTCAGATGTTTTTCTCTGCTTTTGATGGACAGGAGTCTGCTAAGTCAGTATTTTTAGGGAACAAAGAGTAAAAATGTTGAAACTCAAAGTAACAACGTAAACACATAAGCCTCTTATTTTATTCAGTGAACTTGTGAGTTATATTATTAGCAAGACAGAAGGACACCCTTTCCACATACGTAACACTTCTCTGCATTTAGAAAGAAGTATTGTTATCTACTTTTAGGGTACCCTTGATGTGTTTTAATGTGGGTTGGGAAGAAAAATTGAAGGAGACAAGGGAATAAGGACAATGAATGGAAAGGCAGAGAACTGTAACCAACTCCTGATACCTCTGCCCTACTCTTTGATGTGCTGTGTTCAAAAGAATGTTCATAACTTTCAGTGCAACTTAAAAGTCAGTAGGATAATATATATGATACATACGACTACATATGATTATATATAATAGAATGATTATATATGATGGAAGGTTATTGAAAATAAGAACGATTGATTCAGACTTCCCTGAACAGACTTTTAAAGAGGTGTATGTCCTATATTTTTGAAAAGATGTTTTATGATTGAGGAGAGTAATCAACATTAATTGTTAAATACTTAAACATTATATATTTAATATTTATTAGAGCTGATATATTCATTCTTTGGTCAGATTGTGATAGGCAAGTTGTACTTGTTTGTTGTGTGAAGACAGTGAGACCTAACACACCAGGAGGCTGCCATTCTAGCCCTGACCCCTCCTGCCTTGGTGATGGGGGCAGGCCGTCTCTCTACCATTGTCCAGTTTTATAAAGAAAAGAGTATCAAGTCAGGTGTCCTGGTTTTAGGATTCCCTGATTTATTATAACTACTGTTGAAAGATACCAGGTGTGGAGAGGAGGCTCTTGTTTAGGTCCTGGTCCTGCACGGGCCCACCACAAGGCATGTCTCCCACCACAAGGCATGTCTCCCTTGGGCACCGGTTTGCCCAGCAACTACTCCAATCCCCATATTTACTCACCATGATTAAGCAGATGGCTTAGCCCTGCTTAATTTCAGTCTGCTTGCCTATAAATGGTAATAACAAAATCTGCCTCCAAGTTATTATTTTTTAAAGATTTTATTTGAGAGCGAGTGAGTGAGAGAGAGAGCGCGTGAGCGAGCACAGAGGGAGTGGGAGAAGCAGATTGCTGAGCAGGGAGCCCGTCGCGGGGCTCTATCCCAGGACCCCAGGACCATGACCTGAGCGGAAGGCAGATGCTTAACTGACTAAGCCACCCAGATGCCCCTGCCTCCAAGTAATTTTGTGGATTAGATGGGCTCATCGGTGATAATTTTATGTCTGGTATCACACTGAATTTAATACGTGTGTACTGTAGAGCCATAAAGGTGTGAGGAGATCCTAGAAGTGTTTTGCTTCAAACTCCTACCTTAAGTCTAGGATTTTTAGCTTCCAGCCTTGACTTCACCTCGTTTAAAAAAAAAATACTTGAAACAAGATTATTTAACTGAATTTGTGCATAAGTCCATTTGACTCTGGAAGAATGTGGGCGTTAGGGGCGCCGACCCCTGTGCAGTCAAAAATCTGTGTATAACTTCTGACTTGCCCAAAACTTAGCTACTAACAACCTACTATTGACCAGAAGCATCTTATCCATAACATAGTCAATTAACACATATTTTGTATGCTATATGTATTATGTACTGTAGTCTTCCAGTATGGTAAACTAGAGGAAAGAAAATGTTAAAATCATAAGAAAAAGGAAATACATTTACTGAAAAAAATCCGTGTATAATTGGTGCAGTTCAAACCTATGTTGTTCAAGGGTCACCTGTATACTTAGAGATAAGCTCTTTAAACTTATTATCAGATGAGCTGATTTAAAATAAACTTGGACACATAAAAGTAGGGAGAAATCTTTGATACCTTTATTTAACAAATAATTGTTGAGGACCCTCCATGCTCTTGCATATTTGAAAATATCTTTCTCTTATGTTCAGATGTGAATGTTGTCTTAACTGGTATTGTCTTCTTGGATCTTAGTTTTGTTTCCCTTTATTGATACTTAAATTTGCAAAAGAGAACTTTTCAGTCCACCTTGTTTTTGTTCTTTTTTATGTAATCAGGTGACAGAAGACTCAATCTGTCAAATCAGGTGCATAGAAATGAGGAGATCTTACCCGTTTTCACACCAGTAAGGATTTCAAGGATGTGGTTAATTAAGAGACACAGTGAAGGAAGTATGGAAAAGTCTTGGACTCCCAGCACCTCCCTCTAGGTCCATGCATGTGTTGGATACACCTGGGCCTAAGGTTAGCAGAGGTGGCCTCTGAGTGATGGACGCAGGCCATCGCCTACACAAAAGGAGCTATTTCAGTTTTTCTCTGATAATTAAATAGCTTGTGACTTTTTCAGGGAGTTCTGTCTCATAAATATGTAAATTCCAGGTTTACTTATAATAAGCAAGTTCTAAAAGCATCCACTAGACTCCTCTGCTAGCAGGTAGCGTTAGTGTGTTTGCCCAGAGATCTGTCATCAGCATGTTTACAAGGAGATTTGGCTGGCTTCTCTCTCTCTCCCCCCCCCCTCCCCCCCATTCCTTTTCAAAAGGAGAAAGTAGATTGTAGGCCTGCTGCTCACCTTTCCTTCCCAGATAAATAACTTCTGTTTGAGAAAATTCTCTCAAGAGGTTTATTCTTTTGTTATTTCACTCTCAGAACCAAGAGGCACCTTTTCAATCAGGGTGGATTGGGGTATTTTAAAATTGACCTGCAAGATGGAGGTTGGAGATTCAGTGAGATTCGAGATTAAATCTCCAGGATGAGTATGAGTCCAGAATGAGGATAATCAGATAATATCATGATTAAAAATCTGAAATAAGAACTGGATTATGCCTGCTAAATACGGAAGCCAGTGAAGAGCGATGCATTGAGCTGCCTCATCCATTTGTCTGCTGGCTGAGGTGGGCTCATCTGAGCACCGCCTGGTTCAGTCACTGACTAACCCGTGTTGTCAGGTGCGCTCTGGAAGCCAGTGTACAGAGTAGTTCCACGAACAGGGGTGTTTGCTTCCTGTGTCCTTTCTAGGAGCTCACTGATGGGGTCTGATGGGAGACAGTAAACCTTGGAGAGTGAGGTTGTGAGGAGGAAATTCTTTTTCATTAGAAGCACTACTTTGTTTGAATTTGTAAGAACATGCATCTGTTTTGTAACTTGACAGATGTTTTCTAAAAGCAGCTGGGCCGCAGAGGGTTTTTGGGTTGACAATGGGAAGGAAGGGAGGTCTTCCTCCAGGCTGGCAGCTCTGCTTTGCTCCTGGCAGGGTTACATGGTGTGTTCCCTGCTGGATTTTTAATTCCCTTCCGTAGACCTTCTAGTTAGGCAAGTTCTTTCTGGATTCTGGCAGAGGTTCACTCTCAGTCCCGGTGTTCAGTGTTGTGAGGTTTTGTGGTCCCTGTTTCTGTGTCTTTGTAGGTATTTTTTTTTTAAAGATTTTATTTGTTTGACAGAGAGACAGCGAGAGAGGGAACACAAGCCAGGCGAGTGGGAGAGGGAGAAGCAGGCTTCCTGCCGAGCAGGGAGCCTGATGCGGGGCTCGATCCCAGGACCCTGGGATCATGACCTGAGCCGAAAGCAGATGCTTAACGACTGAGCCACCCAGGTGCCCCTTTCGTAGGTATTTTTAATGGACATTTGGAGTAGGCAGAACCAGACACTGTTCACCAGATCCCGTTTCAGACCAGCTATAGTTAGCTGTCGGCGATTAGGATACTTATTTTATTAAGATTCCTATAACAATGTTTTGCTAATCATAAATACTTAACATGTCATATACCACAGTCACAGTATGATTACAACAGTCACAGTATCTGACTGTTTTGGGGTTTACTCTGTGCTAGGCATTGTGCTGGGCCCTCATTTGTATTCTGTCATTTGAGCCTCCACACTTCTTTGTGGGGCGATACTGTTCTCATCCTTATTTTACAGGCGAGCAGATGGGGACACTGAGCCTTACAGACTTTGTTTGCTGGAAGTGATGAGTTGGTAATGGTAGAGCTGGGTCTGAAATCCGGAGTCCGCTTCAGCCACTGCGTGCTCCTCTTCAGAAAGCCCTCGGCAGTCTTGGCTACTTTCCTATCCATTCTTAGTCTATTACACACAGCACCAGGCCATTTTTGTAAAACAAGCGATGGCCAACATCCCCATATCTGAGCTTGAATTTATAGGTGTGTGAAGAGAGGCTTCTGGGGGTGCTGGAAGGTTCTCTGTGTTCATTTGGATGAAGGTTCCACAGGTTTATTCACTTTGTAAGAATTCATCAAGCTGTGCACTTAAGATCTTTGCACTTCATTGTATGTGTGTTATACTTCAGTAACTTTTTAAAAAAACAATGTTTTTTTTTTTGCGCGCTGCGTGTGAGTTAGGGGAGGGGCAGAGGAAAAGCAGACTCCCCGCTGAGCAGGGAGCCCCACACGGGGCTCGACCTCAGAATCTGAGATCATGACCTGAGCCGAAGGCAGATGCTTAACCAACTGAGCCACCCAGGCACCCCAAAAGAACAATGTTAATTATTTTTAAATATGTTGAATTACTATAGTTGAACATATTCAAAGAATGTTAGAGATTCTGAAGTTTTAAAAAGTGGTGTTCCAAAAACATTTTGAATTAAAAATTCACATTATAAATTCAAATATTTTGAATTACAGAGGTTACCTTTTAAAAGAGCTACTTTGAAGACAGGGTAGTAGTATTCTGAAGTGCTGATTTTAAAATTTGTCGCATTAATGATTGTTTTAGTTATACAGGTAATGCCTTGTATAGAAAAATCCAGAGGCTGACAAAAACAAACAGGGTGATTATTAACATGACTAAAGGATTATTTTTCTCTTTATGAAATAATATATTAACAAGGTTTTTTTTAGATAGCAAGTCTCCTTTGTACATTTATAGGTTATCCTGTTTACAAAATGATTTAAATATGCCATTTAGGAACAAATTTTATAAAGTAATAACTATTCTTCATTTGCTCTGTGGTTTGGATGTCTAAGTATCATAACATCCTTAATTTTCCTTTTTGGAGTTTTGGCCAGCAATAATTTTGTTTTTCCTGCTAGTTATTTTTACATTAGTTTTTGTTTTTACTTTTATTGTGAAAATTGGAATTACAATGCAGAATTCAGTCATTCCATTCACTTCTTTCCATCTTCCCATGGAATAAGCAGTTTTATGTAGAGGAAGTTCTTGGCAGAGGACTGAACACCACGGCTTACTTCTTTCTGAATACTGCATGTGCGCTTTAACACGCAGGGCCGGCTTTGTATGTATACAACAATGCAGTTTTCACCCCAGAGGACTGGCATGGCATTCAGGAAATAGCCAGAAGCAGGAAAAAGGACGACCCCCTGAAGGTTGGAAGATTCGGAATTGGGTTTAATTCTGTCTATCATATAACAGGTATAGTATTTTTGGTTTCTGGGTCACGGTCATGAAAATTATTTTAACCTACATTTTGTAATTTATTTGGTTAACTTTGGAGATGATACTTTTAAAAGGCATCTTTTCCAAATTCTCTGGTGGTGGCAAGAAGTATGCCAGTGAATTATCCATGTTTTCTAAAGTTACCATGGTTGGTACACCAAAACTTTAGCATGTGCTGCTAAACATTAATGTCGTGATCCGGTGGGATCAGTGTAATATTATATGTTAAGTCATTTTACATGAGGTTTGAAATATAACTCTTCAAATGCCTATTCAAATTATTACTACTCTAAAAAATTTTACACTGAGTATCTTTGAGTCAGACAAATGGATTTTCACAGATTTTCTTGTACATATTTTTAAATATTAGGAGATTAACGAGGAAAGTATAATACTCAGTAGAATTGAATAACGAACAAAGTGAAGATCTTTGATTCTGGTTTCTCAGCATTTCCTGATAAAAGTTTTACTCTTCTTAAATGTTTGAGTATTTTAAAGATTACTTTGAAATCATGTTTTGAATCTAGAAAGAATATGAGGATTCCGGTTCATGGTTACAATAGGAAGTACTTTAAACTCTTGGTGTAGACATCTCTGAGAGTAGATGGCTATTCTTCCAGAGTCAAAGCTCTCAGTGTTTACTGTAGTTTGTGCTAAAAAAGTTGTTTTCATGGAATTGGCACTTGCGGTGGTTTAGTTTCAAACTCTGTTTGCAGTTTGAACTTGCAGGAGGAGAGACTGAGCTGGCTGGCAGAGCTGTAGCTATATAGCAAGGGTAACCCTATGACTTATGTTCAAACCGGAGCACTCATCAGGGTGGAAGAGGGTGGTATCATTCTGAAACCGCTGGCCTGAACTGCGACTACCCTTGCCTAGGGGCACGTTGGGTCACCCTCACTATAGCCCAATTTTAGTAAGCCTCTATTTTGATTGCATTTATATTATTATAATCTATTGTGTAACTTAAATCATACATTAAATCATATCTCACAGTATTATGTAACAATTATACATGAATGTTAACATTGACATGTTCAACCATTTGCGAGTTACTCCTCAGGTCTGTGGAAGTTTTAAAATTTTATGGGGGCACATACATGAATTGCATAAGTGTGGAGACTGTCGTACAGGAATGAACTGTTCATTCGGAGGGTCAAGCTGACTGCCAGCATCTGTGTATCACTGTGGGTTTGTTTGTTCCCCGTTGGCGAGTGAGCACGTTTATGCGGGACGGTATTAACTGGAGTGCTGTGCTCTAATCTGAGGCTTTGCAGAGGTCGTGCATCATGCTTTACAACTGTCAGGAATCTCTCTGACATAATTTCAGTAATGGGAGTGCAGACGTGATGTAAAGGGAGCGCAGACGAGAGTGCCATCCCACCACGTTGTTGATGAATTTAGCGGTTGGGTTGGTGGACATCACATTTCCTACTTAAAACACCTGGAAGCTTAGGAATCTGTGGTTGTGACAGCTCGGCCTGGTGTTGATGACCATAAATATTAACATGCATCTTGCATGAAGGTTAGGTGCTAAAGTCAGCATGTGAGGCAAAACACGTCACAATTACTCTCAGGAAGTCCTTAGAAAGGCACCGTGGTGAAGATAAGTACAGAGCATCTGACATACTTCGTTATTTTGCCTCTGTCGAAATATTCTGTCTGTCGAAATATTCTGTCTGTGGTTGAGAAGCAGGTGAAACAGTTGCTGTTGGTTTTAGGAGCCATGCTGTATAAAAAAATGTGTCTCTTGCAGCACTGCGCTTGGTTAGGTTCCGCGTGGTGAGGTGTGCTTGGCGTGAGAGGCGAACCAGGGGGGCTTGTTGTAGACTCACCCCAGGGCCTTTGCCCACCGAGTAGCGTGGTGGGCAGAGTCACCTGCGCTGTGATTTCTCTCCCCCACTTTTTGGAGAATCTGTGGTTGAAGTGTTTATTTTGAGTGTAGGATGCAACTCTGTATAATTGGGTTCAGGTGGCTGTGGGGGCTGAGTATAAATATCCAGATACCCTTTACATATGGTAATTGTTTAGTAGGTGTTTGAAGATTTATCTTATGTTTTCACAGTAATCCTTAAAGTTTCTCTGCCTGGTACTTGCTGAATCAAAAGAGAAATCATTAGATTTCATGTTCAGAGAATTAAATTTCTGAGCTAAATTTAGTTTGTTTTTAGATAAATCTGTTAGAGTCACTTTATGGTTTATGCTTTTCCACATATACTATTTTGATAGTAATTGTACATTGTAATTATAATTGTCCATTAAATTTCAGAGTTGATCATGACTGTTGAATTCTTCTTTGCAGATGTTCCTTGTATATTTAGTGGTCACCAGATTGGGATGCTAGATCCTCATCAAACCCTTTTTGGTCCACATGAATCAGGCCAGTGTTGGAACCTCAAAGATGACAGCAAAGAAATTAGTGAACTTTCAGACCAGTTTGCACCGTTTATTGGCATTTTTGGAAGCACCAAGGAAACATTTGTAAATGCCAATTTTCCAGGAACATTTTTCCGTTTCCCTCTCCGCCTACAACCTTCCCAGCTGAGTAGTAACCTCTACAACAAGCAGAAGGTTCTTGAGTTGTTTGAATCTTTCAGGGCAGATGCAGACACAGTGCTGCTCTTCCTGAAAAGTGTGCAGGATGTTTCCTTACACATCCGAGAGGCCGATGGAACCGACAGACTGGTGTTTAGGGTAACTGCTAGTGAGAACAAGGCCCTGAAACATGAGCGGCCCAATTCTGTAAAGATCCTGGAAACTGCTATAAGTAACTATTGTAAAAAGATTCCAAGCAATAGCATAACCTGTGTAACATATCACTTAAATATAGTTTTAGAAGATGAGAGTACTAAGGACGCACAAAAAACATCTTGGCTGGTGTGTAACAGTGTGGGTGGGCGAGGGATTAGTGGTAAACTTGATTCTTTAGCTGATGAACTGAAATTTGTCCCAATCATTGGAATAGCCATGTCTTTATCGAGAGATGATGAAGAAAAAGGAGCAACAGCTGATTTCCCAGGAAAAGCCTTTTGCTTTCTTCCTTTGCCACCGGGTGAGGAGAGCAAAACAGGCCTCCCGGTTCACATCAGCGGGTTCTTTGGCCTGACTGACAATCGCAGAAGCATAAAGTGGCGGGAGCTGGACCAGTGGAGAGACCCGGCAGCCTTGTGGAATGAATTTCTTGTTGTGAACGTTGTCCCTAAAGCCTATGCGACTCTGATCTTAGATTCCATAAAACGTCTGGAGACAGAAAGGAGCTCCGATTTTCCCTTGTCGGTTGACATCATCTATAAGCTTTGGCCCGACGCGAGCAAAGTCAAGGTGCACTGGCGGCCCGTGTTGGAGCCTCTGTTCAACGAGCTGTTCCAGAACGCGGTCATGTATTCCATCAGCAACCACTGGGTCAAGTTGGAGCAGGCCTACTTCTCAGAACTGGACGAAAGTTTGGAATACACAAAAACCGTGCTCGACTACCTCCAGAGCTCAGGGAAGCAGATTGTCAAGGTGCCGGCCAATCTCGCTGCTGCTGTTCAGCTCGCTGCCTCCAGCGCCAAGCCTGTGAGGAAGGTGACGCCCGCGTGGGTGCGTCAGGTGCTGAGGAAGTCTGCGCACCCGGGTGATGCCCAAGGCAAGCTTCACCTTCTGGAATTCGTGCTTTCTGACCAAGCCTACAGTGAACTGCTGGGGTTGGAGCTGCTACCTTTACAAAATGGAAATTTTGTGCCCTTCTCCTCATCTGTATCAGATCAAGATGTTATTTATATTACCTCAGAAGACTATCCAAGGTAGAGCTCACGCTTCTGCTGTGCTTGTTTCTTCCCCTCTCCCCCACGCATGTCTGGAGTCCTTTATTGTGGGATCAGTCAGTCACCATCAGGGTAGACTTTATGGTCAGGAAGACTTCTGCAGAAATACTTTGTTAAGATACGAAAGGGTATATTTTTACATTCTAAAGTGAAAGTGCATTCAGATGTCAATCAGCCAAAAAGTTATCGAACAGTTGTTTCTCTAGGAAATCCCAATAACAGGACACTGAAAACAGTGGTTCTAAAGCGCTAATAATGAAGTAAGATTGAGTCGATAATTATGTTGATGAAATTGAATTTAATGAGAGAATAGTACATTAAGGAACTCATTATAACTGAGGATGTGTATGACATCTCAGAATATAAAGTTAATTTCATTCTAAGATGTTTAGACTATTGTGAACTTGGATATGGTGCATGATGCCACCATGTTTTAAAGTGAAGCCTAGATAATATTCGATCAAAAAGTATTGCAGCGTGATTTGGTACGTGCATTATAATTTATGGAAAATAACTGATTTGAAATTATGTAATTGAATTTCTTTATCTTAGAATTGTTAGAAGGTTATAATTGCTGTGTTTCTTTCACTTTTTAGGTCCCTTTTCCCAGGTCTTGAAGGAAGGTTCATTTTGGATAGCTTAAAGCCTCACCTTATAGCTGCTTTAAAGGAAGCTGCCCAAACCCGAGGTATTATAGTTGCTTAGTTTTTTTTTCTTTTTTTAAATAAACCTATTGATAAAAATATAAATAGTTTTGATAAGTTTTCTGTGAAGTTGAACCAATATGAAATTGCCAAGAGTTACCCATTCTAGACCTATAAGTTAACAATTTCAGATGGTTCAACCTAATGTAATTATTTTATTTTAAGGCATTTCAGTGCTAGATTTGGACATCTAACAGAATCCAAAAGTGGTATTGTATTTCAAAACCTCTCCCTGTCACGGTAGGGTGGTGTACATTTAGGGTAATTTCTTAACACAGCTTTTTTTTTTTTTTTTAAAGACTTTATTTATTTATTTGTCAGAGAGAGAGAGAGAGCACAAGCAGGGGGAATGGCAGGCAGAGGGAAAAGCAGGCTCCCCGCTGAGCAAGGAGTCCAGTGTGGGACTCAATCCCAGGACCTTGGGATCATGACCTGACCGAAAGCAAAGGCTTAACTGACTGAGCCACCCAAGTGTCCCTTGCACAGCTTTTTAATGCTTTCCCATTTCCTTTCTCACATGAACCCCCAGTCTCATATCTTATAGCCCGTGTAGTAGTGAGCACAGCTGTTGTTGGTTGGATCGCACAGAGGAAGGAGGGAAAGAGATTGGTTCAAGGTCAGAAGCTCCTGTGTGCCTGGAGCTCAGGGCTTGCACCTGCCAGCCTTGTTGTGTCACCCATACCACGTAGTCCTCCAGAGTTTCATGTGGCTGTGCTGGCTCAGCTCCAGGGATTGCAGACTGATGGCAGTGTCAGGAAAGGGGACTCTTGAGGTCTCGGCAAAGGATGGGTGTCCTTTATTGAGAATTCTTTTTAGGAAAAGACAGAGTGATCTGGGGGGAAAAACCAGCATGGGTCTTAAATAGTATCTTTCAACTTTGCGAGCATCCTTTCCCTTATAAAACCGTTGTCTGAACTCTAAGTTAGGTACCCGCCTGAAAAATTCTGGATTTTTCCCATCGGCTAAGGTTATAAAGTATATTTTTTGTGGTGTGTCTTTTATAGCATATGCTGTTTTCTTTTGAAGGATAATGACTAAAGGAAAAGTTGCTAGTCATTATACTTCTTTATTCATTTAAATAAAAGTGAAAGGAGTTGGAAAGGGGGAGGCGAACTAAGGATGAGCCCAGGTGAGACTAAAGGAAGAAGAGTGTGCAGTGCTGTTACCATAAGGATCTGTAACTGTGAGCCGGGAAGTGGACATTGATCTTTCCACTGTCTAGATGATTCACCTAGTTGGGAATGGTCATCTTCAAAGTAGCCTTTGTGGGAGTCTAAACTCGGATTCTTATAACTCCGCTGTTCTGTGCTCCAAAGTTTTAGAAATCCTTATTTTTCAAAATCTGTATTACAGTCTTGTATAAAAACTTTACATTGCAATATAATGCACATACAGAAAAGTACACATATCATAAATGTAGGCTCAATGAAATTTTACAAACAGAACACACCTAGGTCAAAACCCAGAAGATTGCCCACACCCAGACACCATCTCAGGCCTTCTGTGGTCCTATCCACTCACACCGTGATCCTGGCATTTAGTAGCACAGATGAGCTCAGCTAGTTATTGTGCTTTCTGGAAGAGGAATCATGCAGTGTGTGCTGTGTGTTTCTTTGACTTACTCTTATTCATCCAGGTTGTCTGAGTTGTAGATCCTTCTTTCTCATTGTGTGATGTATTACTTTCTTTTGAAGAGAATGTTTTCGTTAATGGCCAGTAGTTTCTCAGGTGGATATGGATTTGGAAATCAGCCCAGTTATTCAAGTTATTCAGAACCAAATCAGATGCAGGGGGTACAAGTCCAACAGAATAATACTGCTTTTACTAATAATACTGCTTTTACTTTACTTACTACTTTTGCTTTTCAGATACCTTTTTCTTGGGGTATGACCACAACTTGTTTGTCTAGCCTCAGGTGGATGGGGGTACCTTTAGTTATATTTTTAGAATGAGTTAAATTTATGCATTTACTTAGGTAATTTGACATTTTTATAAAGTTGAGTCTTCCCACTTCGTGTGTCTTTTCATTTGCTCATCTACTGTGGATTCTGATCTGTTATTTTGGGATTATACCATAAGCACTCTTTTGTTTCTGGTTCTTGGTTAATTTTCTCTGGACTGTTAACGCTAGATGGATTGAGTTGACTGTTTTTGTTTGTCACCCAGAATATGTAGCTCGGTTCTCCCAGAAATTGTCTTCAAGGTCACTTTTCTTTATATCAGTTTAAGTTTAGGCTACCATTCTCATGATTATTTAGTAATCCTGACCTCTGGACTTTTCAGTATTTTATTTGGCCATATGGGTGATGGGTAACTGCCTCCTGGGCATCTTCCCTATATCATTTTTGTACTATTAGTTCCAGGCGAAAATTACTTTTTGATATTTTTTGTTGCCTTGAACAGTTTTAATGTTTTGGGAGCATTATGATGTGGAGGCTGATGAGGACCAGTAAGTGATGCCCTTGCTTTGCTTTTCTGAGAGCTGAGTTGGCGAAGAGATGCCCAGAGAGGAGTCCAGCAGATAAACGTCACAGATCACCCCTGACGTCCTGATAATTCTGGTGTTGGAGATCATGGCTGATGGCAGGCGGCTTGCTTCTGCTGTTGCACAGCACAGTGTGGAGGAGCCACCCCTGACGGCTTCTTGGCATCATGCAGGTTCTTTTCTGAAGTGACCGATCAGATATGCTATTCCACGTTCTGGTGGTGTGGGGCAGACGGAGGGCATTAGTGAGTGTGGGAGAACAGAGGCCGTGTGCTATTTATGGAGGTCCCTTTATATGGTAGGGAACATCACACATCAACAACATTTGATTTTTTATTATTTTATCTTTTTTTGCTCTAAATAATGATTATGTGGCTGTTTTGCTGACATAGAGCACTGTGGACTTCTGTTTATTGATTATCAGTAACAACCGATTGCCCAGTTTTGAAAGTACTGCTGCCTAGAATTTAAACATGAGGTTTTTTTCTCTACAGTGGGTACTTCTCTAATTTCATTGCTCAGGTAAAATCTGTCTTATTATTTGATAGTTTTACTTGTATCCCATTTAGAATCCTGAGCTAAAAAGTAACTGCTTGTATTTTCACTGTTTGCCTCCACTGCCCCTTTACTGTTAGCTTGAAACATTGTTTCAAACTTTCCCTTTTTTGGGGAAAACAGAAAAAACTTGACTTCGATTTCCTTTCTTGCATTCTGTCCTGGTCCAGCTTCTGGAAAGAGTAGGATATGCTTTTGGTCTGTACCTCCTCCTCATCTGTTATCACTGCAAATGAACCTTTGCTTCTGCTAGATTTCCAATAAAATTGACTGGCTGAGGTCATCAGTTAATGACTTAAATCCAGTGGACTTTTGTTGTTGCCTTTTTCTGATCTCCCTGAAGTTTAGATTCTGTTGCTCATGCCCTTTCTGAAGGCCTTGGCTTTTATGGCACCATTCTTTTTTGGTGTCCTTATGCTTCTTTCCTGCTTCCCAGAATTATTTGTGAATTCGTATTCCTGAGTTTATCCCCGAATGTGGGCTAGTGTAGGAGCTCTCACTCACCTCTTCCATTTCGCTTTCACTTTCTTTGAGTTTCCCCACCCAGCCCAGGCACCCGCCGCCATGCCTGTGGAAGGACCGCCCCATCTCCCGTTGCCACCCCAGTGTTAAGAGGGGCAGTGTGGTGTAGTGGTTGAGTGCCTGGGACTTTGTTGTCACGCATCTCCGGGCTCACACCTGACTCCTCCATGTGTGACTCTGGACAAATTAGCCAACCTCTCTGAGCCTGTGTTTCCCAATCAGTAACAAGGTAATACAGTAATATCCTTCTGTGAGAGTCTGTCTGAGGCCTTCAAGATTCAGTGATACCCAGTGCAAGATTGCTTAATTACAAGGTTAAAGAAGTGAGAGTAAGGGTTGAGTCAAGGATGGCAGGCAGTCACAACTTTCTAAATGAGTTTTATCCAGTTTTGCAGTATTGCAGCAGGGCAGGTTATCGAAAAGCAATGTTGTAGTGTTACTCACAGTGGTCGTTACTTTGGTGATCACATGATGCATACATAATATATACGGTTCAACCCGCTACCGGGCCCATATGGACACTGACGAAATGGCCGCTAATACCATTTTGCACTTGCAGTTCTGCAAGTGTCTCGAAATCACCATTTTTGCGACTTGAGTCCTCATCCTCTCCTTAAGTCTGTTTCCCCTGCTTCCCGGCTCTCCGGGTTAGGCTTTCTCTTCCTGTGCTGCCTCCGGGTTAGGCTTTCTCTTCCTGTGCTGCCTCCGGGTTAGGCTTTCTCTTCCTGTGCTGCCTCCGTCGTAGCGGAGGTCCCTCCTCACAGACTCGCTCCCTCCAGTGCTCGCTCTTCACCCTGCTCGGCATTCTCAGAGGACACTGATTCTTTCAGGTTGGACCTGGTGCTGTTCCTGTGGGTGACAGGGCTTTCTGTGATTGTGAACTCGCCATCTCGTTGGCTTTGGTTCATTCAGCGGCCCCCTCCTGTTCTCGCCGTCCCAAGCACTTGTAGATTGATAAATGTACCACTCCATCCACCTCATGAGAGCAGAGACACTTGTCACCACCATGTAGCACAGGAACTGCTTCAGGGTGGGTGCGTGGTAATTGTTTTTACTTGAATGAAAGTTTTCTCATGTCTCTATTTTTATACGTGGTGTTGCTTTTGCTTAGAACACTCTTTCTCTCCTCCACTCTGCCCCTCTGACTTGTATTCACCCTTCACGCTTCAGCCCGCACGTGTCCTCCCAAGAGGTTGCCTTTCACACGGCCTGCCCCACACCCACCCCTGCCCTGCACCTCTGAGATGGATGCCTCTGCTTTGCTCAGGGAGCTCAGTACGTAGTCCATTCGGTCCCTTCTGCCTTACCATGGTCATAATTTTACTCTGCTAGACTGTAAAATCCTTGAGAGCAGGGACCATCTCTCATTTTGTTTTTGTATTTCCAGTGCCTGCTTAGCAAGTCTGGATGGACATGTTTATGCTTCTACATGCTGGGGTGGGGATGGTTTTGCGGGGGACAGGGGCACAAAGATGGAAAGGCAAATAAATCCCTGGGATCAGGCCTGTGGTTTACTCTTAACTTTTCAGATGAGTATCTTCTGGCCTCTTACTTGCTCTCCATAATCGTGAGATAATCGAGTGTATGTTGTCCTCTTCCTTTGAGTTATTTGAGGGTTAAGTTACTTGAGTAAATGCTTGACTATCAGAATTTGGGGAATAGTTAGAAGAGGGGGTAGATGGGTTTTGGAGGAAATAATTAGAAAAAACAGTTAAATCAGACAATGGTAGGAGTGTCTGATAGGTTAGCACCAAGATCCTATTTATATTTGAAATATTTTTAATATTTACTTATTACATATGGCCTCACGCATTGCTCTGTTTCATGACCAAAGACTCCCAGTAAACATTTTTCTGAATGTCCCCTGTATACCAGGCATTGTGCTAGGTGGAGATAATGTGAAGAATAAAAGTGAAGGAGCTCACAGTCCAGTGGGGACAGCAATGTAAATAATACTGCCATTTAGTGGGATGCATCCTGTGTCAAATACTGAGAATAGAGTCAGTATGAGGAAGCGGGGGCAGGTTGGGGGAACCTCACAGAGGAGCTGGCGTGTTCTGTCTGAGACCTTCTGGGGAAAGACCACAAACATCACGGCTGGAGGGACGGCACATGCACCTGTCCACGTTGACGCTGCTTTGTGATGATTTACGGTATTCATTGCAGAGACAATCTCATAGGTGTATGTAGAAATCTTCAGAAGAGGGAGCGATTTCAGGTGCCAACCTCGGGTATATAGATGGGCAATATTCCAAAGATTTTGGTACAAGATTTGTGCCATGAGGATGTTCTGGGTTACTTCTTTCACAGCCACCTGTTGGACAGAAGGGCCCTGTCTTAGGAAGTCTCCCAACCGCACCCTCACCCTCTTTCAGGTGGCCATTATGTCCCACCTGGACTACGGGAATAACCTTGAAAGTCTTCCCACATCCATCCTTGCCTCTCTAGTTAACACAGCAACAGTACTGCTATGATTATCTTTCTAAATTTTTTCCCACTTCTTATCTGAAGATCTTTCAGAGGCTTCCCCTTTTTCCTTGGAACAAAGGCCAAAATTCTTAACATTTCTTATGAGGCCCTTCATTATGTGGCTCCATTTCTGGGTGTTACGAAGATGCCTGGAATCCAGTACATGGAAAGGGTATATCAGTATTTGCTATTATTGTGATGATTATTAATAATCTTTTATTGTCTCCTTTGATCCTTGTCCTATTTGGGAGACGGCCTCTTCTTTTCCTCCCTTAGGTGTGGTGTACCTGGTTTCCTTTGCCCCCCATCTTGCTCTCTTGTGCTCCTTCATGGCCCATGTGTCTTCATGGCACACTGAGCCCCTCGTAGCACTTGTGCCCCACCCGTGTACCTGTGTCATCATTTGTAATAATTTATCTGACACCTACCTTCCCCATTAGACTATAAGACATGGTCTGAGGTCATGCCTCTTGTTTATTTCTCTGTCTCCAGCCCTCAGTCAATATTGACTGACAGAATGCCTCTAAAGTAATTGGAAGGATGTTCAGAGTAGAAGAGCTTAAATTCCTTTGGTAAGAGTGTGCGCTCTGTGTTAGCTGCTAAGTGTAGCCTAAGGTACCCAAATATACAAACATTGCACAGAGCTGTGGAGGTGTACCTGAGCAAAGAAATGGCTTGCTTCAGGCAGAGGAGGGGTAGATGGCCATGGAGGATTCTTTGATGTTTGAAATTATTGGTGGTTACCATAAGCAAGCAGTGGAAATATATGAGAAAACCTCCCTTTCTTTATCATAGGGTCCGAATTATACTTACTTTATGGAGATCCTCCAAAAACTGTACTTTGTAGATATATTCCAATTTATTGAGTGATTTACTCTGTAAATTAGATGTCTTCCCTTTCTTCTTCTTTTTTTTTTTTTTTTTAAGAGGCTGGGGGGAAGGGTGGAAGGAGGGGAGAGAGAGAATCTCAAGCAGGCTCCACACCCAGCATGGGGCCCGATGTGGGGCTCAATCCCATGACCCTGAGATCATGACCTGAGCTGAAATCAAGAGTCAGATGCTTAACCGACTGAGCCACCCAGGCGCCCTTCCCTTTCTTAATTCTTATCTGGAATATCTGAATATCACATGATAATCATCTGTACAAAAAGCGCATTGGGAACTTATCAAATGACTTTATTTATGCTGTTGAAATGTAATTTATACATACAAAGTTCATATTCCTTTCTTCTTTGCTTTCTTTCTGAACTAAGATTTCCCACCCAGTATGTAGTTTGGATTTAGTTTGCACTGAAATACATTTTTAAATCTTAAATGTATATTCTGCTGTATTTGGAGTTTTGTTTATGGCTCTTCTTTTATGTGATGATGTGTAAGATTCCATAGACAGTGCTATCTTAAGATGTAGAATAATTTCTGTAGCCATCATGTGAAATTGTGACAATTCTGGCTTTTTCTAAGATCGGATTTAATTATATTCTAGCACAACAACTTCTCTGGGGATATTCAGGTATGGTAACTGACTACATGTTGTGTTTATTTGTAGCCTGATGTTTTTGTTCATTTGATTCTTTGAATCTTGTTTTTTCATTTACTGAAGTAGCTAGAGATTAATGTTAACATTTTTTTTCTGGTGCTGATAACTATTAAAGGAGAGAGGAAACTATACCAATATAGGCATATAGGTGGTTGTTGTACATACCACAATAAAACCATATTTAAATGATTTGAAACATTTCATAAAACATTTGGTCTCAAAGAATTCTGCTGAAATTTGTATTTTAAGCTGTGGTTTTTAGTGGGAAAGTGTGAATGAATGCACCTCTCTTATATGATAACACACAAATGCTGAGATTAGAAAGTGTGGAGGGGACCCTGTTCTGGGATCCGTGACCATGAAGGGAGGAGGCTTTCTGGTACCCGCAGTGGCGTCTGGCTTACCATGGTGCAGCTGGGAATGGCAGAGCGACCCTCTACTTGGCACACCGAGGAAAGTAAAGTGGCTAACACAGCTTTCACTCGGAACAATTGGCTCATTGTTCTTACTGTGCCTACAGTGTCGTTTTATTGACTTTTTTTAAAAAATAAAAGTATTTTGACTCAGCTGGTATTATTTCCCCTCAGTTCATGTTTCACTTGGAAAACAAGAGGATGCAAGATTTGCTTTACAGGAATTGTTTTTATGGTAAATACTATTTTTGGAGTTGGTCAGTTCTTTGAAGTAAGCTGTACCATACTCAAATTAATTGAGAAACCAAGTCATTGTTATATTGATGATTCCTATTAATGTTAAGTTTGGTTTCTAGCTTGTAAGTGGCTTGTCATCCACAGCTGTTTTTACTATATATTTTTAAACCCTAATATATCCTATATTTTTAAAGTGTGATCAAAGAGGAAAACAAAATGGTGGTATGAGTAGGCTGCATAGTTATCATATGCCCTGGGGACGCTCTGGGTAAAGGCAGTGACCTCTCCCGTTGTCTCGTGGCATCTCCTTTTCTAAGTGAACACTAGGGACACTAGGGAGGCAGAATGCCAATGTGGACTTCTTGAGAAGAAATTTGGCCACCAGTGGATTTTTGAACCGCATTGGCAGGCTCCACGTTAGAGTGGACGTTTCCGCTGGACCCCCACAGTGCTCGTGGTGCTGCCGCTAGACCTGCCCGGTGCCAGATGGAGTGCTTGGCGGGTAGACACGCTCTTTCCTTTCTTTCCTTGGTTCCTTTCTTTTCCCATCTTTCTGTTTCTCAGAAGATTTGACTTATCTGTAGCTTACCACTGAATGGACTTCCACTATGTCACATGTGTATTTACAAAGAGATTTGGCTAGCTCTACACAGTGGAGTGTAGTTAGAACTCATCATCCGTCAAAGCTGCCATTGCCCCTTTCTGTACAAGAAAAGTGTAAAGAGCTGTTGCTGTGCTTATGGCCTTGGATACCCAGAGTCAGCCGGCTGTGACTCTGAGGGAGTCTGGTCAAGTGTAGTGAGCTCCCAGTTGATGAAAGTATCCAGGACTGAGATTTCTTGGCTAAGTAAATGTTGAAGTAGTCTAATATCCTATTTTCATCTGTGTCAAAAATCTCTCTCAAAGGTAGGACTGAACATAAACATGTGAATAAATATAAACAAAAAACATAATGCAGTCTTTAAAGAGTGATTCAGTGTGTTGATGTTTTTTATTTTGAACAGATCGATAGTGAAGCAAAACTACTCTTAGAAGAGTTATTTTGAAATAATCATGTCTAATCATAGTTTAGATAAAACATTTCTGTCTCCAGGAACACTTTCAGTACTGTCGAGTTGACCTCTTTTGACAGTGCTGATGATTTTCGAGGCTAGGGCAACAAAAACAGTCATTTTTTAAAATGCTATAAAAATTATTTTGCCGATACTATTGGAGGTGCTTTACCATTTCGATGGCTTTCTAACCTAAGATGTGAAGACTTTTCTGTGTTAACATTTCTACTTTAGGGTGAAAAGCTAAAGGCTTAAATACAAACTAAAAAGAAATCAGGACTTCAGATTGAACCCATCTGGGTACCTAGAATTGTGTCTTAACTTCATTTTCTCTCTCCTTTACTTTCCCTTATGTTTTTTCAGTTAAGCATGACTGGTGTGTTAATTGCATGTTATATGTATTGTGGGTGTTTTCTTGGTTTTTTATTTATACATTAATATTAGATATTTTTCCCGAAGGTGGGTATAGTCTTATAAATTGCCAGTTTCACATGAGGATACTAGACAGCATTATCTACAAAATGCATGTCATGTGGCAATTATTAACATAGAGCACATTGTGGTGCACATTTAATGTTTTGTTTTCAGAGTGTTCTGAATTTTAATTTCTAACTCTTTTTTGTATCTTTGGTATTATATCCTTGCCTTACTTATGATTTGGATATTCTACTAATTCAATTCAGTCAGCGTTTTTTTTTAGAACATTGTTGTTAAAACTTAATTATAAAAAATTATATTTTAATGGGACTCATAGGTAAAGGAGACTATACTAGTCAGACTATTGACAAGATTTTATGATTTCTTAAATACTACTTGATTTACCCTAAGTCACACAATGTAGAAACTGAAGATCTTCAGAATTTGGGTATTGACGTCTTCCAGAAGTTGCAAAATTGTGCCTTTGCCTACATTTCTGTGGTAGTAATTTTAAAATGTCTTATTGTAGCATGAAAGAAAATTTTCTTGGTAGAAGGTAAAGTCGTCTTCCCGACGTGTAAGACTGTGAAATAAGGGTGTCCTTTCTTGGTTTAAAATGAGTTATGTACCAGAGTTTCAAAGGGCTTGAGGTACTTTTATAATTTTTTTAAATTAGCCTTTTAAGAGTCTAGAAATTGTATGTGCATAGGAAGAAAATTGTTAGTTTTCCATAAGATTGAATTTGAGATGCTTTTTATTTCTCCCTATGAGCTAATACATACCTATAGGTATATAGTGTTCTTGAAAAATCTTTCCCTATTGTATTTTAAATACTCTGAAACACAAAATGCACTTAGAAATAATGTTATTTTCTGGACCAGTGGTTAAAAATCAGCAAAAATCTTTTTCCCTAGACAAAATCTTACTAGTCTCCTCACTTACAAAACATCTAGAAGTAGAGTTGCTTGGTGGGGGACAAGCCCCACCTTCGCAGCAGTGCCCACCTGCTCCCGTCCCTTGTCCCTGAGGCATTTCTGCAAAATCCCAGAGCTCCGAAGAGCACACTGTATAATAAATAAGTAATAAGTAGCTAGGTAAAAGCTGCTTTGGAAAAGCTGTGACTATCGTCCCTACTTGGGTATGTAAATGGAGCAGTCTTGGGACCAGAACTTCATCCCCATCCTTCTTCCAGAGAGAATTCAGGTCCCAGAAAGATTAAGTGACACCGACCTTACACATGTAGTTTTAGTGAGTGGAAGGAAAGTCTGTAAGTCCTCTTGCTGCCTCAGCTTCAGAGAGTGTTGGTCATCTGAGACAGGGACTTCAGTCTCATGCCCCTCTCTTCATCCTGTGTAGCTGTGTTCCCATCCTGGAAACACAAAGGAAGGAAATTCATATTGGGTTTGCTTACAAATTGCTTACCCTTAAATAGAATGGTGCTTAGTTAAGCTTTAGCCACATTTTCTTTGATGTTTTTATTTGTGGACAGAAAACCACTAAAAATCACTTTCCATGTTAATTCCATTTGTAAAACATCATAGGATAATTTTAAAAATACACCCAAATGCATTTTAAATATTTATTTAAAATAAGCACTTTCCAAAGATAATTCTCCCTTAAGTCATTGTAAATATAAGTGTATATGTAGATTCTCTGTCGTTACATAAAAATTATTTTAGCCCAGGTATGCTGAGTGTTTGCATTTTTACAGTGTACTTAAACCTTCTAAAAATGGCTTTGTTGTACTATGTAATCTGCAAGAATAGAAAGCTCAGTAAGTTACAGTAGAGTGTTACATGTATTTATAACATTTCTGTATATGATTTACAGGAAGACCATGTACTCAGCTGCAGCTTCTAAATCCAGAACGATTTGCACGTCTTATCAAAGAAGTAATGAATACATTCTGGCCTGGCAGAGAGTTGATTGTTCAGTGGTACCCATTTGATGAAGACAAAAATCACCCATCTGTTTCATGGCTTAAAATGGTTTGGAAGAATCTCTATATACATTTTTCAGAGGATTTGACTTTATTTGATGAGATGCCACTTCTCCCCAGAACTACACTAGGCGAAGGTCAGACGTGTGTGGAACTCGTTAGACTCAGGATTCCATCATTAGTTATTTTAGATGATGAATCTGAAGCACAGCTTCCTGAATTTTTAGCAGAAATTGTACAAAAACTTGGAGGGATTGTCCTTAAAAAATTAGATGCCTCCATACAGCATCCACTTATTAAAAAATACATTCACTCACCATTACCGAGTGCTGTTCTGCAGATAATGGAGAAGTTGCCGTTGCCGAAATTGTGTAATCAGATAGCTTCGCTACTTCCCCTACACAAAGAGGCCCTAAGGAAGTTTTTAGCTGGTCTAACTGATAGCAGTGAAAAAGAGAAAAGAATAATTCAGGAATTACCGATATTCAAGCGAATTAACCATTTATCTGATCAGGGAATTTCCTCTTACACAAAACTAAAAGGCTGTAAGGTCCTGCACCATACTGCCAAACTTCCTCCAGATCTCCGACTCTCTATTTCAGTAATAGACAGCAGCGACGAAGCTACTATTCGCTTGGCAAACATGTTGAAAATAGAGAAGTTAAAGACCACTAATTGCCTAAAGCTCATTTTAAAAGATATTGAAAATGCATTTTATTCACACGATGAGGTAACACACCTTATGTTATGGACCCTTGAGAATCTGTCCTCTCTGAAAAATGAGAATCCGAAGGTACTTGACTGGTTAATGCCATTAAAATTCATTCAGATTTCACAGGAACGGATGGTGTCGGCTAGTGAACTCTTTGATCCTGATATAGAAGTACTAAAGGATCTCTTTTACAGTGAAGAAGAAACTTGCTTCCCACCTTCAGTTTTTACCTCACCAGACATTCTTCACTCTTTAAGACAGATTGGTCTAAAAAATGAAGCCAGTCTCCAAGAGAATGATGTTGTGCAAGTAGCAAAAAAAATTGAAGCCTTACAGGTCAGTTCTTGTCCAAATCAGGATGTTCTTCTAAAGAAAGCCAAAACACTCTTACTGGTTTTAAACAAGAATCATACACTGTTACAGTCGTCTGAAGGAAAGATGAGCCTGAAGAAAATAAAATGGGTTCCAGCTTGCAAGGAAAGGCCACCAAACTATCCAGGCTCTTTAGTCTGGAAGGGAGACGTCTGCAACCTTTGTGCCCCGCCAGATATGTGTGATGGAGCCCATGCGATTCTGGTTGGCTCATCACTTCCCCTTGTTGAGAGTGTCCATATTAACTTGGAGAAAGCTTTAGGGATCTTCACCAAACCTAGCATCAGTGCTGTCTTAAAACACTTTAAAATTGTTGTTGATTGGTATACTTCGAAAACCTTTAGTGATGAAGACTACTATCAGTTTCAACACATTTTGCTTGAAATTTATGGATTCATGCATGATCATTTAAATGAAGGGAAGGATGCTTTCAGAGCCTTAAAATTTCCATGGGTTTGGACTGGCAAAAAATTTTGTCCCCTTGCCCAAACTGTGATAAAACCATTCCATGATCTTGACCTTCAGCCTTATTTGCATAGTGTGCCTAAAACCATGGCAAAATTCCACCAACTCTTTAAGGTCTGTGGTTCGATAGAGGAGTTGACATCAGATCATATTTCCATGGTCATTCAGAAGGTGTATCTCAAAAGTGACCAAGATCTCAGTGATCAAGAAAGCAAACAAAATCTTCATCTTATGTTGAATATCATCAGATGGCTTTACAGCAATCAGATTCCAGCAAGCCCCAACACGCCGGTTCCCATACATCATAGCAAAAATCCTTCTAAACTTATCATGAAGCCAATTCATGAATGCTGTTATTGTGACATCAAAGTTGATGACCTCAATGACTTACTGGAAGATTCGGTGGAACCAATCATTCTGGTGCATGAGGACATACCTATGAAAACCGCAGAATGGCTGAAAGTTCCGTGCCTCAGCACAAGACTGATTAATCCTGAAAACATGGGATTTGAGCAGTCAGGGCAGAGGGAGCCACTTACTGTAAGAATTAAAAATATTTTGGAAGAATACCCTTCAGTGTCAGATATTTTTAAAGAACTACTTCAAAATGCTGATGATGCAAATGCAACAGAATGCAGTTTCATGATTGATATGCGAAGAAATATGGACATTCGAGAGAATCTGCTGGACCCAGGCATGGCGGCTTGCCACGGACCCGCTCTGTGGTCATTCAATAATTCTCAGTTCTCAGATTCAGATTTTGTGAACATCACTAGGCTAGGAGAATCTTTAAAGAGGGAAGAGGTTGACAAAGTTGGAAAATTTGGTCTTGGATTTAATTCTGTGTACCATATCACTGACATTCCCATCATCATGAGTCGAGAATTCATGATAATGTTCGATCCAAACATAAACCACATCAGTAAACACATTAAAGACAAATCTAATCCTGGGATCAAAATTAATTGGAGTAAACAACAGAAAAGACTGAGGAAATTTCCTAATCAGTTCAAACCATTTATAGACGTTTTTGGCTGTCAGTTACCTTTGACTGTAGAAGCACCTTACAGCTACAGCGGAACTCTTTTCCGACTGTCCTTTAGAACTCAACAGGAAGCGAAAGTGAGTGAAGTTAGTAGTACCTGCTACAATACAGCAGATATTTATTCTCTTGTGGATGAATTTAGTCTCTGTGGACACCGGCTTATCATTTTCACTCAGAGTGTGAACTCAATGTACTTGAAGTACTTGAAAATTGAGGAAACCAATCCCAACTTGGCACAAGACACGGTAATAATTAAAAAAAAACCCTGCTCTTCCAAAGCATTGAGCGCACCTGTCTTAAGTGTTTTAAAAGAAGCTGCTAGGCTCATGAAGACTTGCAGCAGCAGTAATAAAAAGCTTCCTGCTGATGCGCCAAAGTCCTCTTGCATTCTTCAGATCACAGTTGAAGAATTTCACCACGTGTTCAGAAGGATTGCTGATTTACAGTCGCCACTTTTCAGAGGTCCGGATGACGACCTAACTGCTCTCTTTGAAATGGCTAAGTCTGGCCAATTGAAAAAGCCATCAGATGAGCTGCCACAAAAAACAGTAGAGTGTACCACGTGGCTTATATGCACCTGTATGGATACAGGAGAGGCTCTAAAGTTTTCCCTGAATGAAAGTGGACGAAGACTAGGGCTGGTTCCTTGTGGGGCAGTGGGAGTTCTGCTGTCTGAAATCCAGGACCAGAAGTGGGCTGTGAAACCACATGTTGGAGAATTATTTTGCTATTTACCCTTACGAATCAAAACAGGATTGCCAGTTCACATCAATGGGTGTTTTGCTGTTACTTCAAATAGAAAAGAAATCTGGAAGACGGACACAAAAGGACGATGGAATACCACCTTCATGAGGCATGTTATTGTGAAAGCTTACTTGGAGGCGCTCAGTGTCCTGCGTGACTTGGCCACTAATGGGGAGCTAATGGATTATACTTACTACTCAGTGTGGCCTGATCCTGAATTAGTTCATGATGATTTTTCTGTAATTTGCCAAGGATTTTATGAAGATATAGCTCATGGAAAAGGGAAAGAATTGACCAGAGTCTTTTCTGATGGATCCACGTGGGTTTCCATGAAGAATGTGAGATTTCTAGATGACTCTATACTTAAAAGAAAAGATGTTGGTCCAGCAGCCTTCAAGATATTTTTGAAATACCTCAAGAAGACTGGGTCAAAAAACCTTTGTGCTGTTGAACTTCCTTCTTCAGTAAAATCAGGATTTGAAGAAGCTGGCTGCAAACAGATACTGCTTGAAAATACATTTTCAGAGAAGCAGTTTTTTTCGGAAGTGTTTTTCCCAAATATTCAAGAAATTGAAGCAGAACTCAGAGATCCTTTAATGAATTTTGTTCTAAATGAAAAAATTGATGAATTCTCAGGAATTCTTCGTGTTACTCCCTGTATTCCTTGCTCTTTGGAGGGGCATCCTTTGGTTTTACCATCAAGATTAATCCACCCTGAAGGACGAGTTGCAAAGTTATTTGATACTAAAGATGGACGGTTTCCTTATGGTTCTACTCAGGATTATCTTAATCCTATTATTTTGATTAAGCTGGTTCAGTTAGGCATGGCAAAAGATGACATTTTTTGGGATGACATGCTGGAACGGGCACAATCCGTGGCCGAAATTAATAAAAGTGATCATGCTGCTGCTTGTCTAAGAAGTAGTATCCTGTTAAGTCTCATCGATGAAAAACTAAAAATAAGGGATCCTAGAGCAAAGGATTTTGCCGCAAAATATCAAACAATCCCCTTCCTTCCATTTCTCACAAAGCCAGCAGGATTTTCTTTGGACTGGAAAGGGAACAGTTTTAAGCCTGAAACCATGTTTGCAGCAACTGACCTTTATACAGCTGAGCATCAAGATATAGTTTGTCTCTTGCAACCAATTCTAAATGAAAACTCACATTCCTTCAGAGGTTGTGGTTCAGTGTCATTGGCTGTTAAGGAGTTTTTGGGGCTACTGAGGAAGCCAACAGTTGATCTGGTTGTGAACCAGTTGAAAGAAGTTGCAAAATCAGTTGATGATGGAATTACATTGTACCAGGAGAACATCACCAATGCCTGCTACAAATACCTTCATGACGCAATGATGCAAAATGAAATCATTAAATTATCAATTGTTGAAAAGTTAAAACCCTTTAGCTTCATTCTAGTTGAGAATGCATATGTTGACTCGGAGAAAGTTTCTTTTCATTTGAATTTTGATGCAGCACCATACCTTTATCAGCTGCCTAATAAGTACAAAAATAATTTCCGTGAACTGTTTGAAAGCGTGGGTGTGAGGCAGTCATTTACTGTTGAAGATTTTGCCCTTGTTTTGGAATCTATTGATCAAGAGAAAGGAACAAAGCAAATAACAGAAGAGAATTTTCAGCTTTGCCGGCGAATAATTAGTGAAGGAATATGGAGTCTCATCAGAGAAAAGAAACAAGAATTTTGTGAGAAAAATTATGGCAAGATATTACTGCCAGATACAAATCTTAAGCTTCTCCCTGCTAAATCTTTATGCTACAACGATTGTCCCTGGATAAAAGTAAAGGACACCACCGTAAAATACTGTCATGCCGATATACCCAGGGAAGTAGCCGTAAAGCTAGGAGCAATCCCAAAGCGACATAAAGCCTTAGAGCGGTATGCATCCAACATCTGTTTTACCACGCTTGGCACAGAATTTGGGCAGAAAGAAAAATTGACCAGCAGAATTAAGAGTATCCTTAATGCCTACCCTTCAGAAAAGGAAATGTTGAAGGAACTTCTTCAAAATGCTGATGATGCAAAGGCCACAGAAATCTGTTTTGTGTTTGATCCTAGACAGCATCCAGTTGATAGAATATTTGATGATAAGTGGGCCCCACTGCAAGGGCCGGCACTCTGTGTGTACAACAACCAGCCTTTTACAGAAGATGATGTCAGAGGAATTCAGAATCTTGGAAAAGGCACCAAAGAAGGAAATCCTTGTAAAACTGGACAGTATGGGATAGGATTCAATTCTGTGTATCATATTACAGACTGCCCTTCTTTTATTTCTGGCAATGACATCTTGTGTATTTTTGATCCTCATGCCAGGTATGCACCAGGAGCCACATCTGTTAGTCCTGGACGCATGTTCAGAGATTTGGATGCAGATTTTCGGACACAGTTCTCAGATGTGCTGGATCTTTATTTGGGAACCCACTTTAAATTGGATAATTGCACAATGTTTAGATTTCCTCTTCGTAATGCAGAAATGGCAAAGGTTTCAGAAATTTCTTCAGTTCCATCATCAGATAGAATGGTCCAGAATCTTTTGGACAAACTGCGGTCAGATGGGGCAGAACTTTTAATGTTTCTTAACCACATGGAAAAGATTTCTATTTGTGAAATAGATAAAGGTACTGGAGCTCTGAATGTGCTATATTCTGTAAAGGGCAAAATCACTGATGGGGACAGATTGAAAAGGAAGCAATTTCATGCATCTGTCATCGATAGTGTTACTAAAAAGAGACAGCTCAAAGACATACCAGTTCAACAGATAACCTATACTATGGATACTGAAGACTCCGAAGGAAATCTTACTACATGGCTCATTTGTAATAGGTCAGGTTTCTCAAGTATGGAAAAAGTGTCAAAGAGTGTTATATCGGCTCACAAGAACCAAGATATCACTCTGTTCCCACGTGGCGGAGTGGCTGCCTGCATTACTCACAACTATAAAAAGCCCCACAGGGCCTTCTGTTTCTTGCCCCTCTCTTTGGAGACGGGATTACCATTTCATGTGAACGGCCATTTTGCTCTAGATTCAGCCAGGAGAAATCTGTGGCGGGATGATAACGGAGTTGGTGTTCGCAGTGACTGGAATAACAGTTTAATGACAGCATTAATAGCGCCTGCATACGTTGAATTACTAATCCAGCTGAAAAAGCGCTATTTCCCTGGTTCTGACCCAACACTATCAGTTTTACAGAGCACGCCTATTCATGTTGTAAAGGATACTTTAAAGAAGTTTTTATCATTTTTCCCAGTTAACAGGCTTGACCTACAACCAGATTTATATTGTCTAGTGAAAGCCCTTTACAGTTGCATTCATGAAGACATGAAACGTCTTCTCCCTGTTGTACGGGCTCCAAATATTGACGGCTCAGATTTACACTCTGCAGTTATAATTACTTGGATTAATATGTCTACTTCAAATAAAACCAGACCATTTTTTGACAACTTACTGCAGGATGAATTACAACACCTTAAAAATGCAGATTATAACATCACGACCCGCAAGACTGTAGCGGAGAATGTCTACAGACTGAAACACCTACTTTTAGAAATTGGTTTCAACTTGGTTTATAACTGCGATGAAACTGCCAATCTATACCACTGTCTTATAGACGCGGATATTCCTGTCAGTTACGTCACTCCTGCTGATGTTAGGGCTTTTTTAATGACCTTTTCTTCTCCTGACACCAACTGCCACATTGGGAAGCTGCCTTGTCGCCTCCAGCAGACTAACCTAAAGCTTTTTCATAGTTTAAAACTTTTAGTGGACTATTGTTTTAAGGATGCAGAAGAAAATGAGATTGAAGTGGAGGGACTGCCCCTTCTCATTACACTGGACAGTGTTTTGCAAACTTTTGATGCGAAACGACCCAAGTTTCTGACAACATACCATGAGTTGATTCCATCCCGCAAAGACTTGTTCATGAATACGTTATATTTGAAATACAGTAGTATTTTATTGAACTGTAAGGTGGCAAAAGTGTTTGACATTTCCAGCTTTGCGGATTTGTTATCCTCTGTGCTGCCTCGTGAGTATAAGACCAAAAATTGTACAAAGTGGAAGGACAATTTTGCAAGTGAGTCTTGGCTTAAGAATGCGTGGCATTTCATCAGTGAGTCTGTAAATGTGAAAGAAGATCAAGAAGAAACACAACCAACATTTGACATTGTTGTTGATACCCTAAAAGACTGGGCCTTGCTTCCCGGAATGAAGTTCACTGTTTCAATCAACCAGCTTGTAGTTCCTGAAGGTGATGTTCTGCTTCCTTTGAGTCTCATGCACATTGCAGTTTTTCCAAATGCCCAAAGTGATAAAGTTTTTCATGCTCTCATGAAAGCTGGCTGTATTCAACTTGCCTTGAACAAAATCTGCTCCAAAGACAGTGCATTTGTTCCTCTCTTGTCATGTCACACAGCAAACATAGAGAGCCCCACAAGCATTTTAAGGGCTGTACATTATATGGTTCAGACTTCAACATTTAGAACTGAAAAATTAGTAGAAAATGACTTTGAAGCCCTTTTGATGTATTTCAACTGCAATTTGAGTCACTTGATGTCCCAAGATGACATAAAAATTTTGAAGTCCCTTCCATGCTACAAATCCATCAGTGGTCGCTACATGAGCATTGCAAAATTTGGAACATGCTATGTACTCACAAAAAGTATCCCTTCAACTGAAGTGGAAAAGTGGACACAATCATCATCATCTGCATTTCTTGAAGAAAAAATACATCTAAAAGAACTATATGAGGTGCTTGGCTGTGTGCCTGTAGATGATCTTGAGGTGTACTTGAAACACCTTTTACCAAAAATTGAGAATCTCTCATATGATGCAAAATTAGAGCACTTGATCTATCTTAAGAATAGATTATCAAGTATTGAGGAACTGTCAGAAATTAAGGAACAACTTTTTGAGAAACTGGAAAGTTTATTGATAATCTATGATGCTAACAGTCGACTAAAGCAAGCAAAACATTTCTATGATAGAACGGTGAGAGTTTTTGAAGTTATGCTTCCCGAAAAATTGTTTATTCCTAAGGACTTCTTTAAAAAATTGGAACAACTTATAAAGCCCAAAAACCAAGCCACATTTATGACCTCGTGGGTGGAATTCTTACGAAACATTGGACTGAAATACATACTTTCCCAGCAGCAGTTGCTGCAGTTTGCTAAGGAAATTAGTGTGAGAGCTAATACAGAAAACTGGTCTAAGGAAACCTTGCAAAATACAGTTGATATCCTTCTCCATCATATATTCCAAGAACGAATGGATTTGTTATCTGGAAATTTCCTGAAAGAACTTTCTTTAATACCATTCTTGTGTCCTGAGCGGGCCCCTGCTGAATTCATTAGGTTTCATCCTCAGTACCAAGAGGTCAATGGAACACTTCCTCTCATAAAGTTCAATGGAGCACAGGTAAACCCCAAATTTAAGCAGTGTGATGTGCTCCAGCTCCTTTGGACGTCCTGCCCAATTCTTCCAGAGAAAGCCACACCCTTGAGTATCAGAGAACAAGAAGGTAGTGAACTTGGTCCGCAAGAACAGCTTGAACAAGTTTTAAGCATGCTTAATGTGAACCTGGATCCTCCTCTTGATAAAGTCATTAATAACTGCAGAAACATATGCAACATAACTACTTTGGATGAAGACATGGTAAAAACTAGAGCAAAGGTCTTAAGGAGCATATATGAATTTCTCAGTGCAGAAAAAAGGGAGTTTCGGTTTCAACTGCGGGGGGTTGCTTTTGTGATGGTCGAAGATGGTTGGAAACTCCTGAAGCCCGAGGAGGTAGTGATAAATCTAGAATATGAATCTGATTTTAAACCTTACTTGTACAAGCTACCTTTAGAACTGGGCACATTTCACCAGTTGTTTAAACATCTAGGGACTGAAGATATTATTTCAACAAAGCAATATGTTGAAGTGTTGAGCCGCATATTCAAAAATTCTGAAGGAAAACAGCTAGATCCTAATGAGATGCGCACAGTTAAAAGAGTAGTGTCTGGCTTGTTCAAGAGTCTGCAGAATGATTCAGTCAAGGTGAGGGGTGATCTGGAGAACGTACGAGACCTCGCACTTTACCTTCCAAGCCAGGACGGCAGACTGGTGAAGTCCAGCATCTTAGTGTTTGATGACGCACCGCATTACAAAAGTAGAATCCAGGGGAATATTGGTGTGCAGATGTTGGTTGACCTTAGCCAGTGCTACCTAGGGAAGGACCATGGCTTTCATACTAAATTGATAATGCTCTTTCCTCAAAAACTTAGACCCCGTTTACTGAGCAGTATACTTGAAGAGCAGTTAGATGAAGAGACTCCCAAAGTCTGTCAGTTTGGAGCGTTGTGTTCTCTTCAGGGCAGATTGCAGTTACTCTTGTCTTCTGAACAGTTCATCACGGGACTGATTAGAATTATGAAGCATGAAAATGATAATGCTTTCCTGGCCAATGAAGAAAAAGCCATAAGACTTTGCAAAGCCCTAAGAGAAGGATTGAAAGTGTCCTGTTTTGAAAAGCTTCAAACAACATTAAGAGTTAAAGGTTTTAATCCTATTCCCCACAGTAGAAGTGAAACTTTTGCTTTTCTGAAGAGATTTGGTAATGCAGTCATTTTGCTATACATACAGCACTCAGACAGTAAGGACATTAACTTCTTGTTAGCATTGGCAATGACACTGAAGTCAGCAACAGACAATTTGATTTCTGACACCTCATATTTAATTGCAATGCTAGGATGCAATGATATTTACAGGATCAGTGAGAAGCTTGACAGTTTAGGAGTAAAATATGACTCTTCAGAACCATCAAAACTTGAACTTCCAATGCCCGGGACCCCAATACCTGCAGAAATCCATTATACTCTGCTTATGGATCCAATGAATGTTTTTTACCCGGGAGAGTATGTTGGGTACCTTGTCGATGCCGAAGGTGGTGATATCTATGGATCGTACCAGCCAACATACACATACGCGATTATTGTACAAGAAGTTGAAAGAGAAGATGCTGATAATTCTAGTTTTCTGGGAAAGATATATCAGATTGATATTGGCTATAGTGAATATAAAATAGTTAGCTCTCTCGATCTGTATAAGTTTTCAAGGCCCGAGGAAAGCTCTCAGAGCAGAGACAGTGCCCCTTCTACACCCACCAGCCCCACAGAGTTCCTAGCCCCTGGTCTACGAAGCATTCCTCCTCTTTTCTCCAGTAGAGAGGGCCACAAGACCTCTTCAAAACAGCATTCCCCCAAAAAGCTCAAGGTGAATTCTTTACCAGAAATCTTAAAAGAAGTGACATCAGTGGTGGAGCAAGCTTGGAAGCTTCCAGAATCTGAAAGAAAAAAGATTATTAGGCGGTTGTATTTGAAATGGCACCCCGACAAAAACCCAGAGAATCACGACATTGCTAATGAAGTGTTTAAACATTTGCAGAACGAAATCAACAGACTAGAGAAACAGGCTTTTCTAGATCAAAATGCAGACAGAGCCTCAAGGCGGACATTTTCAACCTCAGCATCCCGGTTTCAGTCAGACAAGTACTCATTTCAGAGATTTTATACTTCATGGAATCAAGAAGCAACGAGCCATAAATCTGAAAGGCAACAACAAAATAAAGAAAAAAGCACACCTTCAGCTGGCCAGACGTACTCTCAGAGGTTTTTTGTTCCCCCCACTTTCAAGTCAGTTGGTAATCCAGTTGAGGCACGGAGATGGTTAAGACAAGCCAGAGCCAATTTTTCAGCTGCCAGGAATGACCTTCATAAAAATGCCAATGAGTGGGTGTGCTTTAAGTGTCACCTCTCTACCAAATTAGCTCTGATCGCCGCTGACTATGCTGTGAGAGGGAAGTCCGATAAGGATGTCAAGCCCACCGCACTTGCACAAAAAATAGAGGAGTACAGTCAGCAGCTTGAAGGACTGACAAATGACGTCCACACGTTGGAGGCTTATGGTGTGGACAGTTTAAAAACGAGATACCCTGATTTGCTTCCTTTCCCACAGATCCCAAATGACAGGTTCACTTCTGAGGTTGCTATGAGGGTGATGGAATGTACTGCCTGTATCATCATAAAACTTGAAAATTTTATACAACAAAAAGTGTGAAGGTATTTAAAAAAAAAAAAAGCAGAGCTAGAGCGTGACTGTGTCATAGCTCAAATGTGAAGTGCTCTACTTCCTTAGGCTTCGTCGCCAGTTCTTTAAGAATTGTATAAAGCACATTGCAGATCACTGGGAAGAACTTTGGGGCTGTTGTTAATGTGAAAATCAGTGGAGGACCCTGCCTGAACCTGAAAGCGAACTATTTTGAAGATGGTGAGCTGCAGAATTGCTAGATGTATTTGAATGGCTAGGATGGCACATTATTGAACTGCACTTTATGTAACCAAAGCTTAGCGGTTTGTTAGATAAGAGTCTGTGTATGTCTGTGATCAGGATGGAGTTAACTTTTCTGTTTTTAACATGGTGTTTTTGAAGGAGCTAATGAAACACTGGACATATCATTGGTTTAAACAAATAAGGGGAATTAAGTCTTTGGCATTGATCACTTCTTTAATTGGATCCTCTTTTGGATGCATTACTATCAGCTGGATCTGATTATGAATTTGTTGCAATTTTACATCTTAAATAGTACATTTATAAAATGGTACAGTATTTTAATCCTGAATATTACTTGATTAAGAGTATGCAGATAGTACTTCTTAGGGTGCACTGAGTGCACTTTACATCTTTATTTTAAATGGTTTTTTACACTTTATGTTTACAGGCTTCCTATTTCATGAAGGTAACATATGGAAAACTCAAAATGGTGGCAGTTCTTATCACCAGATGTTAATATTGCGTCCAAGAACTGCTTACCAAAACAACATTTATCAACGGTTAGAACATTTGCTTTCTGTTTGTACATATTTTCCACAAATATCATAATTTGTATAGCGAGATTGAACAGGATGCAATCTTTCGTTGTCTAAAAGGTGCTGCAGTTAAAAAAAAAATCTCTTCTTTCAACATGGCACTTAGTGGAGTTTTTTGGATTTTACTTTGAAAACATTAAAAAAAAAAGTGTAAAATCATTGTGACAATATCCAGTAGCTTATAAAAGAGGAATTGTCAGCTTGCATTTTCCCCATGAATGATTCAGAACTGACATTTGATTTTCTTCCTGTTTGAGTGTCCTACTATACTCTACTTACTTCGGCATATTTCTTTTGCAGAATGTAAACAAAAGGTAATGATAATTAGTTTATATAAGTGTGCTGGCTGTAAATGATGCTAAATATAAATTTTATGCAATTAAGGGCTTATGGAACATATGAAAACTTTTTTACTTTTATGGTAATAAGGAATGTTTGTGCCTCGACTATTGTATTGCTTCTGGATGTGAAGCTATGTAATTATTTCTGCTGTTATATTAAGTGCCATACTTTTAATAAAGCAAATGTCCATATCAAATTATTGTAACTGGTATTTCCTGAAAAATCAAACTTAGTATCTTCCTATATAACATTTTGATATATGCATATAGGTGTATTTATTGGCAATATTTAGGATAGAATTTTTTATTATATTTTATATTGGAATTTTAGCACATTCTTTTTTTATGATTGAGTATAAAGTATTTGATACATACTGGGTTTATTAGGTGCTGGTTTAGTTAAGAGTTTTATTTTCCCTTTTTAGGGAATAAGATTAGCTGATATATATGGTATGGTATATATACACACACACATACATACATACATGTATTTGGATATAGATACATTAAATATTATGGTTCTTCATAGGTAGAGGCTGAATTGATATTTACCTTGCTTCAGGAGGGGGCTGCATGTCTGGGGCTAATTTACGCTTGAGCCTTAACAGAAAATGTTCATCTTTATACCTGAGGCACAGGTCTTCAAAACTAGGCAGACCAGGGCGAAGAGTTTTCTGGGGCTTACCAGATTCTGGGTCTTCAGCTTTCTGGATGTCTTAAAAAGTGCTTGCTACTTTGAAACTCAGATTCAGTACTTGGAATATATTTTATTGTTTTTTGATATTAAAATGTACACAGAAAACCTTGTCTGGTGGCCATTGGGCTAGTTGATCTATTTGGGATTTCCCGTTTTCTTTTTTTTTTCCTATACTTAAAAGAAAAAAGGTTCACAATATCTTATATACAACCCTTGGATCCAAATGTATTTCAGAATTTGGATTTTAGAAAGTTAATACAAACATTCCCATCCGGGTAGGTAGCACTCTTGACCACAATATTTCTGCCGTGAAACCTATGAATACTCACCCTAACTGGAATACATAGGCCCGATAAATAACCTCACCTAAATTCCCGTCAGATCTCGCCACCAATAGTTTGCAGCAGACATATTTGGAGGGTGTTCCTATTTTTGGAGCTTTTTAAAGATTTTGAAATTCAGGGTAAGGAATTTTTGATGTGAACTTTTTATTTTATTATTTTGTGCTTTCCCACTAGTTCCCTTTTCTTATTAAAAGGAAAGTGGAAACAGCCTGTGTGGGGAGTAGCTGTTCCTGAGTAGCACACGGTCTAGCAAGGATTTGGAAGAGGCCTTCCTGCATTCCGGAGCAGGTTGTGTGCTGCCAGATGAGCGAGGGAGAAAAGCAGCCCCTGTGGGCTGGCGGAACTGTTCATAGCATCTGCCAGGAAACTCCAGGAGAACCTGTGCAGCCCAGGTAGTTTAGAAAGCAGTGGGGAATGCAACTCTTGATTTCTGGGTTGTGAGTTTGAGCCCCACACCGGGCATAAAGATTACTTAAAAGACATTGGGGAGGGTATGTGCTATGGTGAGCGCTGTGAATTGTTTAAGACTGATGAATCACAGACCTGTGCCCCTGAAACAAATAATACATTATATATTAATAAAAAAATAAAAAACCAAAAAAATTTTAAAAATAAATATAAATGAATGAATAAAAAAAATAAAAAGCAGTGGGCAGTTGATCAGGGGTGGGGGTGGGAGTGCCGAGAGCCCAAGGATGACATTGGCAAAATGTTCAAGTAGTGTTTAATAAAATAAAGAGCAGCTGTTTACGGGTCTGATGGTCTGATGTGCGGGTGTGGAATTCTCTTCCTTGGCGCCAGTCGACGTCTTCCGTACTTCACCTGTTCTGTAGCTCTCAAGGATAAAATTTGTAGTGCTGGTAGAAAAGAGTAATTATAGAAGATTTGAATTAGTTCTGTACTCATCAGGTTCTACCAGAGAAACAACCAGGGGGAGATATCCAGAAACAGATAGATGGAGAGATCTGTTTCCGGGAAGTGACCGGTGACCATGGGGGTGGCAAGCGTGTGATCCAGAGGGCCGGCGGCCGCCACAGGCTGCGCGCACTCGGCCGGGGCTGAAGCTGCAGACTGCCCATGGAATGTCCTCACGCTTTGGCTCCCAAAGGCTTTTTCCGTTCTCTTGTTTGAACAAATATGGCTTAAAGTAGTGCCATTCATTCATTCATTTGAAAACGGCCCCCGGGCACCGTGTGCAGCCGTTCTGTCAGGTGTTGGGGACATGAAGGTGCACACTCCATCCCGGAAGTGAAGCTGCGCTATCTCTTCAGTTAAGAATGGATTTTGACTTAGTGGTGCCCTTAGCTCCTCTTGTTCCGCCTGCATGCTTACACCCGACACAAAAGCTTATTTGGTTTTGAAACAACAGCAAATCTGAAATGGAATTTAAAATAGGGCAAAACGCTGAAGCTGCATAGGAATTGATGTTTTAAATCAGGGAAGAAAGGGACGAAAAACTAGACAGACACCACCTAACAGCCTTAGTGTGAGGGGCTCTGCCTTTCAGAAGTGCTTCTGCCCTCCTTCACTGATCCCCAAAGCAGTGGAGATTGACCTGGTGGCTGGACTTGCAGGGGAGGACCCGAACACGTGTAGCTCAACCCTTCCTTTTACTTTGAATTTGGCTGCCTTTAGAACAGGAGCATCTGTCCACCCTCTTCCATGTGACAAGCTATGGGAGTCAGAGGCCCACAGTTCTCCCTGGGACGGGAGAGGTTCCTGTGATATTCGGGTCTTAGGGGAGTCCATTTTGCTGCAGATCAAACTTTTTTACTATTAAAGCTGACATTTTGATCATCTTTCTGACTTGTGCCTACTCAGCTGGTTTGGAAGTTGAAAAAGAAATAAGGGCTATTTTTTGAGGTCGCTCAAATATCAAACACTCAATGGTGTACAATCACTTAGTATATAGGAGTATTAGTGTACATAGCTCATTAGGTATGTTCATTAGGTATGTTCATAATCATGACCTTGGACTTTTAATGAAAATTTAAATTACATTGCATAACGTGTTTAAAAAGAAAGGTTTATGTAATATATTTTATAATATAGCCTATCTAAAAGTTTTGATTCTAACCAGAGATAAATTCCTTATCATTCTGGAGAATGCAGCTATCCACAACAACTTCTTTCATGATGATTCCAAATAACAAAGGAGAAAAAAAATCTAATTTACATCTTTGATTTAAAGGGTTTTATCCTCCATAATTTCTCCTTGATTCTTTTTCTTGACCTTGTGTCAACCAAGCTTGAAGACATTTGTTTTGCACAAATATGGAGCAAGAAAGTGAATATGATAAAAAAAAGCAGTGTTACTAGGACAGTAGGAATGCTGTAGCAAGAAAGCAAACATTTATTTAAGAAATCAGAACTAAATGGAAAAGTGAATACCAATTTATAACCTAAAAACACCCACCCCCTGTGAAATTTTAGGTGCATTATATTTAGAGTTGAGTTTGTTCTTAACTGCTCAGGACACACCTAATTTTTATTTTGTAATTCAAGTGTTTATGCACATAACAGTTCAAAAATCCAGAATTTGTTATAAGGGGGCTATGCTGTCAAATGACCTTGTTAAAACAACATGAGAAATCAAGAGTTCACTCTCCCACTTTCTCTCAGTTCTGAGACCGCAGAAAATGAATCTGAACTCGTGTTTACAGTTATAAATCCTATAAATAGAAAGTTGCAATGCTCTTGGTCCTAGCACATCTTGTGCTACTTGGAGATCCTAATTATAACAACTGGTAAAACACCAAACCAAACCAAACCAAACTCACCAGTCTTTGTGATGACTGGCACTTTACAAAGTGAGTGAGTGGCTTACACAAGGCTAGCCTGTTTTCATAGGTTCAGTGTGTCCTATTTGACTTATATAGTGACACATACTACCAGTTGGTATTAAACCTACTTTCAAAAATGAAGAGAGTGATTCCATGAAGTAACATCAAGTCTGTTACTTTGTGTAAGAGGTAAATGCACAGGCTGGGCCATTATGAGTCCCACCACCTACTAGCTGTTTGATCCTGGTGGACTTTGGTTTCTTCACTTGTCAAAGAATATCATCCCATCTACACAATTCCCACATAGGCTGGTGTTTGGATGGAATGAGACAACATACCAGAGATTTTCGAAATGAAAACAGCTGTTCACATGTAGGGTCACATTTCAGTTTAATTTCACTAGCTACTGCCTGATCTCCTGACTTGTCCTAGCTGAACCTTTTTTTAATTACCAGTAATTTGGGGGAAAATATTAACCTCAAAGTGCTGTCGTGGGGATTAAAGAAAGGAAGACAAACTGAAGTTTGGGAAAAATGTAGGTTGATTTTTATTGCTTATAACTGTATATAAAGGAAACATGATTAATTTTGTATAATTTATTCCTTTGACAACATACTGAAAATCAGATCAACCCAAGTCCCCTCAAAACCTGAAGATTTCTTGTGAAATCTGATACACTTTGCATTAAAATGAGAGAACTTGTGGGTTAGAGTGATATAGTGGGAACACCACATAGAACTTTGGGGGCATTTTAGTATTGACCAATGCTACTTTTATGGGGAGTTAGATACTCACAGTTGAATAGCATAAATTAATTCCACACAGCAATTCAATATTCCATTGTAGATTGATTATCCACAAGAAAGAAAAAGAAAAGTCACAATGGCTTTGATGAAAATAAACCTTGGAATAAAGACTTTTTTTTGTTGTTGCTATCGCTAGACTTTTTTGTCTAATACGTGCACACCATTCTGAGATCATGGATTTTCATCAGAACACCTTCCCTGGTACATTTTTCTGAGTTCCTTTTGAAAGTGTGCCCTCCTACTTCCCATCCACCGTCCACCAGGATGTTAAGTTGCTTGGTGTGAAGGCTTGAGGTCGGTAAACCTCAATGAAATGAGGCAGGTGCTCCGTGGAAGATGCAGGTGGTTTAGAGACAGATGTGACTGTTTTCGTGGCACGTGGTACCCACACCAGCCACGGACAGATAAAGCTTCCCATCTGGACACACACAGATTTCATAGAGTCTTTGTGAGCTGCCGGCGGCACCCCGAGTCCCCTGAACCAACTTGGGTAAACACACAGTTTCAGCATCAAGCACAAGCTGTTTGGGAGAAAACGAGAGATGAAGTGATAAAGGAGAATGGACATGATAGTGTAAAACTCATATCTCAAGATGCTCCAGACAGATTAGTTTCTTCTCTGCACAGAAAATGAAATAGGCACCTGACTTCACTTAAGACATTATCAGAGTCTTTTAAAACCTATTTCTATTTTCCATTCAAGCAGGGGCTTAATAATTCCTTCTCCAAATTGAAGTCTTTTTTTTTTAACCCATTGTGCTAGTTGAGCTAGAAGATTTATGTGCTATACTAAAAATACCTTTCAGAATTATCTGAAAAAAAGTTTTAATTCACAATTATCTTGTGACCTATTTTGACTTTATGCTAAATCACCTTCTCTACCCCATTAGGATAAAGTACAAGCCGCAGAAATAAATTCATCTTAATAATTTTTACCTGTGAATGTTGGAATTTCTGCTGATTTTGTTTTCCAATGAGAGGCAATTAACTTCATCCTATTAGATGCCAACCATTTCCCTAACTTCTCTTAGATGTCGAAAAGCAGTAGACAGACTAAAGCCAACTAAAATTAAATGAAAGCTATTGGGGTTTTTGTTCCCATGACAGTTTAGTTACACCGAAATGTAAACAGATGGCCATTAATTGAGGTTTGGAAATCTTTTTGGGAACAAAGAACTGTCCCACTGAGTAGCCGAATTTTACCCATGCCGGGGCACTCACTTATTAGAAGGAATTAAAGCATGTCATAGACGGGCATAATGTTGTGCCTTGCAAACAAGTTTGGAATCTTCCTTTATTTTCCATACTCTCATCCATGAACCCTACTCTTTTCATAAACCTATGCTTGCAGTCTGTACACCCTCTTGGGAAGCTGACCACTGCCATGGGAAGCAGTGGGTGGAAAAATATTAGAAGCAAAGCTTTACCTTGTGGTCTGGGACACTGTCATAGTAAAAGAAATGAAATATGTATTGTATTTTTTTTTTTAAACTCAGAACCTACTTATGCTATTGTCCAGTGCTTTGGGTTCTGTGGCTAGTTGGTTTTCGCTAATGTGCTTTACCTTTTCCTTGTTGGCTTCTTTGCTTTCCTTTCTTATGGTTAATCAGTGACTTTGTTTTCTAGTTGTTATTTTTTTCTTGCTCTTCCAGCAAACTCTAGTCACTGGCAATCCACGTACCCCTTCCTTGCTCACCTTCGTTTATCTTTATAGAAATATATCTTGTCTTGCCAGACATCCCCGCACTTTGAACTAGCTTCCAGTAATAAGGAACATCAGCTTACGAGTCAGGCTATGTGCTACTATAAAAATGGCACCTTATTCGCGGAAATAAGTGAGACTATTTCAAATTAAAATTAGCATATTTTTTCCAAGGTCATATATTTTAAGTATGCAGTGACATTATCATTTAGTAATGAGATTCCAAAATGCTTGACTTCCATTTTTGCATTTATCTGCTCTTGGCATCATAACTTCTTCAGTTACAACTTGAAGGGGCTTCAGCGGATGTCTTTTATATTCCACTAGCAGCCTGCCATTGGATGGGCCCTGTCCACACTCATGAGCTGCCTCTCATGGCCTCCATTTGCTGCCTCAACCACACCTTCCTCTTAATATCAGATTAATATAATAATTTCAAAATGTTGCCACCCATATTACCACATTGCTTTCTCACAGCACTGTGACATAGTTAAGCAAATATTGTTTTCCTTATTTGACAAATGAGAAGATAGGTCCAGGTCTGGAGAGGCCTGTTAGTTTTCCTGAACTCAGACAGGTAATTCATGAATTTATCTAGTACTAGAACAATCGGTGTTGAGTAGCGGGTGCTCTACTGCCTCATTACAACTTTGGCTTATATCAGTGATGTTTTATTTCTGGACTTGAAGTTCCAGATTTTATCCTTATTGTGGTTGACTTTTAAAGCTCTTATTTTTCATGTTTAATTTTTGTTTAAACAATTTGATGTGAGCAAGCATAGGGCTCAAGGCAACAACCAATAATGGTTGTCATTTACAGGTAACTCCCAGTGACTGCCATATTGAGAGAAGTTGGATCAGTAGGTAATTGAAGAACTGATAGTCTCTGTCTGCTCTGAAAGTCATCAGGACATACAACAGGAGCTTCATATACCAAACTCACCATTCCATCACTACTTTGAAAAATGATATCCATTTGAGAAAGAGCCTCAATTTTCCCAGCATGAGCTTTAATATGAACACCCTTTGGGGCATCCATGCTTAGACTCCGTGTGGGGGATTCTAACCTGAAATGAGGGAAAGAAGCAACAAAAAGTAGTATTAAAAAAAAGCTACCCCAGGAATCCCTCATTGAATGGCTTTGTGTAGAAAATACAATTAACAAAGCATATAGTATCATGATGTCATTCTTGAATGCTAATATAGTGTACATTCTTTATCGATAAATCCAGAAATAAGGTGCAGTAAAGAAATTAACTTCCCATCAATAAGAATCTACAAAATTAGTATCCTTTAAAAACAGATAAAAACATTACACAGCTCTACCCCAACATAGTAGTCTCAGATGGCAGGGTTAAGCACTCTGCATATCACACCAGAAGAAAATGCAATTTGTGAATAATTTTGTAAAACTGTAGTGAAAACAGAAACCTGTCCAGGAAGAAGACAAACTTAAGGGTAAGACATTCATTTGCTCCCTCTTCATAAAGTGGAATGTAAGCTTAGCCTTTAGGTTTTGTTTGCATTTATTTATTTATTTTTTAATTTAGGAGGATTACAGGGCACATGTGAAGATTTCTTTTGGGAAAATACTAAAGTGGTAGGGTTGGGAAACAATGGAGACTGCCCCAGCTGGCTTTGTTTTTGTATAATTTATCAGAATCTCCTTGTGACTAAGTCAAACATAGAGAACCAGGAGTATATGGACCAGAGAAATTCTGTTTGCTTCTGCCTGAAAAATACTAAATTTCCACCAGGTGGCATAACATGATCACTTGAAAGATTTTTCAGCTACTCTAACCCAACCCAACCTGACCCAACCCAACCCAACCCAACTCAACCCAACCCAACCCAACCCAACCCAACGCAACCCAACCCAACCCAAGCCAACCCAACCCAAATCAACCCAACCCAATCCAACTCAACTCAACTCAACCAACCCAACCCAACTCAACCCAACCCAACCCAACCCAACAATCTGAAAGGCTGATTTGACTGAAATATTTAAGATCAATGAAGTGGAACAGGATACCAAACAGTGGGTAATTCTCTCACAGCAGGTAAGATTAAGAGTAGGCATGGGTAGGAGAGAGAAAGGGGAGTGGCTCCAGAGGAAAAAGTACCTCGGTCATTGATTTGCATTTGAACTGACTGAATATTCATTCAGTAGATGTTTAGCTCAGAGGAATTGCTGCCTTTAATTGGCAAGTTTTTGTCTACCACTATTTGTTACAGAAAACAAAGTTTCATTTTCTTACGTACATCTTAATATGTAAAATTTGATCTGTTATACATTTTGAAATTTATATTTACTTTGAGTACAAGGAAACACTTAGAGACATTTATAGAATTTATTGGTCAAATTATGTTAAGCTTAGGTTATGGGGAAATGCTTAGATACATCTAGATGATTTGGTCTGCTGATTGCTAGTTGTCTACATTTTTCCTGCCTGGATTGATAGGAAAAAAGGGGAAGGGGATGGGGAAGGAAAGGAAGGGAGGAAGACATGTAAGCAACTTGTAGAGGTCTGGTCCATTTCAGCAATCCATTTGTAAATTTGAAGATCCTGGGGAAGGTGAGTTTGTTTCAAAGATCAGTCATCAAACAACAAAATAACCTCAATAGGACCAACTACTAGTTTTTAACCATATTATAATATGGTGCTTCTGGAATAGCAAATTTCTTCCCCTTTGTATCATTTCTAGCCTTGAAGATGAAATATGTCAGTTCAGCACAAGTTGGGACACATTTTACCAAAAAAGGTTGTGATTAGAATGCTCTGAAGCATACATTTTCATGAACACACTGAACAGCAGTCAGATATAAAGCAACTCAACTTTTTTCTCTTTTGTTATATTTTAGTTTGCTAGTTAGATATCCAACCCTTTCTTCGAATATGTGAATATATATTTACTCATTACTTATATGAGGAACAAAAAAATTTGAACAGTGACCCAGAAATATACCAAATAAATAAGCTGTGTGTTTATACACACACACACACACACACACGTGTGTGTGCGCACGTGCACGCACACACACACATATGGTATATTTGCCACACACACACACACACATATGGTATATTTGCCCTTTGCCCATATTCACTTTTGCATTTAGAGAATACAAGTAGTCAAGCATATATGATTGTAATATTTATTGCTCATGATTTTAAGCTCTTTTAGGCTTACAGTAAGTCTAAATTTTGTAAATAGCATGAGAGACTGGGAAGCATAAATACAAATTGACAAGAAAAGCTGGCCTAGAGACAGCACTGGCCAAATCATGCAAGGACTAGATTATGTCCACTGTTAGGCCATGCTGACCACTAGACTATGTTAACTGTGTTGGTCTTTAATCTAAAAGTGTGGGGAATAATGTATTTAGTCATTTAACCCTTATTTATTAAGTCCCTATTATGTGCTTTTCTAGATTTGTAGAAAAACAGTAGCAAAAAAGGCAGACAGGCTTCCTGCCCTTAGGAATCTAACATTCAAGAAGCTTAAAGGATGTAAGCAGAGGAATAACAAGATTCTATTTTTGCTTTAAAAATATCACTCTATAAAGACCTGTCAAGACAGATGAACAGATGCAGAGCTCTGCCCTCAGCCCCCAATTACATATAAATGCTGGATAAAATACAATAAAAAACAAATACATGCTAGGCATAAATAACAACAACAAAAACAAACCCAGAAAAACAAAGGGCATTTTCATAGTGTCAGAACAGAAGAAACTCATAACCAGAGTGATGAGTGGGAGTTGAAATGCTGGAGCCCTTGGAGGTAATGGGCAGATAAATGCCTTGTGAGCTGGTATTTTAAATCTCTACAGGGAAGGAGTTGTGGCCAACTGGGGGGGGCATGGGAGGAGTGTTTGGAAATGGGCTCTGGGCATACAGATGGGAGTTGAAACACAGTATGATAAGAACCCTAAAGCAGGCTGCTCTTTCTGGAATGTGAGCAGAAAGTCTTAAATCATGCATTATTGTAGAAGCCAAATCCACACACTATTCCGGCCTTGTATCAGCCCAACCTGAGAAACACCTGTGAACGCTGGCTTGAGAACAGTGCCCCCTGCAGGACCCTGGCAGAAGTGAATGGGAAACTGACATTAACGGCAAATAGCCAAACTGTGGAAAGAGCCAAGATGTCCATCAACAGATGAATGGATAAAGAAGATGTGGTATATATATATACAATGGAATATTATGCAGCCATCAAAAGGAATGAAATCTTGCCATTTGCAACGACGTGGATGGAACTGGAGGGTGTTATGCTGAGTGAAATAAGTCAATCAGAGAAAGACATGTATCATATGACCTCACTGATATGAGGAATTCTTAATCTCAGGAAACAAACTGAGGGTTGCTGGCTTGGGGGTGGGGTGGGAGGGATGCGGTGGCTGGGTGATAGACACTGGGGAGGGTATGTGCTATGGTGAGCACTGTGAATTGTGCAAGACTGTTGAATCACAGATCTGTACCTCTGAAACAAATAATGCAATATATGTTAGGAAAAAAAAAGAAGAAGAAGATAGCAGGAGGGGAAGAATGAAGGGGAGTAAATTTGAGCGGGAGACGAACCATGAGAGACGATGGACTCTGAAAAACAAACTGAGGGTTTTATAGGGGAGGGGTGGGGGGATGGGATAGCCTGGTGATGGGTATTAAAGAGGGCACGTACTGAATGCAGCAATGGGTGTTATACACAAACAATGATTCATGGAACACTACATTAAAAACTAATGATGTAAGGTATGGTGATTAACATAACAATAAAAAAATTTAAAGAAAAAAAAAAAGAGTCTCCATGAGAACTGCACCTAGATGAAGGGCCAAAGAGGATGAGCTCTCAGACAGAATTTTCAAACCACATGGGAGAATCTGTCAACATGAGGAACTAGAGGTAATAGAACAGTCAGAAAGGGACTAACACTAAGCTTAGAGCATCCAAAGAGATAAATTAACAGAACAAGACCAAAATAGAAAAAGAAAGATTTAAAAACCAGGTAAGTAGAAATTAATTAAATAAAAAAATTAAAGTCTTCTGGTAGACTGAATAGTAGACATGTCATATATCAAAAGAGAATAGGACACTGTAATGTAAATTTGGTATTTTGGTGGGAAAACAAGAAATGTAAAATTTGAAATGCACAATTAATGTTTTTAAATGCATAAAAAGCACAGAATTTCAAAGGAAACTCATTAATGACTTTTATTTTTTAATTTTTTAAAGATTTTATTTATTTATTCATGAGAGACAGAGAGAGAGAGAGAGAGAGAGAGGCAGAGGGAGAAGCAGGCTCCCAAGGAGCAGGGAGCCCGATGCGGGACGTGATCCCAGGACCCTGAGACCATGACCCGAGCCGAAGGCAGACACTTCACCATGTGAGCCATCCAGGCACCCATGACTTTTAAATACAAATGTAAACATTACTTAAATGGGTGATATAGCAATTTATGAGCTTACTTGTTAATTAAATAATATCTGGCCAACGGGCTTACAACTACTATAATTTCAAAGCAGCAAAGAGTATGTAATGTATTTTGAGATACTTGCTGTAACCTTCATGTGATATTAAAGTATCTCTGGCTTCTACAGATTAAAAAGTCAAAGAAACTGCTAATCCTACCGTGGTTTGTTACCTCTCATTTATAGTTGAAGGGATGCTAAATTTCAATTAGAAGTCAGTGAAAATGAAGGACTTTTTTTTCACATTCAAAATCATTAACCCACTAAATTCTGTTCTTGGACACGCAGGGGATCCACAGACCACAAGTTAAGAACACCTATACTCTAGAGAATGAGAAGACACAGATATGAAGAGGTAATGTTTAATCATTTTCCAGAATTGAAAAATAACATGAGTTCCTAAAACTGAAGAGGTGTATCGATACCCAAGTATGAATTAAGACATATCCAGCACCCAAACACTTTCTGGTAAAACTGCAAAACATTAAGATTATGAGAAGGTCTTAAAAGTATTCAGAATGAAAATCAAATTGCTTACTTACCAAAGACCCAAAAGTAATGAACAACATCTTAAAAATGCCAGTGTAAAATTATTGTCAGTCTCGAAATATATCCCAACTTAGCCATCTTTCAGCTATGAAGGGACTAGACATCTCAGGCCCAGAAAGAAAAGTTTATTGTCTATGCAGATCATCACTGAAGAAAGTACTTATAGAAACTAAACGCAGAAGAAATGAGTATTTTGGAAGAAGCAGCGATGGACATTAGGAAAACCAACACAGTGTGTGAGTAAAGCTAAATCTGTATTGCCTGAAAAACAGAACCAGAGAGATGAGTAAAAGCAAAGTTGAAACAAAACAACACACAAAGCGAAGTTTGGGTGGGGATAACTTTCTAAAATTTTGGTATAATTTGAGAAGAGAATGATAATGACAAACTTAGTTAGAAAGTATTAACTTATCTCCATGCATATAAAACATAAAGGATAATCATTAAAAGAATGAAACCAGAACCACTAGAGAGAAATATGGCAGGGAGAATAAGGAGAAGTTTAATAATCGAACCAAAGGTCAGAAAGAAGAAAAAATGAAAAGAAAAAGCACAGTAAATAAAACATGACACCACAGAAATATGTCAAATAAATCACCTATTAAATATGAATAGTTAAATTCACCTATTAAAAGTTAGAAACTTTACTGTAGGGGATTAAATCTCAAATCCAGAAATTTAATTCCTAGAGAAACAACTGAAACATAATAATACACTCCACATGAAAAAGCAAATCTGGTTGGATTAAAAGACCTAAATATGAAAAATGAAAGTGTTTTTGAAAGAATTCACTTCCTTCGCTAATGCCCAGGAAGTGGTTTCCAATATATCCAAGTTCCTAAAGATTTATTTTCACTATTCTGTTATTGGATGAAACTTTCTTCTTCTTTTTTTTAAGGATTTTATTTTTTAAGTAATCTCTACACCCAATATAGGGATTGAATTTACAACCCTGAGATCAACAGTCACACACTCTATTGACTGAGCCAGCCAAGGCAGTCCCCCCAGCATTTTACTTTCCGTTATTGGATGAAACTTTCAACTCCTCAAACTGTTTTTACTTGCTGAGTTGACTAAATACACTATATTTTGTTTTGATATTTTATGATTTTTTCTTTTTTCTTGGAACTGCTAGAATTAAGGAAAATCAGCCACACCATAAACTGTTAATTACCGCGAGGCACAAATTGCTTTCATTGTTTAAGTAGCTTCAAGATGGTAACCTATGATAAATGAGAAATAAACACTTGGGATAAGAAATGGGATTATGCAAGCTGAGAGCAATCAATGCTTCATTTGTTAATTGTTCATTTATAGACACTGATTTTTTTTTTTAAAGATTTTATTTATTTATTCATGAGAGACAGAGGAGGAGAGAGAGAGAAGCAGAGGGAGAAGCAGGCTCCCAAGGAGCAGGGAGCCCGATGCGGGACTCAATCCCAGGACCCTGGGATCATGACCTGAGCCAAAGGCAGATGCTTAACCATCTGAGCCACCCAGGCGCCCTAGACACTGATTTTTTTAATCAATGAGTTGTTTCAAAAAACACTGAAACAGAAGGAATTTAATTCACAAGATACCACTTTCAGACCATGTATTTATACAAATATATTTGAAAATCATGATTAAATTAGTAATTTCCTAGAGAAATACAGGTGATCAAAATGGACCTTTATTAAATGTACAGATTTAAAAAGACAAATTTCCATAAAAGAAGAATTACACTGTTAAGGAATTATTTTTAAAAATTTCATCAGGCCCATATGATCCCAGGGAGAATTCTACAAAATCTTTAGAGAACAGAGCATCCCAACTGTCCACAAATTATCCCAGAACATTAAAAATGAAGGAAATCTTCTTAATTCTTGAAGCATGAATAACATTGTTACCTAAACTTTACAAAAACAGCACACGAAAAAGAAAGCTACAGACCAATATCATTCATGTATATAAATGTGTTGGTTCTAGATAAAATATTAGCAGGTAGAATTGAACACCATTGTAAGGAAAGAATATACCATGACCAAGGGCAATTGATTCAAGGAATGCAAAATTGGTCTGGCATTAGAAAACCCATTAACATGATACACTGTATTAATATATCTAAGGGACACATAAATATGACTACTCCATAAACGCTAATGAGCCTTTGACAAAATCTAACAGCCATTCAACACAAAATAGAAACTGATATTTATTTATTTTTTTATAAAATACACATTCACATCATCTTAATGGAGGAACACTAGCAGCGTTTCCATTCAGACTGGGCAAAGGCAAGGATGCACACTACTATCTCCACTTGTTTCTCAACTGCTCTAATGATACTGGGACATGGAGTGAGATCAATCAGTCAGAGACACAGATTTGGAAAAGAAGGTGTAAAAGTCTACCTATTTGCAGATGATAGGACAGCGTACGTGAAAAATCCTAATGAGCCAACATAAAACTGACTCAAAGAATAAAAAGTTCAGTAAGGTTGTTTATATAAAATTAATGCACAGCAATCATTAGCTTTCATATCCAAAACAATACCTTGTTAGAGGATATAATGGTAGATAGAATAAAACCTCATTTATAATTGCGACCAAGCTGAGCTAACATGCTTAGGGATAAGCTTAACAAGATATATGTAAACTTATTAAACTTATTCTTGTTAAACTTAACTAGAAATATGTCAAGAAAACTTTTAAGTACTCCTGAAAAGACAAAAATGGATTTTAACGAATGGAAATACACCCCATGTTTTTGGATAAATGATTTCATAATGATGTCAGTTTTCCCTAATTTATGAATTTTACAAAATCCTAATAAAAGAATACGCTTTTTCCTGAACTAGACAAGTTAACACTTAAGTTCATATGGAAAAATAAGCAAGAACTGACAGAGAAATGTTGAAAGAGTCAGTACAAGTGTGTGTGAGTGTGAGAGAGAGAGAGAGAGAGACAAAGAGAGAGAGAGACTGGTCCTATTTGACTTTAAAATATCTTCTAAATCCTGTTTAACAAGATTGGTACTGGGACCTGAATAGACAAACTAGCGGAATAGAGTAGAAAACCTACAAACAGACACACATGCGTAAGGAAATTTAATACATGATAAAGGTTGTATGTCAAATTGTAGTGGCAAAGGTAGAATTTCTAATTATCTCATTGTTGGCACCTCTGGTTGGCTGATTGGAAAAGATAAAATTAGACGCAGACCTCACACCTTATACCTCACACAAGAATAACCTCTAAATGCATCAGGGATCTACAATGTATTTTTTTTTTTAAAGATTTTATTTATTTATTTGAGAGAGAGAATGAGATAGAGAGAGAGAGAGCACGAGAGGGAAGAGGGTCAGAGGGAGAAGCAGACTCCCCGCTGAGCAGGGAGCCCGATGCGGGACTCGATCCCGGGACTCCAGGATCATGACCTGAGCCGAAGGCAGCCGCCCAACCAACTGAGCCACCCAGGCGCCCTACAATGTATTTTGATGTAGAAGGGAAAGCCAGACTAGCAATGGGGCTGACAAATTCCTCTTTCTGTAAGGAGAGTTTAAAATTCAGATTTAATGAAAAAAAGATTAATAATTTTGAGTATATAAACATTAAAAATTAATAGAAAAATGTTAATAGGAAAAATGTTAATATTCAGAATATATATGTATATTTTTAATCCCTATAAATCTGTTTTAAAAAGTAATTAAAGAAGCAAAGAAGATGGAGTCAATTCCAGAAGCAGCAGCCTTAATAACAGAATAAAAATATGAAAGATGCTTAACCACACTAGTCGCCAGGGAAATGAAATGTAAAATAACACAAGATCACACTCATCAGCACGAAAAAGGTCATAAAGTCTGACAGTGCGAAATGCTGGTAAAAGGTGAGAAAAGAGACTCTCAAACCGCTCACAGAATTATAAATCAGCACAAAGCACTTGGAGAGGCACATGGGCCAAGCCTGGCAAAGTCCAATATGTTTACTTCTGAAACCCACACTTTGTGAAACTTGGTAGAATAGCCAACCCAGAGCAGTGCTCTTCAAGGCTGTCCTAAAAGAATGAAAAACTAGGTGCCCATTACCCATTTTTAAGTTAACATTGTGTTTTACATAAATTTAAGTTTTGCAAAAGATACCATTTCTGCCACATTTATAAACACTGTCATTTTGAAAGAAGACTCATCACTTTACAGTGTATTTGATGGAATCTAAAAAGTCACGGAGAGTTGATACCCATCAACTTTGGGTTATGATCCAGTATGTTAAAAATTTTTTGCTTAAATCGTCCAGCTTTGATTGGGAACTTTTTTGTTTTGTTTTGTTTTGTTTTTGATTGGGAACTCTTTTATTTGGTTCCTGTGTCCTTTTAATGATGTACCTTTGTTGTTTCGGTTTTTGAGCGCATCTTATTCACTGGTGCTACAAAATGCTCCAAATTTATCTTTTACATTCGCTGCCCCAGTCCTAGAATGAGCCATTTCTCTGAAGAATCCTGATTCCTTTTATTGCAGAATCGTATGAGAAACCAAGTACTGTTTGTTTGCCACTGATTTTATTTTAATTACTTGATCTCTCATTTCTAGAATTTCTATTTTGTTATTTTCCAAATCTGCCATCTTCATACGACTTTGCCTCATCTTTATATTCAATTTTTTTCTTCTTTGAGCATTTTATTCATGTCTGTTTTAAAATCTCTCACTTTGCTCTACTACTTAGATAGAGTTTTAGGGGGTAACGTAGTGGCTGCTGATTTTTTATCTTTTCATTATTATTATTATTGTAGTAAACTCATTTTTAGCAAGGATTGTTTTCCATAGATGTTTTTATGTCATGGGTAATGGGATAATTTCTTCACTGTAGTTGGACTTTAGTGTAGTTAACATTAATTTTCCATCTTTGAGCTCTTATACAATGAGGTAGTGTGGATTTAGTCCTCTGATCTTGGCTGAGCAAAGGCCTATTGTTCATGATTTCTTGTGGGTAACTTAACTTATGGCCCAAGATTTTAGGCAAATTGTTTCAAATATCTTTCATGGGGACCAGGGTTTACAAGGTATCTCAGTCTGGGCATTACACACACACACACACACACACACACACACACACACAGAGCTATACCTTAGTATCACAGTCCCATAATATATTAAAATCCCAGCTCCTGATCTCTATGACATCCCGACATCTCCATGAATACTTTGGCTTTAGCTTTCACTACTCCGACAATGAATTTCCTCTTTGTTACTGGGATCTAAGAATGAGTTTGTCTTGGTTTCTAGTTGAGCAGTATTTATAAGTATTTGAGCAATATTTATAAGTATATAATATGTATGATATATAAGTATATAATATATTATATACTTATATACATAATATTATAAGTATACTTATAAGTATATATAAGTATACAATATATACTTATATTTATTTGTTTGCTTATGTATGTATTTATTTATTCATAAGTAAACTGGTATTTACAAGTGTTTGAAACAGGAGCAAATGTTTCCATGTCCTCTCATTTTACTTATTTAATGAAGACACACACCTATATTATTGACTATGTGCTAGGCATCGTTTCGAGGCATTTACAAATAACTTACTTAATCGCCACCACATCCCTATTGGGTTGCAGGGGGTTTACAGTTTACCCTGTGATATTAATATCTACTGATTTTCTTAAGTTTCAGTTGCTTCCTTCTCTGTAACATCATCTCAGATTACCCTGGGAAGATTTTATGTTTTTTCTCCTATGCCCTCACTATATTTTGGACTTTCATCATAGCAAGGAATTATATTGTTCTAACTTGTCTGCATGTTTCCTTTCCCAACAGACTTTAAAATCATTAAGGGCAGAATCCATGTGTTTTATCACTGTAGAACTAGTGACCATTCTGGTACATAAACATGTTTAGTATATTTTTGCTGAATTTTTAAAAAAGAATGAATCATATCATGTATGAATGAAAAGTAGCATGTCAGAATGAATGAAGCATATCAGACTTTGTATTTTTCTTGTGAATGACTTTGCTATAAGAAATGCAAATCTAGCTTAAATATACATTATCTTTCTTCTTAAAGCAAATAATAATTGTCACCCTTCTATGACTACCATTTGAACAAATATCAAAATTTAAGCTTGTGGGTTAGCCTGGTGATGGGTATTAAAGAGGGTATGTTCTGCATGGAACACTGGGTGTTACACGCAAACAATGAATCATGGAACACTACATCAAAAACTAATGATGTAATGTATGGTGATGAACAACATAATAAAAAAAATAAAAGTTAAGCTTGTGATATTTAAACATGTATATTTCAGAGATATATTTATAAATGCATAATGATCTCAAATCTAAAAAATCCCCATTCATTGTTTTCAGGATATTCTAGAATCATTTTCACTTTACTCAAGTCAGGAATAGTAATGGTACTGGATTCAGAAATATAAAGTGAAAGACAGTTTATGGTAAGAATTTATAGAAGAAAATATGAATATCATATAATCATTTAGAGGAGTCTGGTTGTAAATTAAAGAATAAATCACTCAAGGGTCCACTTAAGTGGTGGAGAGAATACACCCAACAAACATGGACTGTGGAGTCAGAGCTGAATTTGAATAATCCGTTGGCTACTTTTTATTTATTTGTTTGTTTATTTATTTAGGCTACTTTTTAATCTTTGATTAGAACATGCTGCTATCTAGATCTTGGTTTTCCTCTTTTATACAATGGGGATAAAGTTGCTTATTTTTAAGGTAGAGTTGATGATTAAATAAGACAAATTATGGGACAGTGCACAGATCCTGGCAGTTGAAGACATTCAGTACTTGTCAGTTCATGCCTTCCATCCTCACCCCATTCCTCCAGGAATTTCTTACAATTTCATTATCTTCTTAATCACTTTGCCTGTAACGCCTCGTTTATGTGACCACCCCCCACTTAGTACCACCTTTTGGAAAGCATGAGGATACTCTTCTGCCATTTCTTTTTTAGCAAAGGCCTGCTGTATAACCAGCAGATTATACCCTGATGGGACAACATAAGATAAAGGGTTTAATTTCGAGATCCATATATTTTAAAACAGTTAAGTAAATTACTTCAAAAAGGAGTCTGGCATCTCTACAATTTATATTATTTTATAATTTCAAATTGGTTTTAATGGGATTATTTTTAAAGATATTGAATTGTTTTTCTTTTTTTTTTTTCTTTTTAAGATTTTATTTATTTGACAGAGAGAGACACAGCGAGAGAGGGAACACAAGCAGGGGGAGCAGGAGAGGGAGAAGCAGGCTTCCCGCGGAGCGGGGAGCCCGACACGGGGCTCAATCCCAGGACCCTAGGATCACGACCTGAGCCGAAGGCAGGCAGACGCTTAACGACTGAGCCACCCAGGCGCCCCTGAATCATTTTTCTATCCTAGAAAAGAAAATGTTCTTCTTCCCTAACTATAGTAATTCTGTAATACTGATCTTGTGATCCTTTATCAAAAATAATGAAATTGTTCTAATGTAATTAGAATCACAATTTATTTTCATGCTGCAAATGTTCTCTAAGTGCGTACGATGAATTGAACCCTCATTTGCTTTGAACTAATATTTAATTAGATATTAAAGATAAGAGAAATGCTTAATTTTCTAACTTTTATTCCATTTAGTGTGATTATCTACTTGGTATAATAATGATAATAAAAATGATTATTTGTATTCAACTTTCAGTTTACAAAATACTTTTAACCTAATAGCTAATTAAATCTTTCCCAGAATACACTGAGATATATATTACTATCAACATTTTATAGATGAGAAAAATAGTTTCAAAAGCTATGTTTGGCCAAGGTCACAAGGCTTTTCTGTGTAAAGCCAGGACTCCTACCATACTTAATTTCCTCTATTATACATAATATATTAGGATGTTAATTGTTCTGCATATATTTCAAGTTCAAATACTGAATGTAATTTTAAGGGATACCTTAGATTTTAGGTACTTGTTTTTAAAAAATAGTATTTGATTTTGTTACAAAATATAAATATAATATTGGAATAAACAGTTATAGCAATAAATGTCGTTCAGTAGTGCATTGATAAAGTAAAGTACACATAGGCACACAGAGACTCCTATAAAGAATACATTTACATTCTGGAACTAGGTGATTTTATATATTCTGACATTATGTAAAGATATAACAAAGGTTGAGGACATTATGCTAAATGAAATGAGCCAGTCACAAAGTATAAATACTGTATGATTTCATCTATATGAGATGCCTTGAGTTGTCAAATTTGTGGAGACAGAAAGTAGAATGGTGATTTCCAGGGTTTGGTAGAGGTGAGACTGCGAAGTCATTTACTGGCCACAGAGTATTAGTTCTGCAAAATGAAAAGAAATCTGGAGATGGAGGGTGGTGATGGTTGTACAACAGTGGAAATGTACTTAAAATACTTTCTTGGACTGTACACTTAAAAGTGGTTAAGATGACAAATTTTCTGTTTTGGGTGGATCAAACATAGAGAATCAGTGGCTCTTTTTACTTCATTTGGATTTTAGTAAGTAATGACTAGTTAATAAGTGGAACATCATGAGAATAAAGACAATTAATTAATGGAATAAGACACAGTCTGGTAATGACTGCTAAAATATTGTTCCAGCACATACCCAGGTATCTTCCATAGGAGAGTTTATGTTTGAATAAAATTCTTACCTCAGGTCCTGAAATGGGTCAGCTCTTACGAGGGGGGTCTCCACTGAATGTTCAAAAAGTGCGCCTTCAGGCCCTAAACAAAGCCAGAGATGCATCATTTTACAAAAGTAAAACAATGAAACATTTAGTCTGTATATTAAAACACAAGTAGATTTTGATCTTGTTGCTGAATTTTTACAGATGTGAGCAAGAAAATGTAATTGATGTATACAAACTAATGTATAGGATTTTTAAGCTGTTCCGCTAAGTTGAAATTATTCTAAGAGTGTCAGTGGCACTCTTTTACAAGGAACTATAACTCCGTAACTAGTTTTTAAATGTATGACAATTACTTAACATAACGAGTTAGTGATATTATAGTGACATGTGATCATCGTAATGCACACAAGTACACGGCAGGCATAAAGCCTACAAACTGATCCATATTATTGTTAAATGAGAGCAGCAATTTATCATTGAAATTGTCAATGTTCAAATTATATGATCTTACTTCTATTATTACTATTTGGCCTCAAAGTAAATATTCCTCAGAACCTATTTGCATATATTAAAAGAGATGCTTCATAGTTTTATAAAATAACTTAATAAATCATTGATTTTCAGTATAACTATATTTCCCTTATGTATGCATTCATATTTAATATTCCCAACTATGATTATATAAAAATATATAATTGATGTAACATCTCTTTCTTGTGGAAAATAGAACATATTGTTTGGGGTCATATAATCTACATTTTAGACAGGCAAAAAAAGTCCACAACAAAATATCATTATATAAATAATGCACTTAAATAACTCTATAGTATGATCCTGTATAAATATTATTTGTATAAGGAAAGTATAATAACAAAAAAGCCCAGTGTTATAATGTTAACTTTTTTTTTTAAAGAGTGTATCACCACAATTAGGCATAGTAAACAGTCTGGTGATTTCCACTAATAAAATATCTGTAGTATTTGGATGATACCATCCTTCTTTCTCTTCTGGATCCTAGAATAATTTATGATGAATGGATACTCATGTGAAGATCTGTAGTAAGACCATGGTACAAAATGAATTGGAATGGTGGTGAAGACTTCACGGGCAGAACCCAGTACTATGAAGTTCATGGATAGAACCCAACACTGAAGGGGAAATTGCTCTAGGCTGCTCTATTCTTCCCTACTCATGGGTTCTTTCAATTACAGAAATAGAGTTCAGCATGAATACCTCTGTCCAAATAGTGCTATTATAATATATACCCAGACATGTGTTAGATTTTTATGTCTACACTGATAACTATTAAGATTGATTCCACACATGCATTGAGTACTTATGGACTGAAACGAGCTTTTCAAGTGCTACAAAAACAAAAAAGATTTCCATTGCTCCGCCTCACAGCCAAACCTTCACATGATGTCTCTGTTGCCTTCAATCCATTCTATTCTGCCACCACCACAAACTGCCTTTTGCCTTAATACTCCAAAGAAGATGCTCTTGTTAAGATAATCATGACCTCCAGGATGACATATTCAATGACAGTTTCTGTTCTCATCTTTCCTGGACCCAAATTCTGGGAACACAGTCTCTCTTGGCATCAAGAAAATGGCTCCTATGACATTCCTCTTACCACATTGTCTGTCTCTTCACACTTCTCTTTAGTGGCTACCCTTCCTTTACCTCGCTGGGCTGTAACACTGGCATCTCTCAGAGCTCAGTTGGTTGATGAGGCCTCCATTTATATCTCTAGTCAAGACTTCAACTATGTGCAATAAATGCTCACATATCCAAGAGCTGACTTTGACATATCCACTTGGTTGTTTCATATACCTTGCATTTATGCATCTAAAACATTAACTGTTTATTCTCTTTGCCTTGTAAATGTGTTCTCCCCAGGTTTCTCCATTACCCAAAGAATAATGTCATCATCCAGAAGCAAATATAATCTTTCCATCTTTCATCCCCTCTCTCAATTCCTGCCACCTATTTGTTCTATATGTCAGTTCTTAATTTGGAATCATTATCTTCCTTCAATGACCATTGTTACCACCTAGTCCAGGTCAGCAGGCAATAGATATTGCCTGAAGTACAGTTGACATCCTAACTGGACTTACTGTTTCCTCTCTTTCCTCCAAGCAATCTATTCTCCCTTATAATGATTATATTGATCTGAAGATGTATAGCAAATCAAAGAGTACCCTGTTTGAAACATTTCAATGCTCTTCCATTGCATTTAAAACAAATCCTAAATCCTTATAATGGCCAACAAGTACATGCATGAACTGGTTTCTCTGTGTCTCCCTTTATACCAGGCTTGTTTCAGACTTAAATTCAATATGATAAAAAATAAAAATCATGAAATAATAGACATAGATAAGGCCAAATAGAACAGCTATCAAAATGTAAGTAAGTGTATTAAACTCCTCATTAAAAACCAAAGACTGGGTTAAAGAAAATAATTCCAGCCAAACCTCGCTTTCAAGAGAAATGTAAATCATTTAATATGAGGAGAATTTAGGTTGGAAGGGTAATTTAAAGAGGCCATCAAGGTCCTCTTCTAGAAGTTTAGAGAAGTCATCCCCCAGGGAAGTGACTGTTAGAACCATATTGCAATTAAAAGGGGAATGTTGACACACTTAAGAGAAGCAAAGCTGGAGTGAATATTACTGGACCACGGAATTAATCAAACTGGAGCTACCCTGCCTCCAGACTTTTCATGTAAGATAATATATATTCTTATCATTTAAGCCAGATTTTTTGGGTCTTTTGTTCCTTTCAGCTGAAGATTGCTAACCAATGGGCCAGGTCATCAACTGTTCACAGAGCTTCATTACAAAGTGTTTGGAGATCTTGGATATATTCTTAAAGGATATGGTGATCTCTTAGCATCTTGTAGATATGTCAAGTGTTTTTTTAAGGGACCTGGATTTATAATCTTTATGTTTACTTTTTCAGCTGTTGAAATCTTATTCTCCAGATCCTCTTTTGTCAGTGGCTTTGTGAGTGACTCCAGCATTTCTACTCCATCACTTCCAACTTCATGTAAGCCTGCTTAGCTGCACAGGTGCAAAGAAATTGAACTGGCTTATATTAATCTTGTTTTCCTCAAGGGAAATTGGGTAACATTACAGGACTATATTTTTCTTACTAAATGTTGGGGAACGAACCCAGCCTAGCAAATCACTGCCAAGGAATTAAAGTATATTTTCTGCCCGAAGTCAGTTCTGGCAGTGGTATAAAAAATTTTTTAAGATGAAATTTTGATGCTACTTCAGTAACATGTTCTATAATTGAAGTTAACAAAGGCGCATGCTAACTTTGGTCACTTGTTGACCAATTCTATTTTTAAGGGGAAAAATGAGACTGCTTAAAGGCCTCGGTCAATTTCAAAGTGAGTTGGTGAAATTATTTAATCTCCTCCATAAATATGATTTAAATACAATTCTTCAGTTTCCTAGCTGATAAATTGAAGCTGATAAATTGAACTTTTTAAAGAATGCTACTTTATTGAAATATATTTGACATATAACACTGTGTAAATGTAAGGTGTAAAATATGTTAATTTGATACATTTATATATTATAATTGTCATTATAGTGATAATTAGCATCTCTATCATGCTACATAATGGTCCTTTCTTTTTAGTGAGTGCAATAATTAAGTTCTAGTCTCTTAGCAGTTTTGATGACTATTATACGATAATGTTTTCTATATTCATTATACTGTGCATTCGATCTCTAGGACTTATTGACTACTTGTTGCAAGTTTGTACCCTTAAATAACATCTTTCCTATCCCCCATCCCTCATGCCCTGGTAACTACTGTTTTTTTTTTTTTTTTATTATGAGTTTGGCTTTTTTAGAGTCCACATGTTAGTGATATCATACAGTACTTGTTTTTCTCTGACTTACCTCACTTAGCATAATGTGTTCAAGGTCTATCCATTTTGTTGCAAATGGCAGGATGTTCTTCTTTCTCATGACTAGATAATATTCCATTGTATGTACATACCATATCTTTGTCCTTTCATTTGTTGATGGGCACTTAAATTGTGTCCATATCTTCACTATTGTGAGTAATGCTGCAATAAACATGGGAGTGTATATATCTCTTCAATATCCTGTTTTCATTTCTTTTGGGTATATACCCAGAAGTGGAATTGCTGGATAATATAGTATATCTATTTTTAATTTTTCAAGGAATCTCAATACTGTTTTCCACAGTGGTTGAGACAATTTACATTCCCATCAACAGTGTACTCCCTTTTCTCCATATCCTCACCAACCTGTTTAATTTTCTTGATGAAAGCCATTCTAATGGATGTAAGGTGATATTACATTATGGTTTTCATTTGCATTTCCCAGATGAGTAGTGGTATTGAACATTTTTTCATGTACCTGTGGAAATTTGGATGTCTTCTTAGGAAAATGTCTATATAGTTCCATTTCATTTTATTTATTTATTTATTTATTTATTTATTTATTTATTTATTTATAAGATTTTATTTATTTATTTGACAGAGAGAGACACAGTGAGAGAGGGAACACAAGCAGGGGGAGTGGGAGAGGAGAAGCAGGCTTCCCGCCGAGCAGGGAGCCCGATGTGGGGCTCGATCCTAGGGCCCTGGGACCACGACCAGAGCTGAAGGCAGATGCTTAATGACTAAGCCACCCAGGTGCCCCATCCTTTGACCATTTTAAAATCTGAGGTTTTTTTGTTTGTTTTTGAGTTGTAGGAGGTTTTTGTTATTCTCACTGTTATTCATTTCTATGAGTTCTTTATGTACTTTAGCTATTAACCCCTTATCTGATACATGGTCTGTAAAACGTCCTCCCACTTTGTAGATTGGTTTTGCATTTTGTTATTTATTTATTTTGCTGTGCAGAAGCCGTAAGTTTTATGTAGTCCCTTTTGCTGGGTTTTGCATTTGCTGTTTGTGCTTTTGGCATCATGTCCAAAAAATCATTGCCAAGACCAGAGTTGAGAATTTTCTCTATGATTTCTTCAAGGAGTTTTATAGCATCAGCTATTATGTTCAAGTCTTGGATTCATTTTGAGTTAGTTTTTGTGAACAGTGTAAGGCAGATATCAAATTCACTGTTCTGTGTATATTCAGTTTTTCCATCACTATCCTTTCCCCATTGGGTGTTCTTGGCTCACTTGTTGAATATTAGTTGACTGTATATGTGGGGGTTTAATTCTGGGTTCTCAATTCTGTTCCATTGGTCTCTGTATTTATTTTTATGCCAGTACCATATTGTTTTTTATTACTACAGCTTTGTAGTACAGTTTGAAATCAGTGTGATACTTCTAGCTTTGTTTTTCCCCTTAAGATTGCTTTGACTATTAGGGGTCTTTTGTGGTTCCAAATTGTTTTTTACATTTCTGTGAAGAATGTCACTGGTATACTGGTAAGGACTGAGTTGAATCTATAGATGGATTTGAGTAGTATGGACATTTTCACATTATTGATTCTTTTGATCCATGAATATGGGATGACTTTCCATTTTTTTGTGCCTTCTTCAATTTCTTTCTTTTTTTTAAGATTTTATTTATTTATTTGACAGAGAGACAGCAAGCAGGGGGAGTGGGAGAGGGAAAAGCAGGCTTCCTGCTGAGCAGGGAGCCTGATGTGGGGCATGCCTTCTTCAATTTCTTTCAACAGTCTGGTACAATGAGAAACCAGTGGGTATAGATATTTGGGGCTGTAGTGTGAAGGACTGAGGGGTGAAAGATGCTCCAGGTCACACATCTACTCAGTGGAGCAGCTGGTATTGGAACTCAGTCTGGTTCTCAAAAAGTTCTCAGAAAGTTATCCACCTTTATTTATTTATTTATTTATTTATTTAAAAGATTTTATTTATTTGAGAGAGAGAATGAGATAGAGCATGAGAGGGGGTAGGGTCAGAGGGAGAAGCAGACTCCCTGCTGAGCAGGGAGCCCGATGTGGGACTCGATCCCAGGAGCCTGGGATCATGACCTGAGCCGAAGGCAGTCGTTTAACCAACTGAGCCACCCAGGCGCCCAATCCACCTTTATTTTTAATAATTGCCTATTATTTAATAATTTAAAAATAATTTAATAACTTAATATTTATATTAATTATTATTTAGATTCATTAATAAAATACATTAATTTAATATTTTAATACTATTTAATAAGTATCTATCAATATCCATTTATTAATATTCATTCATGCTCTACACTCTGTTTAGAAAAATTAACCTCACTTTTTCTTCCTGATAAACCTTGATGCATTTTTCTAGGACCAGCCTAAATTCATCTTTTCTTGAGAAACCTTGTCTGACCCACTCTGTGTCTCTTTCTATCACACTCTGGCACAACTGATGCCTTTCTCCAGGCTGCTCCTATAGCCTGTGGCCCAAACATCTCTTACAGTCCTTAGTGGACTGTGTCCAACCAATTAATTTATGTTAAAAGCTCTCCAGCTAAAATATAAACATCATGTAAAAGGAAGTATATCTTAATCATTTTATACTATAGGTATTTAGCTTGCTTATTAGCAGATAGTACACATTAAATCAATGTTAATAAAGTCCAGAGAAACAGTGTAGGTTTAAGGTAAATCAGTGGTTCTAAACTAGAGGTGATTTTGCAACCCCTTCATCCTCCTGAAAACTTTTGGCAATGTTTGCAGACATTTTGGTTGTCATAACTCTGGGGGTAAGAATGCTACTGTATCTATGCATAAAGGTCAGGGATGCTGCTAAGTACCCTGCAGTGCATAGGATAGCCCCACACCTACACCAAAAATATTATCTAGCCCAAAATGTCAGTAGTATTAAGGCTGAGAAAGTCTGAGCTATACAATATTGAGAGGGAGTCCGACCTTGGATAGGAAAAATAAGGAGAGAAGTCAGAATTGTAAAATTTCTTGCATTTCTTTAATCACAAAATTTAGGGAAGCTATGAACATACTGAAAAACTGAGAAGAGTCAAGATCTGCATCAAAATTATACTGTTCATATGCTCACCACTCAGGTTGCCCTGGTGACAAAAACTCCATATTGTTATAATGGCATAATGACAAGGAAAGTATACAGTAATTACAGGTGCGGTGTATTTGCTCTAGTTAGTCTCACTGGAGAGAAGAGGAGCTTGGAAGAAATTTATACCTCAGACAAAAAAAAATATGAAAAGAAGAAGAATATAACTTATCTTTAAAAAGACTAACTGAAATGTGTGTGTGCCGGGGGACCGGCTATATGGAACCAACATGTTGTTTTTTTCCACTGATTCTGGACAAGTTAACATAGGGAGTGTTTCTCAGCCTGTGGTCCCTAGCACTGAAGCATCAGTATCATCTGAGAACTTATAAGAAATGCAGATTCTCATGTCCCATTCCAGAGCTACTGAATCAGAAACTCTGGGGATGAAGCCAAGCAACATATATTTTGACAAGCCCTGATACATGGGTGATTCTGATACATACATGTGGGCGATTCTGATACATACATGCAGGTAATAAATATTATAGTTGCTTATCAATTTTTCTCACCTGTTTGACTAAAATTAACATCAAGACCTGGAAGAGCCCTAGGATAAGAAAAGTTTCACTGAAGGGATGCCCAGTGTAGGATGGCTTGGGTTTGAAGCAATCTGTCCTATTTCTTAAACTGTTTTCCCTATAGATTTCATTGCCCTGCAGTACAATAACACTTTATCAAGACCTCTGCTGCCCTCTGCATATATTAATCCACTTAATTCAGCAATGCTAGTACAGAAGACATTATCAATCTACTTTTAAAAGTGGGGAAACAGCCTAAGAGATGAACTTGTCTGAGGTCATGTGACTAGTAATTGTTGAGATAGGAATAGAATCTGAAAGCCAATATGCTTTGTATGGAGCAATAGTAGATTTCTGATGACCAACACTCTTGGGCAACCTAGCCATTTCTTTATTAGGAAATGATCAATTTCCTTTAAATAGATTCCTAGAGTCCTTTATTTTAGTAAGAAATTCACACACACTACTGCCTTAGTGTATACTGCAACACGGGTTATGATTCTTATATATATTTTTAAGAATTATATATTACATAAAACTTTGTATGAGGCTTGAGTCTACTTCTTAAGCCAGTTTTTATTTATGAGTATTGGTAATAATGTGTGAGAGAATAAAGTTGCACAGTACAGAAAAGTACTGGGATCAATTTAACCAGTATCTGCTTTCCAATGTTTTATAGTCTTGACAGAAGCTCAGCAAGTACATTTCAAACATGTTCTGCACATTTCCCCCCCAAATTTCTTCTTTTCAGTCCTAAAAGTGATTTTTATCAGAACCCCACCCACTCTTTATTTCCAAGAGAGACAAGTTTTTAATAGAAGTAAAGGGATTCCAAGTACCTGATACAATGGGAATAAAAGAAAGTTGGAAGAAGATTCTCTTGCAAAAGGCATATGGGAAAGAGATATTAGAATATCATACAGATGATAGAGGAATTTATGATAAGTCTTCGGTTTACACCAACTGGAAAGAGATAAAGCGTTACAATATGGTGGAAGAAAAGAATGATCAAAAATTTGTGAGGAAGATTTCATTTTTCTAGGAGAGTATCAAGAATTAAAAAAAGGGATGCCTGGGTGGCTCAGTCGTTAGGTGTCTGCCTTCGGCTGAGGTCATGATCCCAGGGTTCTGGGATCGAGTCCCACATCGGGCTCCTTGCTCAGTGAGGAGCCTGCTTCTCCCTCTCCCTCTGCTGCTCCCCCTGCTTGCGCTCTCTCTCTCTTTCTGACAAATAAATAAAAATCTTTAAAAAAAAAGAATTAAAAAAAAATGCCACAGAGAAGAGTCAACAAATTCAAACTGCTTTTTCTTACCTACCTGAAAAATTCCAGAGTAAACTTGCCAAAAGTAAAATATGCTTTTGTAGAAATGTATTCTATGGGATATTGTTTTCCTTAAGAGTTAGTACATATAAATGGATAAAGGAAATGTGATATTTATATGCAATGGAATATTACTCAGCCATAAAAAAGAAGGAAATCTTGCCATTTGCAACTATGGATAGACCATGAGGTCATTATGCTAAGTGGAATAAGTCAGAGAAAGATAAATGCTGTGTGATCTCACATGTAGAATCTAAAAAAGAAGCCAAACTCATAGATACAGAGAAGAGATTGGTGGTTGCCAGAGGCATGGGGTGGGGATGGGCAAAATGGGTAAAGGGGGTCAAAGGGTACAAACTTCTAGTTATAAAATAACTAAGTCCTGGGGATGTTATGTAAGTATGGTGACTATAGTTAACAATACTGTATTGCATATTTGTAAGTTGCTGAGAGAATAGATCTTGAAACTAGTATAACACTACTATTAACTACACTGCAATTAAAATAAAAAAAATAAAAGTGCTCCTCACAAGAAAAAAATTTGTAACTATGTGTGGTGATGGATGTTAACTAGATTTACTGTGGTGATCATTTCACAATAGATACAGATATCAAATCATTATGTTGTACACCTGAAATGAGTCTAATATTATATGTTAATTATATCTCAATTTAAAAAAAAAGTTATCTTTGGGGTAAATACCCAGTAGTGCAGTTGCTGGATCATATGGTAGCTCTATTTTCAACTTTTTGAGGAACCTTACCCCAAAGATACAAATGTAGGGATCTGAAGGGGTACATGCACTCTGATGTTTATAGCAGCAATGTCCACCATAGCCAAACTGTGGAAAGAGCCAAGATGTCCATCGACAGACAAATGGATAAAGAAGAGGTGGTATATATACACAATGGAATATTATGCAGCCATCAAAAGGAATGAGATCTTGCCATTTGCAACGACGTGGATGAAACTGGAGGGTGTTATGCTGAGTGAAATAAGTCAATCAGAGAAAGACATGTATCATATGACCTCACTGATACGAGGAATTCTTAATCTCAGGAAACAAACTGAGGGTTGCTGGAGTGGGGGTGGGGTGGGAGGGATGCAGTGGCTGGATGATAGACATTGGGGAGGCTATGTGCTATGGTGAGCGCTGTGAATTGTGCAAGACGGTTGAATCACAGATCTGTACCTCTGAAACAAATAATACATTATATGTTTAAAAAAAAAAGAAGAAGAAGAAGATAGCAGGAAGGGAAGAATGAAGGGGGGGAAATCGGAGGGGAAGACGAACCATGAGAGACGATGGACTCTGAAAAACAAACTGAGGGTTCCAGAGGGGAGAGGGTGGGGGATGGGTTAGCCTGGTGATGGGTATTAAAAAGGGCATGTTCTGCGTGGAGCACTGGGTGTTTTGCACAAACAATGCATCATGGAACACTACATCAAAAACTAATGATGTAATGTATGGTGATTAACATAACAATAAAAAATTTAAAGTAAAAAAATAAAAATAAATAAAAAGTGTAACCAACTCTTAAAAAATAAATAAATAAATAAAGTTATCACATACCAGTTACTCGAAGTTTATCTGTGCCAACCACGACTTCCTTTTCATCGACAGTAAACAGTGGCTTGCCATCCTTGGAGTTGATCTGAAACTGTTGACTCTGGACCTCTACCATTTTGGGACCTGAACAATTCATTAAAACATTTTATTATGAAGTGTTTACTATATGTAGTGTCAAAATCTCTATTTTTACATGTCATATCATGTCACCCTTGCCAAATTACTAAATATATAAAATCTGTTACCAATAGTTCTTTTAAATTCTATGATTAAACTTTTTAAGTTCTAAGCCTAAATCTATATTATTAAAATTATGTCAAATATGTGCTAATCTGCAAAGCATAATGTGTAGAGATGCTGAATCACTATGTTGTACACCTGAAATGAATGCAACATTGTGTGTCAACTATACTCAAACAAAAAATTGAAAAAGCAAAACCAAAAAAATATGTTAATCTAGATCAAATATATGAACAGATAAGTCATCTAAAAGTTAATTTTTTCAAGTTTACAACTTGCCCAAAATAACATATTTCGTCTACTCAGATTATTTAAATTTGTCATCTTTTGAGTATTACCCAACTAAGGATTTTGTATTCTGAAAACATGAGATTTGTGAAAGACCATTTTATGAATGGCTCACTTTAATGGCCAAAGTCAACCCAGAAAATGAATCATATTCAGATTCCCTCCTCTGCCCTTATCCTCGGGACAGGTCCTCACCTCTTAGCCCCTGGAGAAAACAGACATCATCGCAGAACATCTTCAAGCTTCTGTCCTTCCTTCCCCTATGGCATTTTTGTCCCCTTCACGCCTTCCTTCTTCATATTTTAGTGACAGAGGCATCACTTTCTCCTCCAAGTTTCATCTCATCAGATGAGCTTTGGACTCTGTGACTACGAACTCATTATTTACTCAGCAAAGATTTAGTGGGTGCTCCCATGTGCTGGGCACTGGGGATACTGTGCCCTCAAGAACATACCCGACCTTGTTCGATTTCCCTTGCCTGCTCTCAAGCGTTCACCATTTTGTTTCCTAATTCATCTTTGTGCTTCCAATCTTTCTAACCCTGGCAGCATAATGGGTTAATCTCTCTGGAACATAGCTCTCAGCATTCGTGCAAGGAACTACATGTGTTCCCTAATTCTTTTGTATGTTAGCTTTATTGCGTAGGAGAGTAAGTTTATTGAGAAAATGGCTATCTTAGAGTCTTTGCGTGTATGTCCCTCTATCACTCCCAGTACTCATTAAAGTTGATGGATACCTAACCAGAAATTAAATAGAAGCTCTTCAACGAATACATTAACCAGTTTTGGATATGATCACCAACATATTCTTACATTATCTCATTAACTGGTATTGTAAAAGCCTTCAGTGATTCTTCATTTAAATATGTCTGTGTGTGTTTGAGGCAGTTATAAAGTGGAACTCATTTTTTCCTCTATGTCTTAATCTTCTTTCCCTTAAGGAAGCCAGACTTTATTTTTTTAGATAGTTGCCTGTATTTCTGCTCTTCCGCACTTTTACCCAGACTCAGTCACTCAGGGACTCAGCATCACCATTCACCTCTTCTGGGTCACTGCTATAGTCATTATATAAATACTGCTTTGCATTATTTATATTTATATTACATGACGAATATGAAGTTACGGGCATTTAAAATTGACAAGGAGAAAAAAAACCTGGAATAATTTATCCAGTAAGACTTCACTGTTGAGCTTATTGGAGATTCACATAACAGTTCTAGGAGGCATTATTCAGTAAAAGGGGTTCAACTACATGACTGATACCTTTTCTGTAACCACTGGTTCATATACGGTGATGAACTAGTCAACAAGCTTAGGAGCATAATTTTCATGAGGAGCAATATAAGTAGTCATATAAACCCTTACTCAAGTCAAAGAAAATGCAAAAATGCAACACTTGATCTCAGAGTCATGAGTTCGAGCCCCATGTCGGGTGTAGAGATTACTAAAAAAATAAATAAATTTAAAAGACAATGCAAAAAAGTGAGTCTGTACCATTCAGCACAAATTTATGGCATTTTTTTTTATGTTTAAGGTTCTGGGCTAAGAATTGAGGATAGATAAACAATTGTGGGATGTAGCTCACAGCTTATAGGAGTTCCTAGTCCACTGAAGAAAGAGCATATGAACCTAGTTCCAGGACAATTTGGGAAGTGCTATGATACAAGGAAGGCAGCGTTCAATGAGAAAGCCTGACAGGGAATCCCTGATCTGGCCTTGGGGGTCAGGAATGGCACCCTGGGAAATGGTGTCTGAGCTGACCTTGTAGAAAGAGTTTCTGTTCCCCTGATGAAGGGAGAATGAGGTACGCCTGGTAGAGGGAAATACTTGAACAAAGGCACAGAGGTGAATAAAATTCCATCTTCGTTTTATTAAAAACAAAGACACGTTGAATGTTAAATTTAAACATGTTTTCACTTCAGAAGACACTATTCTCCAAGTGATGACAAGCCCATAATCACAGGGATAATCATCTCTTAAAATAACAAAGTTTCTAATCAATCTTTTAAGTTTTATTAATATTCTACTAGTTTTCATTGACCTAGCTGAACAGTGATTAGAGCTAAGTAAATAATCCTCTTTTGCAGTGGAGTTCTTTAAGAAATAAAATTCAAATTCTACCTTGGTGATAAAAGTAACTATCTGGTTAAGTAAAATTTTTAATGAAAGGCTTTGGTACAAAGAAGGAAATGAAAAATGAAGGAAATAAATAAAGGAAGTTTTCATCATCTGACCAATTGATGTTTGTGAAATCGGCTTAAGGGTTTTTGAGAGTGCAAATACAACCAAGTTTTTCCTGACATACAGAATCCTTGATAGCTTTAATTGGATATGTGACTTCCTCCTCATCCCTTCTACCTCAGACTCATCCCCCACCCCCTTCCCATGCATACCCAGAAAGGAGCCAGTCTCTGCATTTCAGGTTTCTCCTTCTTTTGCCTACAAATAAGTAAACACACATATGTTTTCTTATATCCCTTTCTTTCTTCCATGAAGGGTGGCATACAATAGATACTCTTCTGCACTTTACTTCTATTGCTTACAAATACATCCGGGAAGTTATTCCATATAAATTCTTAGATATCTTCCTCATCCTTTTTTACAGATGCAGGGTTCTCTGTCACGTGGATGTACTGTGGTTATCCAGCCATTCACCCAGACATATGGATATGTAAGTGGTTTCCAATGCTTTGCAATTAGAAATACTGCCACCAAGAATAACCTTTATGCATGTATTTTGTTTGGTTGGGGTGGTATCTTCAGGGTCGATCCCTAGAAGTGGGATTACTTGGTCAACAGGAGTGTATATATGTACTTCTGTGAGATTTTGCCATATCTTGGTCTGAGGGCAGCAGTTTTGGCTTTCCACTCCTCTGTGAGCATGCTGGTCAGATTCTTGGCAAGTTCTTGCTGTTCCTCAGGGAAGAGTGGTACATGTCAACCCATTTACCATCAGCATCCTCCTCTTCCTAAGACTGGTACTTTCCCACCCATCTTTGTCATTCTCTTCCTCTTTTTCAATTCTAGAATGTCTGCTGCCAAGATGCAATCTAGCATTGAATTCTCCATATTGTTGAACTCTTGCTTCTTCTTCTTTTTTTTTAAGATTTATTTATTTTAGAGAGAGCGAGCGAGAGCATATGAGTGGCAGAGGGAGAGGGAGAAGGAGAAAAATCTCAAGCAGACTCCTTGCTGAATGTGGAGCTTGATGTAGGACTGGATCTCATGACTCTGAGACCATGACCTGAGCCAAAATCAAGAGTTGGATGCTCAACCAACTGAGCCAACCCAGGCACCCCTTTGCACTCTTGCTTCTCTCAAGACCTCTGTAGGCTCACTCCAGAATTTCTTCTGCAACATCAAAGGATATGGTGATCAGAAGAGCTGAATCAAAGTTCTAGAAGATGTCATCACAGTCTTCTCTTTGTGTGTTCTACACTGGGCCAGATCTTGGAGGGGTCTCGGCCAGACGACATTGAGCTGCTATCTGTGATAGCATTGCTTATTACTGTCATGACTTCCCTGGACTTTTTGTCAATTACAAAATGGCTGGTCTCAGTTTTGAGCAATGATGATGATGCTGTGCTTGTGCAGCAAACAGAAGACTCTCGGTTATTTCTCTTTGAAGGGGCTGCAGAAACCTCTGCACCAAAGGATCAAAGTTAAGGAGAAAAAGCCCATGAATTCCCACCAATCTGGAGATAACGTCCCTAAGCATCACCCTCATTTCAAACCTCTTCTCAGAGCATGCTGCATGCTTTAGTAATTTATTTGCTGAACCTTGGGGAATCATTAATCAAGTGAACAGCTGAAAAGTCAAATGCCTCAGTTATTGTTCCACTTTTGGCTCTTAACTACACTCTTACATTCACAGCCTGTTGCAACCCTGTGTTCGGAGCTTCCCTTTCCTGCAGCACACTGCACTAGACAGTCTTTCTTCTTCAGATTTCTGAGTCACCGCCCCCTTTCTCCTGTTTCTCTAGGAAGGATTTCAAAGCAGTATCATCTTGGTGACTTCAGAGAAACATGCAGCTGGGATAACGCTGGTATTTTTGGCCTCATTTCTAACGTTTCTTCTGCCGAGTTCAGTCATTACATCCAAAGACAGCTTGGCTGCAGGTGCACTGCTGTCTCATAATAAAGCGTGCATGAAATTCTGCAATGCTATATTCACCTTCTTTTTATTTATATTCTTTGTATTAGTCATGTTCTGAGTATATACATTTTATATTCTTTATATTTTACATTTCTATTCTTTATATTAGTCACGTTCTGAGTATATAAAATCTTTTGCAGAAGCTTATCATGGCAATGCAGAAGTTCCAAGAGCCCTAACAACCTTTATGGATTGATGAGATTCTTACCTCTCCACTTTGCTATTCGAAGACCTGGATCTAAGACAGTTTGATTGTAGCAGAGGGTATCTTTTAGCATCCAGAAAAATGACTTCGACGTCTGGGTGGCAGTGACCAAATGGTGCCATAAACATTACCAGCTTCCCCACTGGGTTTATTTGGTTGTAATTTGAAAAGCTCCACTTGGATTGGTAGTGACTGTAATGCTATAGAAATCCCTCAAGGTGGAGGCCAGGGGTCCTGCTTGATCAACTTCTGCACCTACTGCCAGTTGGTGGAAAACTGGTGCTTCCACAGGATACACTGGCTACAGCCAGGCTATGATCTCAGAAAACCCAGCTCCAAACCCAACCAGCCCATCTGAGTGCAGCTTGCAAACTTCTGGCGGTGTCTTCTTTTTAAGCCAACCAGAATTCATTTCTGTTATTTGAAATCAAAGGAAAAGTAGCTATGGTAACCAGAGCTGCAGTTATGATTAGGAAGATTCCATTATTGTTGCTATGAGTTGATATCTTTCAGTTCAAGGATTTGAAATGCTAGCTATTATTGCTTGCTTGTCAATGTTTGATTTCTTTTGGGATTTAAGACTTTTGGTTTTGACTGTACTGATTGCCATTTTTTTCAGGGGTTTAGTAATAAATAATTATTCATTAATTAAGTGGGATTAATTTGGCTAGTTCACATAAATTACATTTTAATATACAGGTTGGCTAAATTTAGCATCTTCCAGGAAATATGAGGCTGGAATGACTGTGACTGTGGGAAATCATTTACTTGAAAATAACCCTGGTGAGCTGAGGCATATTCCCTGGTTCAGGGTCCCTAATATAACAGAGGTTTTCCAACCAAAGTATATTAAGAAATCACTAACTTTAACACTATATCAAGCATGAAACACCAAGGTTAAAACTCAAGACTTAAGACTAACAATTTAAACCAAAGTAATTCTAATAGGAAAGTTTTTTGTATTTTTGTTTTTTAAGTACATTTGTTGGTGACAAAAATGGTAACCATATTTGCAGGAACTAGGGTGGTTACTGGTGTGCCATAATTTAAGGAAATCTGATTGGAGAGAGGGAGTGCTATACTCTGGGCTGAAGGAAATAAGGCCCGGGGTTTGTTTTTCCTGCTAACTATGAATTCCTGCTAACTGCTAATTTCTACTACCTCCTGGTTTGGCTTTTTCTGCTGTATAGTGTGTTCTTAAGCAAATGAGGTTTCAGGTGCTTCAGTTTTTTCACTCATGCAATTGGAGACAGATTTATATTATGTAACTCTGTTGTACGATATATGAAAATCCACATTCAACAAAATATTAAATTAGGACATATTTGTATTAAATCATTTTTATAAGAATATAAAGAATACAAAGGGAATCTTTTACTTTTGGCGCTCCTAAGAGAGATGTGCATATTATTTATATATTATTACTTACTTGACAGCATCTAAAAAGTAGCACATAGGCATCCAATAAATGTTGAACAAATGACAAAAGATGAGCAAAGATCCCTCAAACTCTTAAAAGCTACAATCAAAGAATTTTATGAAAAAATGGTAAAAGATAAATCATAATACTACATAATTCATCAAGAAAATATGATTTGATTTAGACAAGTTTCAAGAACATGTATGCTGGATAAACTCAGATTTGTCTTCTAGGTCCACTGAGAATTTCACTGGACTTAGTGATCAAACTTTTAAGCAAAAGAGAAATATGATCCATTATTTAGAACAAGTTACAAAGATTAAAGAAGAACATAAAATATAGAACTCCTGTATTAGCATGATAAAAAGGAATCATCAGGCTAATTATGTGGCTGCCGTTGCCCATGTAACATTATTCTGTTTTGTAAAAACAGTCATTAAAAAAGAGACACTGAAAGTTACCAGTCTGTATTGGCTGGACGCAAAGGTCCACCTAATTTCTTGGATTTGGCACATCTATAGACTGCTGATAGTATAGAGAATGTGTACATATTCCTTTCACTGGGTGGTTTGCTCTTTTGTCATTTCTTCCATCTATCTCTCTAACACTTTTTATCACTGTGTGAGATTCCATGTGATCTCACTCCTGGGTGAGCCTACTCTCTGGTTTTAGCTGGTTGGATGAGTGTACATTGCTGACCCAAGGGCAGTTGGTTAAATACATGGTCCTCTATTTCTTAGAATCAAAATAACGTTACTTAAAATACTTCAGACTGTCTCCCCTGTGGTGCCAATTATTCTCTGTGGTCAACACAGCATGATATTTAGAAAATTCATGCTTTAAAGATTTTATTTATTTATTTGACAGAAAGAGAGAGACAGTGAGAGAGGGAACACAAGCAGGGGGAGTGGGAGAGGGAGAAGCAGGCTTCCCGCTGAGCGGGGAGCCCAATGCGGGGCTTGATCCCAGGACCCTGGAACCATGACCTGAGCTAAAGGCAGTTGCTTAACCAACTGAGCCACCCAGGCACCCCAAAAATTCATGCTTTAATTGTTCATAAGTAACTTTGAATTCTTTAGAAGAGAAAAATGTATCCATTCAGCACAGCTCTCCATGGACCACTCACAGGCCAAGCACAGTGAAGTCCGACTCACCCACTTTTAATCTGCCTGTGACCTCTCCTTCAGAGTTGCGTGCGTTGACAGTCACATTCTGAGTTGACTGCAGAAGCAGAGATGAGTCCTAGAAAAGCATTTACAAAATTTGACAAAAAAAGTACATTATTTAAAATGACTATCTTTATATTCATACATAAATTTAGGATTTATAGGAGATAATTTCTCCATAGTCACAGATCCTGTGACCCTACACAGTATTTTCAAATTCTGGACTATATTATGTTAAAAGAGTAAATAAATGTACTTTTTTCCCAAAGTTTAAAACAACACATATTTATTATATCATAGTTTTTATGGGCTAGGAGTCCAGGCAGAATCTACCATGGTTCCCTGTTCAGCATCTCAAGGGGACTGCAGCGCTGAGGATTCATTCCAGGCACAGGGTCTTCTTTTATGCTCATGTGGTTGGTGGCAAAATTCATTTCCTTGCTACTGTAGATGTCCTAACTTTTTTTTTCATAAATTATAATACTCGTATGGGTTTCTGCTGCTTGTGTGCCCTGGCCACAATATACCAAATTAGTTCTCAGGGTGAAGATCTAAAATCATCAAGTTTTAATCAGTGTTTTTTCTATTCCAAGGAATTAAAATTTCATTTCTTATTATTTATGTCCAAGACATATTTTTGGAATATAAATCAGAGAATGGTTAGTTCTTCTACAATAAATACCATGTTACTTATTTTCAAAATGTAAAGTCTTTTCACAATTTCAAAAGAGCTTTTAAAATTTGTCAGATGCCTATGTTTTTTGAATTTTTTGTTGAAAGATAAGAGGGCTTTATGTGCACATAGGTGCCTTCTGTGATATCATAGCTCTGAATGGGTGGTTTTGTTTTATAGATCGTTTGTTTTTATATAAACAATTTTCTTCAAAAAGAACGCAACAATTTGGCTGTTGGATTCAGGTGGGTTTATGGTCCATTCCGAGGGAACCAAGTATCTTCCGAAGCTGCAGGGAATAATGTGATTTTTCAGAAGGAAAGAAGTTTCAGGAGTGCCTTTGAACTCTGGTACGTCCGAAATTCTCCAAATTGCTTTGTGGAAGCAGATGGATCTATCAGCATCTCACATTTTATCCAATAATGTGACCTTAATCCTTGTTTTTGCACTGTTCAAAAATAACTAGCATGACAATAAGAATTAACAGTTTACCAATTTCTTCCCTCTAGCCTCGGTGTGCAGGGTGGTGAAGGGGGGCACTCTGTGCAATCTCTGGGCTCTCTCAGTGGCGGCAGCCCCCTCCTGCACGGTACTCTGCCCTGTGAACTTCAGGTTGACTGCTTTTCCTTGGACTCCCAACCGTATCTTCTCAACTTGGGGAGAATGCCTGCCTCTGCACTGGTCCCCTCCCTCACTGTGGCCTTAGAAACTCTCTCCAGGCAGTAAACTGGGGCAGTCCTAGGGCTCATCTCTTTTGTTCCCTTTCTCAGAGATAACTGTCCTGACTGCCACTGTCCAATATTTGAAAACCATCCTACTTCATTTTGGCGCTATGACAAAATGCCAGAGACTGGATAACTTATAAACAATGAAGATTTCTTTCTCACAGTTCTGGAGACTGGGAAGTCCAAGATCATGGTGCTGGCAGATTTGGTGTCCCACGAAACTCACTTTCTGGTTCACGGAAGGTGCCTTCAGCTGGAAGGTGCCTTCCAGCTCACAGAGCTCTCTCAGGGTGCTCTGATAAGGGCACTAATTCCATCACGAGGGCTCCGTCCTTATGACCTCATCTCTCCAAAGCCCCACCTCCTAGTACCATCACCTTAGGGGTTAGGTTTCAACAGGTGACTTCCAGACCATAACAAAAACCATTGTTTCATATACTTTCTCAAGGTTTTTTTAGTTGCTTAATAAAAGTGGGTAAATCTGTTCCCTATTATTTCTGTCTTGTTTTACCCGTTTTGATTTTATAATTTCTTATTCTTTTAATAAAAGCCACTCAAAAATAGCTTTATCTCTGTGAGATTCTTAAGTGTGCTTTTCCAGTCATTTTCAGAATGATTATTTTTACTTAATTGGAAGTTAATTCTCTTTTTTAGAGAGTCTATTTGGTATCCTTTATTTAGATGGAGTTTTCCTTATGTGGTTGCAAATTTCAGTCTCAAGCTCCCTGTGTGAATATATTTTAATTTCTGGACTCAACCAGCCTGTCTAAAGGCTTTACCATTGTTTTCATTCAGACTGCCATGTTTCTCAGTCTTATAATGGTGGCTCAGGGCTTGTGTCCTCAGTGACATTCGGGGCTTTGTCTGGCATTTTTATGGGCTCCTTTATGGGCTCAATCTCACAGATATACAGTTTTATTCAAGCCTGAGCAGTAGGTGCAAGCCTTTTTTGCCTTTCACTGCTGTCTCATGCAGGAGGTCTGGCTGGAGTCCCAAGCAGTCTCATCAGGTGCCATTTTGGTCTCTATTCCTCTGTGGGCTTTGATGGTAAGCTACCTCTGCTGCTTTCCAGGATTGTGAACTTCAAAGACAATCATTTCAAGTAAAGCTTTACCACTGTGTGTTTGGGCTTCATTTCATTTTTGGCTATGTCTCTATGTTTCTAAATACAGCCTTTTTGTTTTATCGAATATAATTGCTACGTGTTTAGGTCAATGGGCAGGGTGGATGGTTTTAAATCATGAGCTCCAGGCAGGATCTTGACAGGACTTCATGTATTAAATGTGAAGAGTAATCACATGTTAGAAGCCAGAATACCATGTTGAATTATATTTATAATAAATTCTCTCACCTCAGCAATATAGATAAATGAATATATGTCAAATTTTGCAAATTCATTTCTGTAGTTTTATGGAAAATTACTTCCTGGACTCATCTTTGAAAAGCAAATGTAACTAATATATCAGTGTATACAGAAAATATAAAACATAATTTTGTTCAGTTAATCCTATTATTGGAAAGCCATATTAGTTACCAGATACTTTCTATTTCTGTGATCACAAATTATTATTCCAAATGTTTCTGTAATTTTATGTATCAATTGACATATTTCATCAATCCATCATTGTAAAACTTTAAAAATGATTATCTAAAATAATTTACACAATTTTGCTGTTTTTTAAAAGTATACCAGAGATGAAAAACATCTGATAAGTATAACTAAAAGTATTATTAAATCCAGAAGAGTAAATTTGTTATGAACCAGTCACCTGGTTTCAGTCACCAGGTTATTCTACCAGTCTTATCTCTTCAAAAATATGATAGGGGATCAGCCAACATAACTCTGGGAGGAAAGATGGCCAAGTTCTAATATTTAAATTATTTGCTCAGATCTGACCTCCCCTTTTACAAAAGCTTAGGTTCATTCCCCATGTTCCCATATGACAGGGGTATTTAATATATTTAAATGCCATCACAATTAATGTAAGCGTATTATCCAAAGAAGCTCATAGAATCGGGTTTATGCATGTATCAGCCTGTCATATTCCACATCATTTGCCTGTTTCTACTCTCAACTGAGACATTCTCAGAAGTAATAGAGTAGTGTCTAAGAGCTACGTATGTGCTTTGCACTTTCTAGAATCTCACCTCCGCAGTCCATATTTGATAGTAGAGCTTGGTGATTGTTCTGATGTCCATGTAGGGGTGTGGTTTATCTCGAAGACCACATGTGTTCTCAGTGGTTAGACTTTTGTATCCTTCCCAATTGCCCTAGAGTAGCTGGAAGAGCCTCTACATGTAGGAGATACTGACATATCCTTTCATATATAGAAATATGACAGGAAAATGAAGAGTGCACTCTTCATACAATTGGCAAGTTGTTGGATGAAGTTTAACATTTTGTTGGGATAATGCCACCTAATCAATAATTTGCCAAATGTTTATCTTTACTACAAAGTCCATAGCATCACTGAAAGCAAAATAGAACGTATTACAAAAATGGACTATATTTTATGCTTGGCTCTACCTGTTATAAATTCTGTGGAGGTAAATGAAGATAATATTGAAACAGATTTGTTTATAAAGTCACAAAATTATTTAATGAGAATGTTTAATCTATTTACCGAGAATCCTACAGGACCATAATCTATAATTAGCATAATTAGTACAGAACATACTACTATGAAACTAATTTCCTTCTAAGCTTCTCAGATAATTTTAAATGCTTTGAAAGAGTGTATTCAAATTACCTGCACTAAAAGAAGTTTAGATTATTTTTGATAAAGGTTTTAATTACCAAACCTTTTTTATTATGGTCTAAATTACTGAGGCCACCAAATTCAGATCTAAAGCACATGAAAATGGAATCCTTTTAGAATGTAATAGCAGAAATATGTTTTACAACCTTCTAGCCAAGCTTTTTATAGAGTGTAACATCAATGTGTGTTTGTACACATTTAAGAACCTCTTCTGAAATATGTTGTTTCTGTGCTTAATGATTATTTACTTTTCATAAAACACAAAATATTTAAATGCTTCATCATTTTCTTACCACTCTGGAGTGTATTTCCTTGGCATACAATGGGAATAAAAATTCTGATTCTCCTTCTAGGCGAAGACCATCTTTTGTAACACGCAAGTGACCCATTCCCGTCTGGTAAAAAGATGAGACAATAGAGATTTTGTTATAGCTTTCTTTTTCCTTTCTTTTAGGATCAACTAAGATTACAGACGCATTTTCATAAGTTTTCTATTGGCATTTTTCTGTATTTCTCTTAAATATTCTATTTCAAACTTTAGTTTTTACTCAATTGTCAGTATTTCATTAACTTTTGTGTAATACAAAGGACTATTTAGGAACGACATACAAGATTTAAAGAGTCAATTTATAATAAACCCCCAAGAGCCCACCACGATGTAAGAAAAAGGTTCCTGCCACGACTATTTAAAACATTTTTAAAAATTAAGATGCAATAAAACAGACTGTTTTGAGGTGTCCAGTTCTATGAGTTTTAACAATGGTCCACAAGGTACAGAACAGTTCTCTCTCTCCCACCCGCACCATACCTTAAAGGCTTCAACTGTATCCGGCAGTTTACAATATAGCAACTGTTTATTGGCCAGTTCTTAAGTGAAAAGCAATATAGGAGGATGCAAAACTCTATTCAAGGTGTCAGTTCTCAAGGAAGTTTCAGTCATGAAAAATTACTGGATAGAAGGATAGAAGACTTAATTCTGGAGATTACCAGTGACCACCATGCTGTTAAATCTTGTAGACATTTTAAAGCTTCATTTCCTTTGCTTTCTCAGCAGCGTTCAGCACCAGACCTCTTTCTTTTTGGAACACTATCCTAACTCAGTTTCCGGGATACCGCGCTCTCCTAGCTTTTCTCCTTGACCTCCATACACATTCATCGTCATCTACCCAGCCTTTGCCTCTGGCCTCAAGCTCAGTCGGGCTCTCTCCTGTGATCCCTCCCTGGCCCTGCCCTCAGCTTCGGTTACCATCTCAGTGTGGAAATTCTCACCTGTTTATTTGCAGTTTACATTCTCTCTTCCGAGCTCCAGACCCATATATATATATATATATATATATATATATATGATTGTCTATCTTTCCTTCCTTTTTGAATGTCCTGGGAGCACCTAAATACAACAAATTGAATTCTGATCTTTCTTCTCTTCCCCCAGGATAGAGGTAGATTTAAGAAAGGGAGAGCAGAATGGTCAGGAAAATGAAACAAAAACATTAAGGACAACTTTTTCCAGTGACAGGTGATTTCCAGGACAGAGATACATTACTCTGAACTGATGTCATAGACTTCTCTTTTGAAGAACTCCACTGGTTGATAAGCCCCACTGACAAGAACCAGATTCAATCTGAATTACTATGCCCGGTTATCTGTCTGTGAACCACCATTATGGTCCTCTTCCCAAACTCGGGTGTGGAAGCAGTGGAGTTTGCCCTGTGCTTAATGGAAGTCCCTCAGTGCTGCTGGGCTTGAGTCAACCCCCACCACCGGCAGGGAAGCTCTCCTGAGTCTCTCTGACACGTGTGATTCAGTGTGTAGCTTGGTTTAAAGAAAGGGCTCAAAATCTAAAAGGTTGACAGCTACTGTTCTACAGTTTCTCACAAAATCTAACCATGCAACTCAAAGGCACAGTTAATGAAATTAAGCCAACATTAGCAATATTACGAACTCCATTATGTGTGGATAATAAACCAGTTTTTAGCAAACAATTCCATCAGGAATTTTTTGTCCTAGAGTTAACCAAAGTGAAGTTTCAAGATTATATATTTGAATCTGAAAATCTGCTGCTCAATTTCTGGGTTCAGTGAAACACATGCAGGAGTTTTTCTGGACTCTATTTTGCTATATCAGGGAAGAAAACACCAATAAAAAAGTAATGCTAACTCCAGCCTCTGAAGTACTAATTTACATAGTCAGATTGCAAAAGCTCATTGTTCCTTGTCATGTGTCATTTCCTCCTCTGGCTATTCGTCTCCTTGAAAAATAAGGAAATTGACATGAGGTGACCCAAGTTTCCTTTCACCTGTAATAGTCTACAGTTTCAATAAAATGAATTACAAATCTCTACAAACAACCAGTCACTCCTCAGTGCCTTAAAACAAAAGAATACACCTATTTGTCTACTTTTTTTTTTTTAGTCAGGTATGTGGAGGCATAATTCAAATAATAAAATTTACCTTTTTTAGTGAACATTTTTGCAAGTTTTCACAAAGTACAAAACACCAACACAGTGAAGATATAGAAAAGTTCTAGAGACCACAAAACATGCCTCCCTGCAGTCACTCCCCACCCCACACTCCCATTCCTTGGCAAACACTGCTTTCTGTATCAATATTTTCCCTCTTGTAGAATGTCATATAAATGGAATCATACAGTATGTAGACTTTTCAGACTGCCCTCTTTCACTAGAATAATGTATTTGACATTCATCCATGCTCTTGTGCATATCAGCAGTTTGTTTCTTTTTAGAGATGAGTAGTATTCCCTTGGATGAATATATCACAATTTGTTTATCCATCTATCAGTTGAAGGACTTTTAGGTTGTTTTGATGATTATAGAAAAGGCTTCTGTGTGAACATAATTATCATTTCTGTTGAAAAAATGCCTAGTCATGGGATTGTTGGGTTGTATGGTAGGTTTATGGTTAACCTTATAAGAAATAAAATGCCAAACTGTTTTCCAAGGTGGTTGTACCATTTTGCATTCCCATAAGCAATATATGAGTGTTCTGGTTGCACTGTATTCTTGTCAACACTTAGTATTGTCAGTATTTTTTCCCATTCTAATAGGTATATGATGGTATCATATTGTGGTTTTAATTTTATTTTCCTAATGACTAATGATGTCAAACGTTTTTCAATGTGCTTTTTGCTATCCACATCTCTTCTTTGGTAAAATACCTGTTTAATTTTTTTCTACTCACTGTTTCTTTCATTATTATTGATGATTTAGGGTTCTTTATATATGCCGGATACAAATCTTTGTTGATATGTAATTTGCAAATATTTTCACCCAGTATGTGTGTTTTTTTTTTAATTTCTTTAACTGTGTCTTTTGAAGAGCAAAAGTTTTTAATTTTCAAGAAGTTTATCAATTTTGTCTTTTGTAGTTATGCTTTTGGTATTTTATATGACAGCTTTACCTAAACCAAAGACATATTTTCTCCTAGAATTTTTATAGTTTTAGAATATACACTTAGGTCTCTGACCAATTTTTAGTTAACTTTTATGTATGGTGTGAGGTATGGATAAAGATTATTTTGCATACGGATATCCAATTATTTCAGCACAATATAGTGAAAATTCTATCCACTTCCCACTGAATTAGTTTTGTGCTTTTATCAAAAATTAATTAACCATATGTGGTTGTATTTCCGGATTCTCTATTCTGTTCTATGGACCATGTGTCTATACTTACTACACTGTATTGATTACTCCAACTTTAAAGTAAAGGCTTGAAATCACATAGTGTGAGTTTACTAATTTTGTCTTCTTCAAAACTGTTTTATTTTTATTTTTTTAAAAAGATTTTATTCATTTATTTGACAGAGAGAGACACAGCGAGAGAGGGAACACAAGCAGGGGGGAGTGGGAGAGGGAGAAGCAGGTTTCCCGCCAAGCAGGGAGCCTGATGTGGGACCTGATCCCAGGATCCTGGGATCATGACCTGAGCCAAAGGCAGATGCTTAACGACTGAGCCACCCAGGCGCCCGTCAAAACTGTTTTAAAAAGATTTTTATTATGATAAAATATACTTAACAAAATTTGCCATTTTAGCCATTTTTAGTTGTATAGTTCAGTGGTATTAAGTACATTCATATTGTTGTGCAATCTCTACGGTCCATCTCCATAACTTTTTCATCTTTTCCATCTGAAACTCTGTACTCATTAAACAACAACTCCCCATTTCCCACTCCCCCAGCCCCTGGTATCCACTATTCTACTTCCTGATTCTATGAATCTGATTATTCTAAGTACCTCACATTTGAGTGGAATCATATACATTTGTCTTTTTTTTTTTAACGTATTCTTGTTTCTTGGCTTTAAATATAAGTTTTAGAATCAGTTTGTCTATTCTACAAAAATTTCTTCTGGGATTTTGATTAGCAATGTATTGAATATAAGTGTCAGTCTGGGGAAGAACTGACATCTTAACAATATCTAATCTTCCAATGCCTAAACACTATTTCCCCATTTATTTAATTTTAAGGATTTCTTTCATCTTTATTTTGTAGTTCTCAGGATACAAATCTTATCCATATTTTGCTAGATTTTTACATAAATACTTCATGTCTCTTGGTACCATTACCAATGATATTATTTTTATTTCATATCAGCTTCCATTTAGTCAGTATTGTTCTGGTTTACGCTTTTTCCTTCTTTTATTTTCAAAATCCCTCAATTTTTTCCTTTATGTCTCTTGTAAGCAGATTACAGATGATCTTTTTAAAAACACAACTTGAAAATGTCTATTAACAGTAGAGTTTAACGTTCACAGTCAGTAAAATTACTGAAATATTTTGATGGATTTCTACTATCTTATTTTTCTCTATGGAAATTTACACTGGTTATCGAGCACAATCTCTGATGACCTGACAATCATTTTGTCAGTAAAATGGCCTCTTGAGCTCTGACACTCATAGCAAAGCCCTATAAAAATATTGTTGTTTTAAGAATAAAAAAGATGTAAGATTCCATTAAGGCCAAGGGTTCTTGTTAAATAAAATGCCCCACCTGGGTGAAGAGGGCGTCTATGAAGGGGTGTGACCCAGTATTGGGTGTCAGGTCCCAGAAGGGTGAATAGTACCCCTCAGCATTGAAACTCCCAGGAAAGGGTGTCAAGCTCAAGTGGAATGGGGAGGCATCTGTGTAGGAGAGAGGGTGGTGGTAGAGGTATGAGAGTGGAAACATGAAGGAGATTGAATAAGTAGAGGAAAGAGTAATGGGAGCCACATTCCTCATGTCAAGGAAGGGAGTACAAATATATACATACATATATATATATATATAGAGAGAGAGAGAGAGAGAGAGAGAGAGAATCAGGTTAAACCCTGTCATGTTGGATTGAATTTAAAATTTGTATGAACCCATGATGTTCCATGTGTACATGGGTAGGTAGAGAAATAAATGTTCATACAAAGGTGTGTGTGTGTGTGTGTGTGTGTGTGTGTGTGTGTTAGTTATATGTTCTCTGACTGGGTCTGGGAGTAGCAGCACATCAACAGCAATAAGCATGTCTGACACTTGACTCTTAGCTTCTAAATACCGTTCCCCACGAAAAGGAAAGAGAGCTCCTTGGAGAGGTAGCTAGTTTCAGGGCCAGAGTAAGGAAAGAGCATGATGAGCCCAGATGCTCTTGCGCCAGAAGATAAGGAAGGGCTCAAAGAATAATGAGGACAGGTCAAAAGACAGAAAAGCCAGCTAAAAAGGCCTCCCAGAAGCCAAATCCCTTGGCCAACTCCTTGCAAGCAGAGATTAACCGCATCTATTCTCACCTCTTGATTTACTCTCTGATGCGCAGAAGTGCTTATTACATGGCTGTTGAACAGTTAAGTGATCTGTTTCCAGAAAAAAATCAGAAGTGCAGCCAGTAAAACAGCATTATTTAGATCCTGCATTACACCACACTGTCAGCTTAGTATTTATATGACATCTCAACTCTGGCTTCCCTTCCTTTGGTGTATCCTCTGCTGTCAATTCTAATGTGACTGTACCATCACGCATTCATTCTTTTGGCAAAAATCAACCAAGTGCCCGATTTTGACTCTGTTTTGCTCCCACCACTCACTCCAAGTGGGCTCGACACTTCTGAGCAATAGCAAGGGGCAGGAGAGCAGTCCCAGCAGGATGATGCCTTGATTAAATCCTTAGGTAGTTTACACAGAATACCAGGAGGATGAGCTCTGTAGTTCACAATGCCTTCCACATAATAGTAGTAGGTAGAATAAGCAGGACGATGTCATGACTCAAATTCATCCCCTCAAAGAAATGAGGGAGGAAGAATTTCCAAACCACTTCCAAATCACTCTTTTCATCTTCCCAAAGCTGGAATTAACAGGTCAAATGTTGCTCTGACCCTTAATCATCATTTTCCTAGTTGCAGGCTTAGCATTTACAGCTAGAACAATCAAAGTAGAACATGATTTAATCAGCTTTCTCTGGAACTTAAATTCATTTGGTCAATTTCCTATTGTTTTTGGCTTTCTTCATTCTGGAGGTCAAAAGATTGCAAAATATTTGATAGTTCTGCAAGCTTGTCTTTCTTCCTTTTCAGTTCTTAAAGTTTAATTAGCCTATATATCCTTTTGAATTTACCACATTAATTTTGTTTCAAGTAACTAACTTTGATAATTTTCCCTTCTTGTATGAAATAAATTACCCTCTGTCTTCCTTCTCTGGTCAGCACTGCCCCCACTCAACACCTTCTAAAGGCTAGCTGGGTTTAATAAGGAAAAACTCAGTTTTTCCTTCCTGTGTAGGGAAAAACTCAGCTCTCCCTATAATGTCTTTCCTCCTGTGAGGCTCCTGTAGTTCACACAGAACACTTCACTTCCGAGATTTCTGGTCACCAAATGTGTGGAGGTTTTCCCCACACCCAGCTATCCTTAGACACCAGGAGGGTGTTGAAGAACTCAACTCAATTCTCACACTATCTACCCAGTGATACCATCAAATATCACAGACTAAAGGCTCAGTCCCGCAAGACTGTCCTGCCCCCACTGCCTTCAGATGCCAGTCACAAGCCCAGGTTGTCATCTCTGCTTCTGATTAACCAGCTATTTATCAGAGGTTCCAACAATCCCCTCCTTGGGTTTGACTGAATTGCTAAAGCAGCTCACAGAACTCAGGGAAACACTTACATTAACAGTGTATTAAAGAATATGGTAAAGGACACAGATGAACATCTAGATGAAGAGATACCTAGGATGCAGTCTGGGAAGGTCCTGAGTACAGGAATTTCTGTCTCCATGGAGCTGGGGTATGTCACTCTCCCAGTGTGGATGTTTTTGCTAACCTAGAAGCTCCCCAAACCCCCCATGACTGGGATGTATGGAGGGCTCCTCATGTAGGCATGAACAATTATTAACTCCATTTCCAGCCCCTCTTCCCTATTTAGAGGATGGGGCATGGGTAGGACTGAAAATTCTAAGCTTCTAATTATGGCTGGGTCTTTCTGGTGACTGGCCCCCATGAGGGAGTCATCCAGGAGCCCACCCAGAGTCACCTCATTAGAACAAAAGATGCTCCTAGTGCTCTTATCATTAGTACAAGGGTTTTAGGAGCTCTGGGCCAGGAACTGGGGGGAGGAACACTATATATTTTTTCAGTGATCTCATACTGGGGATGGATGGCACATACATTTCATCTTGCTTACTGTATTAGTTTCCTATTGCTGCTGTAACAAAACACTACATGTTTAGTAGATTAAAACAATACAAATTTATTATCCTCCAGTTCTGGAGGTAAGTAGGGCTATGTTGCTTCTGGAAGCTGTAGGGGAGAATTGTTTTTCTTACATTTTCCAGCCTCTAGAGGCTGCCCACATTTCTTGGCTCATGGTCCACATCACTCGGACTCAGCTTCTGTCATCCCACCCCTTCTCGGACTCTGACCCACCTGCCTCCCTCCTACACTGGGCCCACCTGGATGATCCAAGATAATCTCTCCATTTCAAGACCCTTAACCAAATCACATCATAAGTATTTCTGTAAAAAAATCAGTCAAGGAATTCACAAAATAAAAGGATGTAAAATATGACACCATATACCTAAAATGTGTTGGGGGGAGGAGGAATAAAGAATGGGTTTGAACTTAAGCAACCATCAACTTAATATAGACTGCTATATGCAGAAGATGTTATATACAAATATACTATGGTATATACTAATGGTAACCACAAATCAAAAACCACTAATAGGTATGCAAAGAATAAAGAGAAAGGAAGCCAAGTATATCATTAAAGAAAACCAGCAAACCACGAAAGCAAGAAAGAGTAGAAAGGATCAGAGAAAAACTATAAAAACCATAAAACAAGTAAAAAATAACAATAAATATATATCTGTCAATAATTACTTTGAATGTAAATGGACTAAACACTTCAAGGAAAAGAGATAGGGTGACAGAGTGGATAAAAAAAATAAGACCCATCTATATGTTGCCTACAAGAGACTTGTTTCAGACCTAAAGACACCCGCAAATTGAAAGTGAGGGGATGTAGAGACATCTATCATGCAAAGAGATGTCAAAAGAAAGCCAGAATAGCAGTACTTATATTGGACAAAACAGACTTTAAAACAAAGACAGTAACAAGAGACAAAGAACACTACATAATAATAAAGGGGACAATCCAACAAGAAGATATAACAATTGTAAATATTAATGCACCCAACATGGGAGCATCCATTACATAAAATATTTAATAACAAACATAAAGGAACTAATCAATAGTAATACAATAATAGTAGCAGAGTTTAGCACCCCACTTACATTGATAGATCATCCAAATGGAAAACCAGCAAGGAATAGTGGCTTTGAATGGCACATTGAACCAGATGGATTTAATAGGCATATTCATAAAATGCCATCCTAAAACAGAATACACATTTTTTCAAGTGCACAAAGATAATTCTCCAGAATAAATCACATACAAGGCATAAAAGAAGACTTGACACAATAAAAAAGATCAAAGTCATACCATTCATCTTTTCTGACCACAATGCTATGAAACTAAAATCAACCACAAGGAAAAAATCTGGAAAGACCACAAAAACATGGAGGTTAAATAACATGCTACTAAACAATGAATGGGTCAACCAGGAAAGCAAAGAAGAAATCACAAATTACATGAAACTAAATGAAAATGAAAACACAATAGTCCAAAACCTTTGGGATGTAGCAAAAGCAGTTCTAAGAGGGAAATGAAACCCAAAACCAGTAGAAGGAAGGATATAATAAAGAATGGAACAGAAGTAAATGATATAGAAACTAAAAACCAATAGAACAGATCAATGAAACCAACAGCTGGTTCTTTGAAAAGATCAACAAAATTGATAAACCTCTAGTTAGAAACATTAAAAAAAAAAGAAAGGAAAATCATAAATGAAAGGAGAAATAGCAACCAATACCACAGAAATACAAAAAATAGAAGAGGGAGGAAATCTTCCAAATTCATTCTACAAGGCCGGTATTACACTGATATATTCATAAATCAATCAATGTGATACTTTATATAGAAAACCCAAAGCCTCCACCAAACTATTTACAGCAACAATGTCCACAATAGCTAAACGACGGAAAGAGCCCAGATGGCTATTGACAGATGAATGGATACACACACACACACACACACACACACACACACACACACACACAGACACACACACTGGAATATTACGCAGCCATCAAAAAATGAAATCTTGCCATTTGCAACAACGTGGATGGAACTAGAGGGTATTATGCTAAGTGAAAGAAGTCAATCAGAGAAAGACAATTATCATATGATCTCACTGATATGTGGAATTTAAGAAACAAGGCGGAGGATCATAGGGGAAGTAAGAAAAAAAATGAAACAAGACGAAACCAGAGAGGGAGACAAACCGTAAGAGACTCTTGATCTTAGGAAACAAACTGAGGGTTGCTGGAGGGGTGGAGGGTGGGGGAATGCGGTAACAGGGTGATGGAAATTGGGGACAGTATGTGTTGTAATGAACACTGGGTATTATATAAGACTGATGAATCACAGACCTGTACCCCTGAAACAAATAATACATTATATGTTAATTAATTGCATTTAAATTAAAAAATAAATAAAAATTAAAAATAAATTGATAAACAAAAAAAGAAACTGAAGATGACACAAAGAAATGGAAACACATTCCATACTCACGGGTTGGAAGAACAAATATTGTTAAAATGTCCATATTACCCAAAGCAATCTACACATTTAACACAATCCCTATCAAAATACCAATGGTATTTTTCACGGAACTAAAACAAAAAATCCTAAAATGTATATGGAACCACAAGAGACCCCAAATAGCCAAAGCAATCTTGAAAAAGAAAAGCAAAGCTGGAGGCAGCACAATTTCAGACTTCAAGTTATATTACAGAGCTGTAGTAATCAAAACAGTATGGTACTGACACAAAAATAGACACATAGATCAATAGAACAGAATAGAAAACTCAAGAAATAACCCACAATTATATAATCAATTAATCTTTGACAAAGCAGGAAAGAATACGCAATGGGAAAAAGTCTCTTTAACAAATGGTGTTGGGAAAACTCATTCACACAAAAGAATGAAACTGGACCACTTTCTTATACCATACACAAAAATAAATTCAAAATGGGTTAAAGACCTAAATGTGAGACCTGAAACCACTAAAAATTCTAGAAGAGAGCACAGGCAGTAATGTCTCTGACATCAGCCTTGGCAACATTTTTCTAGATATATCTCCTGAGGCAAGGGAAATAAAATAAAAAAATTAACTGCTGGGATCACATCAAAATAAAAAGCTTCTGCACAGTGAAGGAAACAATCAACAAAACTAAAAGGCAACCTACAGAATGGGAGAAGATATTTACAAATGACATATCTAATAAAGACCTAGTATCCAAAATATATAAAAAACTGATAAACTCAACACCCAAAAGACAAATAATCCAATCAAAATGGGCAGAAAATATGAATAGATATTTCTCCAAAGAAGACACCCAGATGGCCAACAGACACATGAAAAGGTGCTCAAATCACTCATAATTAGGGAAGTGCAAATCAAAACTACAATGAGATATCACCTCACACTTGTCAGAATGGTTAAAATAAAAAACACAAGAAACAAGAAGGGTTTGTGAGGATGTGGAGAAAAGGAAATCCCCTTACACTGTTGGTAAGAATGCAAACTGGAATAGCCATTGTGGAAAATGGTATGGAAATTCCTCAAAACATTAAAAATAGAACTACCCTACAATCTAGTAACTGTACAACTGGGTATTTACCCCCCAAATACAAAAACTCTAATTCAAAGGGATTCATGCACCCCTATGTTTATAGCTGCATTATTTGCAATAATCAAATTATGGAAGCAGCCCAAGTGTCTATTGATAGATGAATGGATAAAGATGTGGTATGTATATACAATGGAATATTATTCAGCTGTAAAATGAATGAAATCTTGCCATTTACAATAACATGGGTGGAGCTAAAGAGTATAATGGTAAGTGAAATAAGTCAGTCAGAGAAAGACAAATACTATATGGTTTCACTCAAATGTGGAATTTAAGAAACAAACAAATGAGCCAAGGGAAAAAAGAGAGAGAAAGGAGAAAAAGAGAGAGAGAGAGAGAGAGACCAAGCAACAGTCTCTTAACTATATATGATGGTTACCAGAGGCAAAGTGGGTGCTGGGATGGGTGAAATAGATGATGGATATTAAGGAGTGCAGTTTCATGATGTGCACTGGGTGATGTATGGAATTGTTGAAACATCACATTGTACACCTGAAACTACTCTAACATTGTGTATTAACTATATTGGAATTAAAATTAAAAAAAGATAAAATCTGTAACTTTCTGGAATGTCCTTCATCATGTTGATTTGTAACTCTTTTTTTTTTTTAAAGATTTTATTTATTTATTTGACAGAGAGAGACAGCTAGAGAGGGAACACAAGCAGGGAGAGTGGGAGAGGGAGAAGCAGGCTCCCCGCTGAGCAGGGAGCCCGATGCGGGGCTCGATCCCAGGACCCTGGGATCATGACCTGAGTTGAAGGCAGACACTTAACGACTGAGTCACCCAGGCACCCCGATTTGTAATTCTTTATGTAAAAAACACACATAACTCTGTACCAAATGTTCCTTCCCTCGAGCCCTTCCCTTTGTGAAGATTGTGTATCAGAGGCAGTTGTCCTAACCTGAGCTCCAATAAAACTCTTAACTTTCTTTAAAAAAAAAGTAATAGACTGTTATAACTATGCTTTTTGTTTGTTTTGTTAGAGAGGCAGAGAGACTGAGCATGAGCAGGGTGTGGAAGAGAGAGAATCTTAAGGAAGCTCCACACTCATCATGGATCCTGATGCAGGGCTCAATCTCATGGCCTTGAGATCATGACCTGAGCTGAAATCAGCTTGTTAATGGTAAGTCAGACACTTAACAGACAGAGACACCCATGCACCCCCATAACGATGCTTTTGTAAGCCTTATGGGAACCAATGCCAAAACCTATAGTAGATTCACAAAAGGTAAAGGAATCTAAGCAGAACACTATGAAAAATTATTAAATCCCAAAGGAAGAAAACAAGAGAGGAAGAAGGGAACCAAAGGAATTCCAAAACACAACCAGAATACAGTTAACAAAATGACAATCCTAAATTAATACCTACCAATAATTAAATGTAAATGGACTAAATTTTACAATCAAAAGACAGAGTGGCTTAATGGATAACACAACAAAACAAGAGTCAACTATATGCTGCCTACAACAGACTCACTTCAGCTTTAAGGATACATCTAGACTGAAAGTGGAGGGATGGAAAAAAGATATTCCATGCAAATGGAAACCAAAAGGATATTCTTATATCAGAAAAAACAGACCATAAGTCAAGGACTGTAACAAGAGATGAAGAAGGTCATTATATGATACTAAAGGGGTCAATTCATCAAGAGGATATAACATTAGTAAATATGCACCCAACATTGCAGTACCTACAGATCTGAAGGGAGAAATAGATAGCAATATAATAATAGCAGGGAAACTCAATATTCTACCTTCAACAATGGATGTATCATTCAGAAAGAAAATCAATAAGAGAAAAGTGTACTTAAATTGTACATTAGACCAGATAGACATTCGATCCAACAGCAGCAGATTATACATTGTTCTCATGTGGTATATTAAAACAATGGAATACTATTTAGTCTTAAAAAAGAAGAAAATCCTGTCATAACAACATGGATGAACTTGTAAGGTACAATGCTAGGTGAAATAGGTCATACAGAGAAAGACAAATTCTGCATAGTATGTCTTTATGTGAAATCTAAAAAGGGGGGAAATCAAATTCATAGAAACAGATAGTAGAAAAGTGGTTGCCAAGGCCTGGAGTATGGGGGGAAGTAGGAAGAGTTTCAGTTAAAAGACCTGAATAGGGTCTCAGGATCTACTGTTAACGTGGTGACTGCAGTTGATAACACTGTATTCTGTAATTTAAATTTGCTAATAGAATAGAATTTATTCTCTCTCACACATAAAGGGTAAATATGGGAGGTGATGGATGTGTTAATTCACTTGGGAGAAGTCCCTTCACAATGTATGTGTACATGATATCATCATGTTGTACATTTTAAATATCTTCCAATTTTATTTGTCAATTCTACCTCAATAAGCATGAAAAATTATGGAAAATATCGACTGTTAGTGAGGAGCAAGTGGATATGGAGCAGCTAGAACTCTCATATCCTGCTGGTATAAATTAGTAAACCACTTTGAAAAATTGGTGGTTTCTATGGAAGCTGAATATACACATAATATATGACTCCCATTCTGTTAGAGTCCACACTCAATTCCCACTGCCTCAACTCCCACTTAGTCTCTGCACCATTACAGTTTGGCCTCCACCATCATCATTCTATTGAAATTGCTCTCCATAAAGTCTCTAATAACTTTGTTATTAATAAATCCAATGCCCATTCTCAATTCTCATTCTACTGGAAAATTCTGTAACATTTGAGACTGTTGACCAACCCATAATTCTTAACACTACCTACCCTGAGGCTTAGGACAATTCTGTTTGTTTTATTACCTTAGAACTTTGACCATTCCTTTGGCACTTCTTACACTTAAATTGCACATTAGACCAGATAGACAATGCATCCTATGCTTTCTTGTTAAAAGTTGGTGTTTCTTGGAGTTTCATCCTTGGCATTATGTATATACTTAATATATGTTAAGCCTTTCATCCACTTCAGTACCTCTCCTTAGTGTTCCTAAAATAATTTCTTTAACTACTAATCTAACATCTCAGAGCTGTGAGATCAAGTCCTGTGTTGGGCTCCGCACTGGGTGTGGAGCCTCCTTAAGATTTTCTCTCTCCCTCTGCTTCCCCCTCAAATACATACATACACACATACTAATCTAACAGTTTACTTCCCTCTTTAAAAACCTGTGATTACGTACTGCATGGAGCACTGGGTGTTATACGAAAACAATGGATCGTGGATCACCACATCAAAAACTAATGATGTATGGTGACTAACATAACATAATAAAATTTAAGAGTTCAAAAACAAAAAACCTGTGATGGTTTTCAACCAGTCTACACAACAAAATACAAATGAGCTACTGGTATACCAGGCTCTTATACTTGATCCCTGACTACTTCTACAGCTTCATCTTCCAGCCTTCCTCTCTTAATCTTATGTTTTAGTGACAATAAACTTCTCACTCAACAACATTTCTTCATCCTCATATTGCATCCCCAAATCATCTAAGTCCTGTCGAAGACTTTTCTGACCTCCTCAGGCCATTGTAAGTCTTTCTTCTGGATTTTTACAAAATTTTGACCCTGTGTCGCATAGAAACCTTATCACATTGTTACGTATATCGAGACCTCTACTGCCCTGAGAGTTTTGTAAATCCAATCTGTATTTGGCAGCTAGCACTGTACCTTACACACAGTAGAAAACAACAATGTGTTCAATGATTTAATGGCCTCGGCAACTGCAAGATCCATGATACACAGCACATTGCTTATGTTAGTTGCTCAGTATCTGTTTAAAAAATTTATAGGCTAATAATTGGTATTACTTCAGTATTCACAGTAAAGGATGATAAATGGTGCATAGTAAGAAATTTTGCATTTTGGGGGATGTTGCAGTGATTTTAAAAATCTTTTAACTTAGGGGTTCCTGGGTGGTGCAGTCGGTTAAGTGTCCAGCTCTTGGTTTCAGCTCAGGTGATGATCTCAGCTTCGTGAGATTGAGCCCTGAGTTGGCTCCATGCTCAGCACGGAGTCTGCTTTCTCTCTTCCTTTCCCTCCACCCCTCCCACTTGTGCTCTCTCTTTCTAATAAATAAATCTTTTTTAAAAAGCTTTTAACCTTGTTGTGCTTTCATAACTTCATGCCAACATTTGGGAAGTAATATAAATTCAAACCCAAGTTTCTTTATCATTAATTATTCTCATAACTATTCTTTGCTTACCTCAGGTTTTTGTTTTTTCCAGTTATTTCTGGTTTTCTATACAACTTTTCTTTCTTGCTAGGATGCTAGTAAAAAATTTAGGCACCAAATGTAAGTTGTTCTAGTTCATAAGAATTTTTTCCTTAGAAACAGGAAGAATTATTTCATGAATGAATGTTTATAGTATTTTATCTGACTATATTCTAAAACATAGTGATAGATCGATGACATAAATTTACTCTTCAAATGATAGGATTTTTATAAAATTTTCTCTCATTTTTACACTGATACTGAGTTTTCATATTACATACAGGGGGTTCCTAGAATTTAATGAGAAGTTAAAGTAAGCATATTTGGGGCACCTGGTGGTTCAGTCAGTTAAGCATCGGACTCTTGGGTTTTGGCTCAGGTCATGATCTCAAGGGTCATGAGTTCTAGCCCCAGGTCTGTTTCCCCTCTCAGCAGGGAGTCCGCTGGAGATTCTCTCCCCCTGCCCCTCCATCCATTCATGTGCACTCTCTCTCCCCCGCTAAAATGAATAAATAAATATTAAAAAAAATATAAGTATATTTATGTAAAGATGGATTCTGGGAATAGTCCCAGAATAATCAGTGATTGTCTTATCTATTTTCAAATACCCGCAAAGAGACTCACTTCTCAATTTTTTATATCTTATGAGCTTTTGATCTTTGTTCCTTCTAAATCACACAAAAGATTAGATAATAAATTTTTGTTTGGGTTCAGCAGAAGAAAGGATAAAGTTGGTCAAGTTGATCCTCTGACTTGTCCAGAGTAAGACTATGTGAGCCTTTAGAAATATGTATAGAAACCAGTTCTGGGTATACTTCATTTAATGAAATTCATATTTCCCAGCATCTTGCTATAGAATAAATTTAATTTCAACTGAATTATATCTTCTATTGATTTCCAAAACAAGTTAAAAATATATTCTCCTAGAAGAAAAATCCCTTTAATATAATTACAGTTATAAATAAGCAAAAATCCTCTGAAAATAACTTCTTTGATAGAAAACTTGTTTTCTGATGGAAATGGATAATTCCATTTAGACATTAAAAGCAATCCTAGGAATGATCCCAAGTACCACCTAAGAAAAATCTTTAATAAATGTAAATATACAATATACAGATGCTCTGGCAATTCTACAATGTGCACAATTTTTTGGCTCATAATTTTCCCCCTGTATCATTGCAATACCTAAAAGCAGAATAAGTTTCCTGAGTTTTCCATAGGCTTACGAAGTAATGCCCCCACTTTCCCTTTAACTTACATTTTTCAAATGTATTGCCATATTTGTACAACAGAATCAGCACGATATCTTTCATGAGAGGAAATAAACACAAATAAGTATGACATGTTCAATCTTCATTTAAGTAGCAAAGTCATCTCAGTGTATGACAAAATATTGGTTACTGCCCAAGAATGACTGAAATTGATAGAACATATTTGAGTTCACTACCCTTTTCCATTGACTGAGTTCAAAATTTTTAATTTATCAGTTTGATAATATATTTATATTATTAATATAACAAATAAGTTACATAATTTGCAATGTTTTAAAGTAAATTTAAAGTAAATTAAAACATTGCAAATTATGTAACTTATGTATTTTAAAAACATTTTAATTCAACATAATTTTTAGAAAAGTGAACAAATTATAACAAATTATAATTGTACAGAATTTACCAATTTATATTCTGTTTCTAACATCTCTTTATGTTCCATGGGTTTATTGGTGTTTATGAGCCACACGGTTTAGATTATTCTAGTTTTATAGAATGTTTTGATATTTACTAGAACAAGCTTTCTCTTGTTATTCTTTGTTATTAATGAAGCTAACATGAAGTCTTTCCATCCAGCTGTATATACCCTTTTACTCAGGATTCCTTTCAGGACTGCCAGGAAAGTATATTTCAGCAAGTTGAGAGTCCTTGGGAATTTGCATATTATTGCAATATGAAGTGTGATTCTTCTTCTAATACATTTTCTAACTAGTTTGGACTAGAGTATGGGGGTGTGCTAAACATGACATTTTGTACCTCATTTTATTAACTAACATATTGTAAACTTTCGTATTTGTTTTGGTAGTTTTTCATTTAATTCTTCTGGACTTTATAACACAATAACTATTTGCAAGTAATTCTTTTCCCTCAAATCATCTGCTGTTTAGCTACTTCTATCCCTTATTTAACTAGTGGTCTTACTGCATTTGTCAAACTTTCAGGAAAAAAAAGGTAGAATACAGTAGTGCTATCAGACATACTTTTCTTGTTTTTGTCTTCGAAGGAAATGCCTCTAGGGTTTCAGTAGTAAGCGCGTTTTTGGCTGCTGGTTAGTGGTAAATATTCTTTATCATGTTAGGGAAGAATGCTTGTCAACTATTTCTTTTTACAACCATCATATATGATATCCCATGTGGTGTGGTCGAGTGAAAAAAGGGCTGATTTCAAATCAAATGAAATGGATGCAAATTCTAATTCTTATTTTCTCACTCTGTGATCTCAGAAAAATTTTAAATTTCTGACAATTCAGTTAAGGTACACCTATATTTATAGAGTAGTGCCTATCATGTGGTAGCAGGAGACAAGGTACTAGGAAAAAAATATACAGACCGGCTTCTTCTCTACCTTGTAAAGTAGAGCTAATAAAAGAACCCAGGGAAGGAAATAGGAGAGAAGGCACCGCAAGAGAACAGCAGTTTGAGAGAGACAGGAAGAGACTGAAGGAGCATAAAAGACTCAGGAATTATGAGATGGTATGTCCTTTAGCAGCACAGATAATACAACAAAAAAATGAGAAAAGATTAGCATGGTACTTTAAAAAGATGACACACAACTTGATGAAGAATTTTGTATTTTCAAGCTACGTATTTGAAATCATTCATAATATACTGCAAAGACAAAAAGAATAATCAGGCCATAGTGCCCAGAACACCTGGAAGGTTAAAAGGAAGGAGGAATGATTTGCCCTCTTATATATATGAAAACAATAATAAATTTAGCATAATTAAAATTGGGTTCTAAAACACTGTCAAAAGAAGTAACAAACAGGTAGATGAAGCACATAGCTCTGAAGTAGATTCAACTCATAAGAGCTTGTTATATGATAAAGGAAGCATAGTAACTAATGGGAAACACAGGATTATGCAATTAGAAGGATATGCAGCAAAAGTGATATCGAGTTACATCTGAATCGTTATATTAAGGGTAATTTCTTGTTTCTCAAGTCTTTTGTCTTTCGAAAATGCATACAAAACCCATAAACAATAAAAGTTTTCAAAACCAAAAAACAGATTATTCTGTAAATGGTGTTCATAAAACTGGGTGTTTGGGGAGAGGAATCAAGTTAAAACCTCTCCTCATATCATAAATAATCTGAATGGTGGTCCCTTAATTTGCTACTTGGAAAAGGTGGCATTATAAAGAGACGTTATATATGCTTTATACGTTTGTAATGCTTTATACATTTGAAAGTACTTTACACATTCTAAAGCACTACACGAAGTTGTTATTGCTGTTACAATCATCACCATTTTCTACTACCCAGACATTAAAAGCAGAATTTCCAGAGTATTTCCAGAGTATTTGAATGTGCTTCTGTATATATATCACCAATAGTGTGGTGAAACTCAGACCAGGTGATTCAAGCAGTATATATTTGGGGATTAAAAGTAAGGGCATCAGGTTGACCAGCATGAGGAGCCTACATTAAATCGATTGGTCCATATTGTTTTTTATTTATTTCTATTTTATTTATTTATTTATTAAGATTTTATTTATTTGACAGAGAGAGAGAGGGAGAGTGCACAAGCAGAGCGGCAGGCAGAGGGAGAGAGAAAAGCAGGCTCCCAGCTGAGCAGGGATCCTGATCCTGAGATCATGACCTGAGCCGAAGGCAGATGCTTAACCGACTGAGCCACCCAGGCGCCCCAGTCTATATTGTTTTAGACAACTAACAGCTGAGAACTATAGAAGAGATCAGATGCTTTTGCTGCCACTCACTTGGACATTTGCATACAAAAAAAGGTCAATGTTCTATGAACCACATCTACATCTCAGAAAATTGGGGGAAACAACTTTAAGGATATGCAATTTATTCAAGTGCATTTGCAAAGAAATTGAGAATTTGTGAGGGAATATCATGGTCCATTCAGTATCAGAGCCTATGAACAAAATAACAGATTAACAAATTTTTGATGAGTAATCTTGGATCCAACTACCCATCTGTAAATCCTACAGTGATTTTGTGTAATCAACCTAGTACTGAATTTGTGTTCCTTCTTGATCATAGCTAATTTCATACACATATGTGAAAGTTCTCTTTCATTTCTTCTCACTTTTTAGGACCACAAAGTATTTAACCAGGTACCTAAATTATGTGCAAGGCACTGTGATATGGCTGGAGATTAAAAAGAAAATTACAAAGCTCTACTGGCCCCTCAAGAAATTTCTCTGACATAAAAAGATACACTAATAGTACAGACAGCTTTGAGAGGTCAGAATGAGGCCTGATTAAAGTGTATTATTAGAGAAATTGGAGAATGTCTCTCAGAGGGTGTGGGATTTGATCTGGGCCAAGATAGAAAGGTAGGACTTAAGTTCATTTTTAAAGAGTTTTAGATTATTTAATGGAATGGCAATGATGAGCTTTGTCATAGAAAGATTACCATGGAGAAAGACATTGAAGAGTCTAATATTAATTCTTTTTTTTCTTATAAACTTATGTGGTTTTTTTGTTGTTGTTGTTTTGAAGATTTTATTTATTTATTTGACAGAGAGATAGAGAGAGCACAAGTAGGCAGAGTGGCAGGCAGAGGGAGAGGGAGAAGCAGGCTCTCCGCCGAGCAGGGAGCCTGACGCGGGGCTCAATCCCAGCACCCTGGGATCATGACCTGAGCCGAAGGCAGATGCTCAACCGACTGAGCCACCCGGGTGCCCCTCTAATATTAATTCTTAAGACAAGATAAATAATCCCCTCTGTGTGTCTCATTTTTTTTTTTTTTTTGAGTACGGTTATCTTTGAAATTCTGTTATTTCATACATTGTGCAGATAGAATATCTGAAATTGGTCTAACTTCCACGTTTGACGGTTGCATACAGTTCAAGCCTATGGCTATATAGCAATGGTGACTCGTGACCAAACAGCTTTAGTTACTGATTTAGTTATGGTTTTAATTCCCTGCTCATTATGCTAACAGCAACTACAACATCCATGCAGAGACCCATATTCGACCGAGGGAGTGATGATTTTGTCTCAGTTTGACTTTCCCTCGTATTTTTACAGTGAGAAGTTTCACAGGATGACAAGTACTCTCATGTTATGCTCAACACAGAATAAAGAACACTTTGGCCAAAGGAGTTCATAATTTTGTGCCAAGTTTAAACTGAGCGTCTAAGTAACATAAATAATCGCAAACAGTACATTGTGTGTGTGTGTACACAATTAGAAAATTGTACCTTGAACTTAATCTTAACTAAAATCAAGATTCTTACCCAGTCTGACTCCTAGGCTAATGTTCTTTTCCACTGTCTTACAGTCCCTCTAAAAGTCGGGTTTTTTTAAACAAGTAACACTTTAACAAATAAATTAGGTTGGTTTATAAATTACAAGAAATTATCTGCATTAGCATTCGTGAGAAAAAAATTATGTTACCCAAAGACATTATCAGTTTTATACTATTGGTGGAAAAGGGAAACAAGTAAATACATTTATATGTGAGCACATTTACTTTGTTATAATACCCCCACGACAGGAGTGTGAATCTCGTATCTGGGTTAAGCTGATGAAAATCACTACGCAAGACAAGAGCTTGCGAGACCCTGTGCTTTTGTTTTCTTTATTTCCCAATTGTTAAAATATGTTTAAATCACTTACAGAAAAATTTTAATAGAAAGGAAAGTTGAAGGACTATCTTTGAGATAGAAATTAAAACTATGGTGCGATCTGTATCTCTAGACACCAGTGATAATAGGATTTGTGTTCCTGATACCAGGGATAATGAAATTCCTGTGTACTTGGAACAGCTTGAGGTTTATCTTCCTCCTCTCAACTCAGGCTTAATAATATCTTGACTTCTTAGGAGGAAAATGCCATTAAGTTAGTGCATGTTCTTACCGTCTGTGACCTCTGGATCAATCCCACTCTATTATGGCTAAGACATAAATCAAACATTTCAATTTGGTTTTTAGACTGGCAAGCACTGATGTAACATAATTCTTTTCAGAAAGATAGAAATAATTTGAGAAAATATCAAGGTGCTGCTTTAAAATGCCACCGTGTCATGTTTTCCTTTTAATCCTAATTTCCATTGGTGTGAAAAATGGATGGCAAAGAGAGGGAGGCAGCATCAGTAATCAACATCAGATCACTGACAATGTGATGACCATGTGGGCCAGGCTTAGGCAAGGGCAGGGATGGAGCACACGAGGCTGCCAGCCTGCTCTCGGGCCACCAGCATGGGTCTCTGCAAAGGCAGGCAGAAGACAAATGGCGAAACATTGCTAAGTGTAGGTGTCAAGCATGGTAGACAGGTACAGCGAAGAAGCGAAAATCTCTTCTGCCATCTATGGGTCAGATAAAATTTCACCGCCTTCACGCTTATGTGCTCATGTCCTGTGGGCAGAATTCATTCCTTTGGGCTCGGGACCGATTTTGTTAGAGGCTCCCGGCAGTTGACAACACACTGCCTTTTTCTGAGGAAACAACCAGAGGGAGCCCAGAGGGAGCCGAGCAAACAAAGGAGAGACTGAGTTCAAGATCCCCCAAGACCTTGGTAGCTTTTGGGGGCACCTGCCTGTGCCTGTCTCTCAGCGATTCCCGGAGACAAAGTATGTTGCTCGGATCTAAGAACAGACTCATCTTAAAATGCACTATTGTAACGGTTGCTAAACATATGATAGAAATTCTTCTTTCATTTTCTACTGCAGTAAAATATTTTTTATTATTTTTTTTAAAGATTTTATTTATTTGACAGAGAGAGACACAGCGAGAGAGGGAACACAAGCAGGGGGAGTGGGAGAGGGAGAAGCAGGCTTCCCGCTGAGCAGGGAGCCTGATGCGGGGCTCCATCCCAGGACCCTGGGATCATGACCTGAGCTGAAGGCAGACGCTTAACGACTGAGCCACCCAGGTGCCCCTGCAGTAAAATATTTTTTAAATAAAACCCCTGCCCAATTTAATAAAACTCACATCTGTGGAATTGTGAAACATTCTAGCAGAAAGTATTCTAGTACAAGTGATTTGTTTTGGCTAAATTTGATCTCTTCAATAAATGAGCAGGGATTGACACAGACAGAAATGATTTCAATTTCAGTAGTTTACATGTCATTTTTTCCTTTTGAATTAATTTCATTTTAGAAATGTAATGCTATTCAACATATTTGCTAGTAAGACGAGTAATGAGATATGGGTAATGAGGTTAACTGGGGTAGCCTGCCTCTTCCCTTGGTCTCCCCCTGTCTCTGTGTTTGAGGGCCAATTTCAGATTTCACCCAGGGAGCTCCTGAGAGGCTTGAGAACCACTATAGGAGGACTATAAGTTTAATTCTGATATTCAATAGTACAATTCTGCTTTGATTACTTATACCCTTTTTTCCCCCAAATAAAAGTATCTAAAGAAATTTAACTTTCAGCATTAATGTTTTTTTTTTTTTTTTAGCTTGGAATCATTAATCTTATCTTGTTAAAATTACATTCATTAAATGCACTAAAATATTTTATATTCAAGTAAATAAATAACCATAAAGGTTTTGAAAAAGAATCTGGGTCATTAAAAATTAAAGATGCCTTGTTTAAACATATTTTCTGATAAGACTCATGGATATCATTTTATAACCATGAACACTAGAACTAAAACTAATATTGTATATTAGTTTTATAGAAGGAAAGGGAAAAAGAGAATTAGCCACTTTACTGCACTGATTTCTTTTAATGTCCACTTTCCTGACCAACGGATTTAGCTATTATGATGACCAACACAGAATATTCTAGAACCTTTATGTTTGGCATCAGTTGTTACAATTTCCTCAATATGACTTTATATTCAATTGATGTCATACATAGAAATTATGTAAAATTCTGTTACATGGAGCTGCAGTTCTAAGAGTGGAGCTACCCTGGTGAGCTACTCAGGATCTGGGGTCTCTGGAACCCATCCACGCCAGGCACATCAAAGTTGTTTAAGGCTTGGTTTCATTGCGTTCAGATTAGTTCTCTTGTCGACATTTAACCTCTGTTTGAAGTCTCCAACTTCTTTGGCATCCTTGTGTTTTCCTTTTGTGATTTTTTACTTGTTTTCCCCTGTAATTTGATCTTGGCATTTTAAGATATGTTACTGGTGGTTGGCTTTACTGTTTTCTATAGTAAAATATTAAGTATGATGAGGGGATAAGTGCACTGAAGTGATAGTATGTGGAAGTTAATGAACCTGACATTACTCTATGTTGGGGATCTAAGCAGAAAAAGTCTTCTAAACTCTGCTAATTTGGCAAATTATAGTTTTCAGTCCACCCTGACTAATGACTGTATAGGTGATAGGTAGGTTATTATAATTTAGGTAGGGAATTATATACTAGCAGTTACATGTTCAAAATTCTATAGCTCCCTGCAAATGTTGAGAGCCCTATCTGACTTTATAATTTCAGTACCAAAGCTCTTGAAATCTTCCTTTATAGTCTTGTTGCTTCTTTGGCATGTATGCATTCAAGAAAGGATACCGGTTTATATATGAATAAAATAAAAACAAAACTAAATTCTTACATACAGAGAGATCTTTCAAACTCAGAAAAAATTAGAGCATAAATTAATTAACAACATCCAGCCTTATAATGCATGGGACATTGCCAAATCAAGGGATCAAGCTCACATACATATGAGAATTACATCATTTATAACATCTCACTTTGAGAAGAATGACCCAAAGTCCACCCATCATCGTTTGATCAAATGTCGGCACTTTCTGCAGAATAATCTTTTTGTGGATCTTCCCTTTTGATCCATGAATATAAGTATGTGTTCATCTAATTTTGTTGAAAGGGGCACTAAAGCACCCTGAATTAGCAACAGGTCCCTAATGTGGAAGGAGACACCATGCATGCTGACTCTATCTCACTAGAAAGCGCAGGCTCTGGACAGGGGCAGCAATAGCAGGAAAACATTTGCTGGTCTCTGTAAATAGCTATCCTAAGTTGAAGTGGACTCAGCTGCTGGCACAATTTAGTTTAATGCAATTGAAATTTATAATATCCCACACTTGTTTTCAGTGCTATACAAGACAAGAGCACAAAATATACTATCACTTCACATTCACATAGTTTATAAAGTTAATTCATATACACTTCTAACATAATGCCCATCTGCATTCATTCAAGATGTATTTACCAAGTGCCAAACATGTGCCAAGATGGCCAGGTGACTGATAGAACTCATGGTGCCTGGTGCCAAGGGACTTTTAAATTTGGCCATCCTCCGCACCTGCAGGGCCCTGGGATGGCTTCTTTCTCCCAGGCCATTCTAAGGGTCTCTTTCCTACTTAATTTCTCTCTACATTCTGCATACCTGAGGGGCACACTGCGGGTGGAGGCAGTCCCTTTAGTCAGGAGGCATCCCTGAGAGATCCCATAGTTTATAATTTGAGGACTTCAATCTCAGTTCATTCTCCAAAAAATATTAAAATAAATTTAGAGATAAAATGAAGGTGATGTTCAGCACATGCATACCATATGCTGTGCTAGTTAAGTGAAGGTGTCCAAGGGAACTAAATACTATGGTGATGCTGTAAAAATATGGTTTTTGTAAATCTTAAAGAAGAAATCACAACTTATATTTGGCTAATTTAAATATATTATGTATTTATAGTATTTAAATATAATTTATAATAACAATTTATAATATGTGTTTATATTAAATATATGTTAAATATATTAATACATTTTAAGCTATATTTCGATTGGATTGGTATTTTACCTCTTTGAATATGGAAAAATGTAAATACTTATTTATGTCAACAAAATAAATAATGTGCCTAGTGGCTACAGAACAACGGCAGGAAAGAAATACTTGCATAGAAAGTGAAGGAGACTCATCAGAGGAAGCCATGTCAGACTGATTGCTACAACTATTGTCCTGGATATAGCCCGTGCCTATATCACACCTTCAGGATGCATGTAAAGAACAGACTGACCTACCTGTGATGTTCACTGCAGTATTTTTCTCACTATGACTATCTAGCAAAATTAAGACATTTTTATATTAAATGAATATTTTTTCAAAAAGTATACAAAATATTATCAAAGCATATAAAATTACCCAGCTATCTTGAAAACATGAGGATGTTTAAAACAGACTATGAATTCCTTAGGACTACTAGTGTTTTATCTGCTCAAATCTTTTGTTAAATGTTGAGTGTGGACATGAATTTATTGTATATTAAAATGAAATTTTTAAAAGAATGAGAAAGTAGCACCTGGATGGTTACTATTTATGGATTAATGAGATTAGAAAATGTGATTTATAGAATTTTACATATTAATGGATTAAATAATTACACACTTTTGACTCAGTCAACCACAAACTCGAGTGATACAATTTTCTCACATGTAGAGGTAGTGAATAACATAAAAAATTGCAATAGAAAATCAAAAAACCCAACACCCTAATAGTTCATAGTGAAATTAAGAAAGAGTAAATGTATAAATACTTTGCTACTAAGAATTCTGATCTGGACAGAAAACAAACATTAACTCCATTGAAAGAGGCTTCCACCAATACAATATGGATGAAGTGATACAACAAAGAGATCAAGAACATGCTTACCAGGAAAGGAAGCTACTTACTGGGGAAAACCACATCACTTTAAGAATCCAAATTGTAAGAGCAAAATTCACAAGGAGGATGATGAGTAAAAGAAGAACGAATAAGTAGAGGCAACGCTTTCTCCAGCCATAAATGCCAATTTTGTAGACACACTGGTTCTCTGGCCTCTGTATGTGGGTGCCTTCTGTGGTTGTAGTGTACTGTTCACGAACCATCTGCCACGGGGTAGGGAGGAGGGTGGGAAAGGGAGAGGGAGGCGATAAGGGAGAGAGGAGGGTCAGAGAGACACAGAGACAGGGAAGTAGAGAGAGAAAGGGAGAGACGGAGTGTGGAGAGATAGAGAGAGAGAGGGAGGAGAGGAAGGAGGGGGAGAGGGGGAGGGGGAGAGAGGGAGGGACATAGAGACAGAAACAGAGAATTTGTTTGTCAATACTGATTTACTACAAGTCCGACAAGATAATACTTTTTACCCCAATAATATATTTCCAGAATTAAGATGAGTTTTAAAAAGAACTGAATATTACTTTGAAACCTGTCACTATTTCAAGCACAGAGTGATATTTAATCTATCATTCAAAATAGTTTAGATACTGCCAATTCATCTGAAATCCAGTGACCATTTTTTCAGATTTTAACCAATACATTTAATATATATAGACAACTTTCAAAATTCTGCAGGGCTAATCTTGGAATTGAAGCATCACCCTAAAATAATCGACTTACCAAGTTTTTATAAGATTCAGTGGGAGGAAAATCAAGCTGATACCTATGTGTTTTTCTAAAAATGGAATCCAGTTATTTAGTTTTTATGTCAAATAATTAAATCACATCTTTCTTCAGTTGCTAAATTACTCAGAATTAAAGGTTCTCTTCAAGATACCTACCACACTAATTTTTGCCTATAATAAATTTCCCCAGTATTGACCTACTTCCGAGAACAATCAGAATGTATACATGCATACAAATGTTTACAAGTGTTCATTGTTTTATGTAAACTAGACTGAGTTTTCATAATAATTTCAACTCTATGAGGAGATTTTAAAGAATTATTTTTTATTTCACTTCACAACAGTGGAAAGAAGAAAGTGGTTTTAATTTATAAAGTGAAGATTAGAGATTATTAAGACTTTCCTGATTGTAAATGCAGTAAAATGATGAATCAGAACATAAAGTATTCTCCTCTGGGATTTTTTTTTTATGCAAAGGTCTTATGTTTATTTTTAGGAATGGTTTGGAGATGCCCTTATTAAAAGAGGTCATAGTCTGAAATAATTCTTTAAATCTCTCTCCCACTCAACAACTGGATTTTCCTATGTTCTATTTGATTATACAAAACTGTGCTATTCATCACATAGGATTTTCAAATACTCAGGACAATCTATATTATTCAAAACCTAAATGCTTACTGATGTCATAACTGGCATAACATATTTGCTCATTTCTTTGAGCTCCTCAGTCTTCCTGACATTAGAGTCTACCTCATGCATGCAGTTCCTCCAAAGTCCAAGGAGTCATCCTTGCTTTTTCTCTTTTCCCTTCAAATTTCTCATATCTTATCGGCTCTGCCTTAATATGTATCCCGAATGTGCCCACTCCTCTTGCCCCCACACTAGTTCAAGCCACCACAACCTCTCTTACCTGCACTCCTGGGAAACAGGTTTCCCTTCTTTCCTTCCAGAAACCATGCTCTACCCGGCAGCCAAATACGCTAAATGAAAGCTAGCTCCTATCATTCTGTTCTTTCAAACCTTCTAATGGCTCTTCCCCACACTGAGAATATCTGAACTCCTCTGTCACCTGCCAGAGCCTCCACGAATGGCCTTTGCTTACTTCTTCAACATCATCTACTACTACCATTTTGTCTTTTGCTCACAATGCTCCATCTACTCTTTAATCGACCAGGTTAACTCACCTCAGGACTTCTGTCCTGGGCATTCTCTCCACCTGAAACACTCTGCTGGCTCCTTTGTATCTTTCAGTGGCAGCTCATATGTCATTTCTTCAGAGAAGTATTCTCTGGGCACTCAGGTCACTTTCCATTGCCTCTGGCTATTACACTTATTTCAAAGTGCTTATTATTATCTGTAATAATGGTGGCAACTCCAGAATTTCTGTGAGGCACAGGCTGAGAGACTGCAGTTGGATTGGGAAGGGTGGGCAGGGGGTCTGAATTTATAACAAGTGTACTACTTTACAGCATCGTTACAGATCGGTAAGAATAGCCTTCCAAGAATGTGTGTATACAGGGTTTCCAACTGCTACATATTTCTATTCCTACGTAGAGTTTCCTATTGCTGGTGTAACATATTATCACAAATCTGGTGGCTTAAACCAACACAATTTTATCTTACAGTTTTGGAGGTCAGAAGTCCAAAAATGGGTCTTTGGGGGCTAAAAATCAAAGTGTGGGCAGGTTTGTATTCCTTCTGGAGGGTCTAGGGAAAATCTGTTCCTTCATTTTTCCAGCTTCTGGAGGCTGCCCACACTCCTTGGCTACAACCTCTGTTTATGTTGCCTCAGCTCCTTCTCTGACTCTAACCCTGCCGCTTGCCCTTCATAAACACCTTGTGATTACACTGGGCCCACTGGGGAATCCAGGACAATGCCTCCATCGCAAAGGCCTTAACATAATCACAACTGCAAAATCCCTTTTATCATATAAGTTTCCAGGGATTAGGACATGAACATATTTGGAGGTCATTACTCTACCTTGCATAGAAAGCTTTTGCTCACACTTACATAAAATGGGAAAAACCTTAATTTCCATTTAAGACAATTTTGTTGTGGCTTACAGGAGAGCCAGTAGCAATTCCATTATGAGGGTAGTCCTTAACTCCCCCTATTTTTTAAAAAATTTTATTTTATGTTATTATGTTACGTTAGTCACCATACAATACATCATTAGTTTTTGATGTAATGATCCATGATTCATTGTTTTCGTATAACACCCAGTGCTCCATGAAGTACCTGCCCTCCTTAATACCCATCGGTCCTGGGAATCTGTTTTGATTATTCACCTGTTTATTGACTCCTCCTCCTTCGAATGTAAACTCTATGTGAGTCTTGTTCGTTGCTATGTCCCTAAAATAGGGTAACTGACAAATAATAGGCACATAATAGAGGCCTTAAGTGAATGAGTGAATGAAAAAACTGAAAAAAAAACAAACTATTGAATTTGAAAAACACTACTTGAGCTATCTACCTGCCAGGGACAATGATAACAAGTGGGGCTAGATAGATGGAGCGAGTCCTCTGAGTTACAGATTAAATAAAACATTCTATGACTTATGAACATACTGAATCCATTAAGAAAAGATTTAGTAATTGTGGTCTAACACTTTTTTTTTATTATGTTATGTTAATCACCATACATTACATCATTAGTTTTTGATGTAGTGTTCCATGATTCATTGTTTGCATATAACACCCAGTGCTCCATGCTGTACATGCCCTCCTTAATACCCATCACCGGGCTAACCCATCCCCCCACCTCCCTTCCCTCTGGAACCCACAGTTTGTTTCTCAGGGTCCATAGTCTTTCATGGTTCGTCTCCCCCTCCGATTTCCCCTCTTCATTTTTCCCTTCCTGCCATCATCTTCTTCTTCTTCTTCTTTTTAACGTATAATGTATTATTTGTTTCAGAGGTACAGGTCTGTGATTCAACCATCTTACACAATTCACAGCACTCACCATAGCACATACCCTCCCCAATGTCTTTCACCCAGCCACCCCATCCCTCCCACCCCCCACCACTCCAGCAACCCTCAGTTTGTTTCCTGACATTAAGAATTCCTCATATCAGTGAGGTCATATGATACATGTCTTTCTCTGATTGACTTAGTTTGCTTAGCATAAGCGAACATACCCTCCAGTTCGAGCCATGTCATTGGAAATGGCAAGATTTCATTCCTTTTAATGGCTACATGATATTCCATTGTATATATATATATACCACATCTTTTTTATCCATTCATCTGTCGATGGACATCTTGGCTTTTTCCATAGTTTGGCTATTGTGGACATTGCTGCTATAAACATCAGGGTGTATGTACCCCTTCGGATCCCTACATTTGTATGTTTGGGGTAAATACCCAGTAGTGCAATTGCTGGGTCATAGGGTAGCTCTATTTTCAACTTTTTGAGGAATCTCCATACTGTTTTCCAGAGTGGCTGCACCAGCTTGGATTCCCACCAACAGTGTAGGAGGGTTCCCCCTTCTCTGCAACCCCGCCAACATCTGTTGTTTCCTGACTTGTTAAATTTAGCCATTCTGACTGGTGTAAAGTGGTATCTCACTGAGGTTTTGATTTGGATTTCCCTGATGCCGAGTGATGTTGAGCACTTTTTCATGATGTCTTCTTTGGAAAAATGTCTATTCATGTCTTCTGCCCATTTCTTGATTGTATCGTTTGTTCTTTGGGTGTTGAGTTTAAGAAGTTCTTTATAGATTTTGGGTACTAGCCCTTTATCTGATATGTCATTTGCAAATATCTTCTCCCATTCTGTCGGTTGTCTTTTGGTTTGGTTGACTGTTTCTTTTGCTGTGCAAAAGCTTCTTATCTTGATGAAGTCCCAATAGTTCATTTTTGCCCTTGCTTCCCTGGCCTTGGGCGATGTTTCTAGGAAGAAGTTGCTGTGGCTGAGGTCGAAGAGGTTGCTGCCTGTGTTCTCCTTCAGGATTTTGATGGACTGCTGTCTCACATTTAGGTTTGTCAACCATTTTGAGTCTGTTTTTGTGTGCGGTGTAAGGAAATGGTCCAGTTTGATGCTTCTGCATGTGGCTGTCCAATTTTCCCAACACCATTTGTTGAAGAGACTTTCTTTTTTCCACTGGACAATCTTTCCTGCTTTGTCAAAGATTTGTTGACCATAGAGTTGAGGGTCCATTTCTGGGCTCCCTATTCTGTTCCATTGATTTATGTGTCTGTTTTTGTGCAAGTACCATACTGTCTTGATGATGACAGCTTTGTAATTAGAGCTTGAAGTCCAGAATTGTGATGCCACCAGCTTTGCTTTTCTTTTTCAACATTCCTCTGGCTATTCGGGGTCTCTTCTGTATCCATAAAAATTTTAGGATTATTTGTTCCATTTCTTTGAAAAAAGTGGATGGTATTTTGATAGGGATTGCACTGAATGTGTAGATTGCTCTAGGTAGCATTGACATCTTCACAATATTTCTTCTTCCAACCCATGAGTATAGAACGTTTTTCCATTTCTTTGTGTCTTCCTCATTTTCTTTCATGAGGATTTTACAGTTTTCTGAGTACAGGTCCTTTGCCTCTTTGGTTAGATTTATTCCTAGGTATCTTATGGTTTTGGGTGCAATTGTAAATGGGATCGACTCCTTAATTCCTCTTTCTTCTGTCTTGTTGTTGGTGTATAGGAATGCCACTGATTTCTGTGCATTGATTTTATATCCTGCTACTTTACTGAATTCCTGTATGAGTTCTAGCAGTTTTGGGGTAGAGTCTTTTGGATTTTCCACATAAAGTATCATATCATCAGCAAAGAGTGAGAGTTTGACTTCTTCTTTGCTGATTTGGATGCCTTTTACTTCTTTTTGTTGTCTGATTGCTGTGGCTAGGACTTCTAATACTATGTTGAATAGCAGTGGTGAGAGTGGACATCCCTGCCGTGTTCCTGACCTAGGAGGAAAGCTCTCAGTTTTTCCCCATTGAGAATACTATTCGCTGTGGGTTTTTCATAGATGGCTTTTATGATATTGAGGTATGTACCCTCTATCCCTATCTTCTGAAGAGTTTTGATCAAGAAAGGATGCTGTACTTTGTCAAATGCTTTTTCTGCATCTATTGAGAGGATCATATGATTCTTGTTCTTTCTTTTATTAATGTATTATATCATATTGATTGATTTGCAGATGTTGAACCAAACTTGCAGCCCAGGGATAAATCCCACTTGGTCGTGGTGAATAATCCTTTTAATGTACTGTTGGATCCTATTGGCTAGTATTTTGGTAAGAATTTTTGCATCCCTGTTCATCAAGGATATTGGTCTGTAATTCTCCTTTTGATGGGGTCTTTGTCTGGTTTGGGGATCAAGGTAATGGTGGCCTCATAAAACGAATTTGGAAGTTTTCCTTCCATTTCTATTTTTTGGAACAGTTTCAGAAGAATATGTACTAATTCTTCCTTAAATGTTTGGTAGAATTCCCCTGGGAAGCCATCTGGCCCTGGGCTTTTGTTTGTTGGGAGATTTTTGATGACTGCCTCAATTTCCTTAGTGGTTATAGGTCTGTTCAGGTTTTCTGTTTCTTCCTGGTTCAGTTTTGGTAGCTGATACATCTCTAGGAATGCATCCATTTCTTCCAGATTATCTAATTTGCTGGCATAGAGTTGCTCATAATATGTTCTTATAATTGTTTGTATTTCTTTGGTGTTGGTTGTGATCTCTCCTCTTTCATTCATGATTTTATTGATTTGGGTCATTTCTCTTTTCTTTTGGATAAGTCTGGCCAGAGGTTTATCAATCTTGTTAATTCTTTCAAAGAACCAGCTCCTAGTTTCGTTGATCTGTTCTACTGTTCTTTTGGTTTCTATTTCATTGATTTCTGCTCTGATCTTTATGATTTCTCTTCTCCTGCTGGGTTTAGGCTTTATTTGCTGTTCTTTCTCCAGCTCCTTTAGGTGTAGGGTTAGGTTGTGTATTTGAGACCTTTCTTGTTTCTTGAGAAAGGCTTGTATTGCTATATACTTTCCTCTTAGGACTGCCTTTGCTGCATCCCAAAGATTTTGAATTGTTGTGTTTTCATTTTCATTGGTTGCCATGAATTTTTTTTAATTCTTCTTTAATTTCCTGGTTGACCCATTCATTCTTTAGTAGGATGTTCTCTAGCCTCCATGTATTTGAGTTCTTTCCTACTTTCCTCTTGTGATTGAGTTCTAGTTTCAAAGCACTGTGGTCTGAAAATATGCAGGGAATGATCCCAATCTTTTGGTACCAATTGAGACCTGATTTGTGACCTATGATGTGATCTATTCTGGAGAATGTTCCATGGGCACTAGAGAAGAATGTGTATTCCGTTGCTTTGGGATGGAATGTTCTGAATATATCTGTGAAGTACATTTGGCCCAGTGTGTCATTTAAAGTCTTTATATCCTTGTTGATCTTTTGCTTCGATGATCTGTCCGTTTCAGTGAGGGGGGTGTTAAAGTCCCCCACTGTCATTGTATTGTTGTCGATGTGCTTCTTTGCTTTTGTTATTAATTGCCTTATATAATTGGCTGCTCCCATGTTAGGGCATAAATATTTACAATTGTTAGATCTTCATATTGGATAGACCCTTTAAGTAGGATATAGTGTCCTTCCTCGTCTCTTATTATAGTCTTTGGTTTAAAATATAATTTTTCTGATAGAAGGATTGCCACTCCAGCTTTCTTTTGGTGTCCATTAGCATGGTAAATGGTTTTCCACACCCTCACTTTCAATGTGGCGGTGTCTTTGGGTCTAAAATGAGTCTCTTGCAGACAGCATATTGATGGGTCTTGTTTTTTTATCCAATCTGATAGCCTGTGTCTTTTGATTGGGGCATCTAGCCCTTATACATTCAGGGTAACTATTGAAAGATATGAATTTAGTGCCATTGTATTGGTAAGGTGACTGTTACTGTATATTGTCTGTGTTCCTTTCTGTCTATGTTACTTTTAGGCTCTCTCTTTGCTTAGAGAACCCATTTCAATATTTCTTGTAGGGCTGGTTTCATGCTTGCAAATTCCTTTAGTTTTTGTTTGTCCTGGAAGCCCTTTATCTCTCCTTCTATTTTCAATGACAGCCGAGACTGATACAGTATTCTTGGCTGCATATTTTTCTCGTGTAGTGCTCTGAATATATCATGCCAGTCCTTTCTGGCCTGCCACGTCTCTGTGGATAGGTCTGTTGTCAATCTAATGTTTCTACCATTGTAGGTTACAGATCTCTTCTCCCGAGCTGCTTTCAGGATTTTCTCTTCGCCTCTGAGACTCATAAGTTTTAATATTAGATGTCGGAGTGTTAACCTATTTTTATTGATTTTGAGGGGGGTTCTCTGTGCCTCCTGGATTTTGATGCCTGTTTACTTCCCCAAATTAGGGAAGTTGTCTGCTATAATTTGCGCCAATATACCTTCTGCCCCCCTCTCTCTTTCTTCTTCTTCTGGGATCCCAATTATTCTAATGTTGTTTCGTCTCATGGTATCGCTTATCTCTCGAATTCTGCCCTCGTGCTCCAGTAGTTGTTTATCTCTCTTTTTCTCAGCTTCTTTATTTTCCATCATTTGGTCTTCTATATCAGTAATTCTCTCTTCTGCCTCATTTATCCTAGCAGTTAGAGCCTCCATTTTTGATTGCACTTCATTAATAGCCTTTTTGATTTTGACTTGGTTAGATTTTAGTTCTTTTATTTCTCTAAAAAGGGTTTCTCTAATATCTTCCATGCTTTTTTCAAGGCCAGCTAGTATCTTTAAAATCATCATTCTGAACTCTAGTTCCGACATCTTACTAATGTCCTTATTGATTAGGTCCCTGGCAGTCGGTACTGCCTCTTGTTCTTTTTTTTTGAGGTGATTTTTCTGTCTTGTCATTTTGTCCAGAGGAGAATAGAGGAATGAGAGAACAAAATGCTAACAGGGAAACAATGGCCCTAGAAAAATATACACTAAACAAATCAGAAGAGACCTGAAACCGGGGGAAAAGAAAGGGAAAGAAAGAAAAAAGAAAAAAAAAAAAGAAAAAGAAAAAGATAAAAACAAACAAACAAACAAAAAAACCCAGACTCATATATGATCGGGCTGGTGCATAGATCAGTGCCACACACTAGATTTTGGGCATATTTTGGTCTGTTAGAAGAAAGTTCCTCCCAAAAGTTCAAAGAAAGTACAAAAATAAGGATAAATACGATGAAGGGATGGAATATGACTGTTAAGATGAAAATTATAAAAGATTTTATAAAAGGAATTGATAAGATAAGAAATTGGTTGAAAAAAGAAAGAAGAGGATTTAAAAAAAAAAGGGAGAGAATGTGACCAAGCAGGAGACTAGAACAAAGCCATACACTAGAGATTTAGGGTATATTTTGGTCTGTTAGAGGAAACTGTATCCCAAAATTTAAAGAGAGAACAACTTATATATACATATACCAAAAATAAGGTTAACTACTACGAAGGGATAGAATATGTTGCTAAAAATGAAAAATAAAAAAGATTTTTTTTAGAAAAGGGATTGATAAGACGTTGGTTGAAAAAGGGAAAAAGAAAAATTAAAAAAAAAGTTAAAAAAATTAACTTTGAAAGACTAAAGAATCATGGGGAAAAAAAGCCATGAATTCTATGTGCAGTATTCCCCTAGCGCTGGAGTTCTGCTGTTCTCATTGATCGGTAAACTTGATCTTGGCGGAATGTTCTTGCTGATCTTCTGGGGCAGGGGCCTGTTGCCATGGTTTCCAAATATCTTTGCCGGAGGCAGAATTGTCCCCCCCTTGCTGGTCTGGGCTAAGTAATCTGCTCGGGTTTGCTCTCAGGAGCTTTTGTTCCCTGCAAGCTTTCTGTACAGCATTGGAGGATGCGAATGAAAATGGCGGCCTCCCACTCTCTGCCCTGGAGGAGCCGAGAACTTGGGGCCCCAATCCTCAGTGAGGCCCCAGAGAAAAGCAGTCAGTTGCTCCCGTCTCCCTGGTCTCTGGCCGCACTCCGTGCTCACCTGGCCTGTGACCGAGCATTTCTATCTCTGGCACACAACGCCATGTGGAGTCTCCAAACCCAGCAGATCCCTGCAGTGCACTCCCACGCTGCTCCTCCCGGGGGAGGAAAGGGAGTCTCCCCGGATCTGCCGCTTGTTGGGTCCCTGCTGGAGGAGCAGTGACCCGACTGTGCCGCGGATCATGGTTTATGGCAACCCTGCGCTGAGAGCCTGCTCCTTGGCTCCATCTCTGCAGCTGGCTTCCACGCTCTGATTCATGGGAGCTCTGCCGCACTCAGGTACCTCAGTCTTTCTGTGACCCCGAGGGTCCTGAGACCACACTGTCCCAGCGAGAGTTCCACACCACCCCCCCCCCCCCAGCCACTGGAGTGACGTCCCTCAGCGAAGCCGACTTCTAAAAGTTCCAATTTTGTGCTCCACTGCTCTATCACTTGCCAGAAGTGGCCAACAGAGGTCCCCTCCCCCACTGTCTATCCTCCCGAATATCGCCTTGGATTCACTCTTCCACACGTCCTGCCTTCCAGAAAGTGGTCACTTTTCTGTTCAGAGAGTTGTCGCTATTCTTTTCTTCGATCTCCTGTTGAGTTCGTAGTTGTAAGAATGATTTGATTCCTATCTAGCTGAATTCCTGGGACCAGATGAAATTTAGGTCTCCAACTCCTCCGCCATCTTGCTCCTCCCCCGGTCTAACACTCTTCTTAAACAATGACTGCGGATGAGGAGCTAATTCCAAAGGGGATCCAGGCTAAGTAGATAGAAATAAAACTGCTGTCTTTACTGTTAAAGCATTTCAGACAAGACCTATTGGAAAGAGGACTAGTAACATATAAATATGAGATCTCTAGGATTTTACTACTGAAAGAATATTAACAAAGAGAAACTACGTAAGACAAGAAAAACAGTCCGTGACTCCTGAGGATAGCGATTCTGCTTTTACCACCATATGCCCTGGCAGACAGCAGAAACTCACAAATATTTACAGCCCCAGCTCCATTTCTCCACTCCTCCTTCCAGTAAAACTCCTTGAGTAGGTTGACTCTACCCACTATCTATGTGTCTTCCTTCTCTCTAGAAGTCAATTCCAGACAGGCTTTCACACCTACCACCCACTGAACTTGCTTTTGCAAGCTCCCCAATGACCTCCATGTTGCTATGAAAAGCGTGCATTCACATGACCTAGGGTCAACACATGCCAAATAGTCATTGCCTCCACTTCCACTAGGTTTCCAGAAACCCTATTTGCAATGGCGATTGCCTCTCATTCTCATTTGCTGCTTCCTCCTCATCTCCCAGCCTCAGACTCAGCCCTTAGACTACTTCTCTTCATTTGCATTTACCCCCATTTGTGGATGCATCTTTTTTTTTTTTTTTAGTTTTATTTATTTACTTTAGGGAGAGAAAGAGATGAAGGGAGGGACAGAGAGACAGAGAGAACATGAGTGGGGGTAGGGGCAGATGGAGAGAAGCTCAGTGGGGAGCCTGACATAGGGTTCAATCTCACCACCCATGAGATCATGACCTGAGCTGAAACCAACAGTTGGACGCTTTACTGACTGAGCCACCCAGGTGCCCCTTGAATGCATCTTTAAGATGAAGACTCCCCAGTTCCTAGCACAGACTCACCTTGAACTCAAGATTCCTATACCCAACTAGAAATCTCAAACTTCACATGTCCCAACCAAAACTGACCTCATCTTCCCAACCTGCTCCTTGTAAAATTTTCCCCATCTCACTAACTGGGGAAGAGGAAACTGGGGAAAGTGTTCTGTCTAGTTTATGAGTTACCCCACTTTTTAAAAAAGATTTTATTTATTTTAGAGACAGAAAGAGAGAGAGTGCATGGTGGGGATGGGCAGAGGGAAAGGGAGAGAGTAGCTCAAGCAGACTCCAGCACTGAGTGTAGAGCCTGATGCAGGGCTGGATCCCACGACCCTGAGATCATGACCTGAGCCGAAACCAAGAGTCGGATGCTTAACCGACTGAGCCACCCAGGCGCTCCATGAGTTATCCCACTTTTGTGCACCTATTTTGCTGACTGCCTAAGAGGCTGGATCCCATTTCCTCAGCTGAACATACTGACTCCAGGCTCACTTTCAGAAGCTAATGACCTGTTTTCTTGTCCTTCCAGATCTGAGTGCTAGTTACAATTACTTCTGCTCCCACAGCTGGTTTTATCCCCCCAATTTATTTCTTACTCCACCATGCTTTATGATTGCCCACATTAAGTATTTTGGTTAACCTGCTATTGCTATTTCTCAGTGTTGATTATGTTGCATAAAACAAGGATTTTACTCTAGACAGGCGTGATTTAAATGACTAGGTGGAACACTCAATTTAAATTTTTTTCTAAAAAATCAATTTTGTTAATTAATAAATTATTAGCTTATATTCCTCATAGTTCATGTTGGCTTTCATTTTTATTTGATACTGTGTATTATGTTTTTGCTAGAAGAGACTTTCAGAGGCAATCTGGTTCAGCTAGCTTCCTTCAGATATTTATTATTATCAGCATTGGGAAGGATACCAATCCTTCAGCACTCTGACGTCAGACAACAGCAAAGCAGCATTCGTGCTGGCAAGAAATTGTGCTGGAACAATGCAGAGTACTTTGCAATCTATTTATAAGCCCTTTACCAAAAAATTAACGAAATAATGCTTTATCTTAGAACTTAAAATCTGTATTCCAAGATAAAGAATTTTGACTTTCACTATATGCTGAATAAAAATTACCTTTAGAGACCCCTTTATTTTTTTAAATAATTTATGTTATTGGGGCACCTGGGTGGCTCAGTCGGTTAAGCATCTGCCTTTGGCTCAA